>NC_062559.1:11288498-11597585 GCF_016906955.1 Phacochoerus africanus | reverse complement strand
CCAAAAATTTGAATACAATTTTAAAGGTCTAGAGTCCATCTGAAGAGCATGATAGAGTAACAGGATAAAACCTACATTTGTCCCATATAGTTCAAGGTAGGAGGAAGAGGGAAAAGAAAGAGTTAGCAGGGAGGAGTTCCCATTGTGGCGCAGTGGAAACGAATCCGACCAGTGACCAAGAAGTTGTGGGTTCAAACCCTGGCCTCGGTCAGCAGGTTAGGGATCTGGCATTGCCATGAGCTGTGGTGTAGGTCAAAGACTTAGATCCTGTGTTGCTGTGGATGTGGAGTGGGCCAGCAGCTGTAGTTCCAATTCGACCCCTAGCCTGGCAACTTCCATATGCTGTGGGTGTGGTCCTAAAAAGAAAAGAAAAGAAAAAAAAAAGAGTTAGCAGGGAGAGAACAGGAAGTAAAAAGGGAAAGAAAGAAGGGTGATGATGGGAGAGAGAAGAGGAGAGGAAAAAGGGAGAGAAAGAAAAAGAAAAATCCTAATCAACTGAGAGAGAGAATCTCTGCTTGAACTGTTTATCTTATCACTTTGTTTTCAGGCTGGGAAGCAGTTACAGAAGAACTGCATTTAATCTCAGAAAATTGGACAGGAAGATTGGAATCAGTGGCTTTCCGATGTATAACAAAATACTATCCATCTATAGAAACAAAGATTCCTAGCTTTGCTGAAGCTGTTTTCACAATGCAAAAGATGAAGAATACTAAATCCAATGCCAACAACAATTTTTAAAATTTTTGCAGAAGAGAATTGCTTTGTCAGGCAAAGGGGGGCCACCGCAGGCTAATGCCCTCAAGATTGCGTATCCCTCCAAACCGCAATATTTAAATTCTGCTTATTCACCTAAAGGATGATCATCCTTCTCAATCAGGGAGGCAATCTGCTTATCAGAGCACCGACTCCACAGGGATCTTGGCGAATTAATCCTCCCTTAAAGCGGATGCAATTTGGGGTTCAAAGGGATCGGATAATTCTGTTCTCAAACGTTTGCCTATCCACAGAAAATTCTGAAAAACAACTGAGGCCAGACCCTAGACAACGCTTTCCTCGGCAAGTTCGCCCTCCACGCACGCACACTGCCCAGCTGTGCCTTCACATCCCAACAGTGACTACCCATGTTTGTTATCACCTACTTCTACAAGTGCTTTGGCTGGCACTGGAAGCGTTTACTCGGAGGAAAATTGGCACTTAACGAAGATGAACTGTGGATCCCAAACTCTTTGCCAACTATATCTGACCCACTGCCCCTATTCCCAGCAAATTACAAGCCTGGACTATTGCAATGTTGACTTAACCAAATGCACAGCTTAAAAGTTGAGAGTTCTCTTTTATTCGGCAGACTTCCTGAGGACTTAAGTCCCAGGGGCTGCCTCTCCGCTCTGAAGATCTGCTCTGAAGAGATGGCGGGGAGGCAGGATATATAGGAGTTTTTGCAACAAAAACTGAGTGGTCAGAACCTCAAAAGATGACTTTAATTAAAGAAAACCAGACATCTCAAGTTGATGAATGCAGTCCTTTTCAAGTTATGGGAAGATGCGAGAGTTTGAGTTCACTGAAATCTTCCCCTTGATAAGCACCTTAACTATCTATGGCCAGCATCCTGCTTTTTTCCCATCCTGAATCCCCTCAGGGTGTGCAGCTTGAGGGCCACAACATCTTCCGGTTCCTGATATGGCAAGTGAAATTCTTTGTCCTTGAGACCCCATCTGGCTCAGTGGTTAACGAACCAGACTAGGATCCATGAGAACTCGGTTCAATCCTTGGCCTCACTCAATGGGTTAAGGATCTGGCATTGCTATGAGCTGTGGTGTAGGTCACAGACGCAGCTCACATTTGGCATTGCTGTGGCTGTGGCATAGGCTGCAGCTATAGCTTTGATTCAATCCCTAGCCTGAGAACCTCCATATGCCACAGGTGCAGCCCTAGAAAGACAAATAAATAAATAAATTCTTTGTCCACAGCAGTACGGACCTCTAAACAGGGGGGTCAGATGGGAGAACAGAATGGTGTGTGCTTTGGTCTAAGGATATGGAAAGCCTTCCTAGAAAAGAATGACTGATTATTCCTCCCCCCACTAAGCCATTACCATAGATGGTGTCCACAAGTTTAAATAGCAAAGAAGTAGTGGAGTTCCCTGTCGTGGCTCAGTGGTTAATGAATCCGACTAGGAACCACGAGGTTGAGGGTTCGATCCCCGGCCTTGCTCAGTGGGTTAAGGACCCAGTGTTGTCATGAGCTGTGGTATAGGTGGCAGACGCAGCTTGGATCCCGAGTTGCTGTGGCTGTGGTGTAGACCAGCACCTACAGCTCCAATTAGACCCCTAGCCTGGGAACCTCCATATGCGGCAGGAGCAGCCCTAGAAAAGGCAAAAAGACAAAATAATAATAATAATAATAATAATAAAAAGCGAAGAAGTAGCATTACCAAGAGAAGGTACCCTGAACTTTTGGAGAGCTGCTTATTTGCAATCATTTCACTTGGGATCTTGTTTTAGAATCCATGTCCCAGCCCTCTACCCACTATATGCTTCCCTCCAACCATCACCACTGATTCAACTCTACTCAGTGCTTCAGGGCCCAAATGAAATTCTGCCTCTTTCCTGTAACTTTTCCTGTGATCGGCAGCTCTTCTGAGCTTCTGCAGTTTCATTTCCTCTTGGGACACTGCCCATCTTCGGTCTGATAAAGTATTGGGGCACGTGACATTTCCACTACACTCTGAGGCCATGTCTAAGTTTTAAAAATATCTCACACGTATCGAGGGCAGTGCTTGACACATAGTAGGTGTTGGACAAACAGACAGAATTGAAGGGAAAAGTTGCCCACATTGTTTAGGCCAACCCTCACCTGGGTATTCTAGAACCAAGGCTGCTGAACAGGAAACTGACTCCACAGATATTAAGTGTCTGAATACAGTGCAAGTGTTACTACAGTGTCTTCACACCCCTGACACAGGGCCTTTGCACCTACTGTTTCCTCTGCCTAGAAGCCTCTTCCTGAAACACACACCTACTTCTTTTTCTCATCTGCTGATATTCACTCAAAAGTCACCTTCCAAAAAGACGTCTTCCCTGTCTATCCTCTTTAACAGCTCAACTTGCCTGCTGCTATGGTTTGAATGTTTGGTCTTCCCCAAATTCATATGTTGAAATCCTAATGCCCAAAGGGATGGTACTAGGAGGTTGAGCCTTTGGCAGGTAATCAGGTCATGAGGGTGAAGCCCTCTGTCATGAAATTAGTGCAATTATAAAAGAGACCCCAGAGGGCTCCCCAGCACCTTCTGCCACGTGAGGACACAGAAGTGTGCAACCAGAGAGGCTCACCCCCAACCACGCGGGCACCCTGAGCTCAGACTTCCAAACTCCAGAGCTGTGAGCAACAGATTTCTGTTTATAAGCCACCCAGTCTGTGGTATTTTGCTGTGGCAATTTGAATGGACTGACACACTCCCTTCCCCCCAATACCTCCTATTCTTGTTTCTGATTTATGTTTCTGTATAACATTGATCACTATATATCTAACTTCTTTAGTTTTATTTTATTACTTTTATTTTTAGGGACACACCTGTGGCATATGGAAGTTTCCAGGCTAGGGGTCGAATCAGAGCTGCAGCTGCTGGCCTACGCCCCAGCTACAGCAACGGGGGATCCGAGCCAAATCTGTGACCTATACCACAGTTCACAGCAAGGTCGGATCCTTAACCTCCTGAGCAGGGCCACAGACTGAACCCGCATCCTCATGGATACTAGTTGGATTCATTACTGCCGAGCCACAAAGGGGAACTTAAATATTTTTCTAATTTTCTATTCCCCACTACCACCCACATCCTATAAACCCCACAAAGTAGAGATCTTTATAAATTATGTTCAGTGCTTAGAAGAGTCCCTGGTAGATTAAGCACAGGTAGGTACTCAGTAAATAGCTATGGAATATATTTTTTAAATGAATCACAAAGCATTTATAAAACACTTATCTCTAATCGGCACTCTGCTTGATCCTGTACAAGACAATTGCTATAAGCCAGAAAGAGCAACCTGATCAAACACCTGCATCTCAGCGTGTCTGCACAGTGATGGAGCAAAGCATGGGAGAGCAGAGCAGGTGTCTCCCATGATGCATCACCGAAGGTGAGGAATATATTTAAAAAATACATTACATAGCTATTTACTGAGCACCTATCTTGCGCTTAATCTACTAGGGACTCTTAAGCACTGAACATGATTTATGAGGATCTCTGCTTCATGGAGTTTATAGGATATGGGGTGGGGGTGGGAGAAATAGACAATAGGAAAAAACAGAAAAATAGGAGTTCCCGTTATGGCTCAGCAGTAAGGAACCTGACTAGTATGCTTCATTCAGTCTTCTGGACCTTGTTTAACAACTCGAGAGCCTCTAAGGGAATGAATGGCTATACCGTAAGGCATTGATAGTATGTGATGAAGGAGTTCAGACACGGAAGAAGCCGCTTTACAGACATCACTGTAAAGAGGGGTGTGATGGTCTGCTTCCAAGACATCTTCCTAGAGATCCTGTTTTTCTGACGTTCCCATCTTTGTATGGTCCCCAGATACAAGGACGCAAGACTCCCCTAAGTGAGGGACAGAGGAACTTCCAGAGCTGGGTCAGAAAAAGTTTCTCAGCTCCTGCCTTGGCCTCTTGGTTCCCTCCCGCTTTGGAAAGCAGCTGCCATGCTACAGTGATCCTCAAGCAGCCCCATGGAGAGGCCCACGTGGAGAGGAACCAATTCACCAGCATCAACTTGCCAGCATAGAAGTAGATCTTCTGATCCAGGAAAAGTCTTCAGATAACTGTAGCCTCAGCCGACGTCCGATTTCAACCTCATGAGAGAGCCTGAATCACGTGCACAATGAATTTCGCCTGCCATATCAGCAAACAAAGGATATTGACACTACAGCCACCCCAGATGGTGAGCCCCGAGGAAGCCCAGGATGGAGACAAACAGACTGCCCGCCACCAAGCAGTCAGCCGCTGCAGCCACCCCCAGTGGTGCACTGAGGGGATTCGGGATGGGAAAGATCAGGACACTGGCCCTAGACTGTTAAGGTGCGCATCAAAGGAAGGACTTCAATGAGCCCAGACTGTTGCATCTTCCCAAGCCTAGAAAAGCTCTAAATTCATCAGTTTGAGATGTCTGGATTTCCTCTTTCCTTCTTTCTTTCTTTCTTTCTTTCTTTCTTTCTTTCTTTCTTTCTTTCTTTCTTTCTTTTTTCTTTCTTTCTTCCTTTCTTTCTCTCTCTCTTCCCTTTCTTCTTCTCTTTTTTTCTTTCTTCTTTCTTTTTTCTTTCTTTCTTTTTTCTTTCTTTCTTTCTTCTTTCTTTCTTTTCTTTCTTTCTTTCTTTCTTTCTTTCTTTCTTTCTTTCTTTCTTTCTTTCTTTCTTTCTTTCTTTCTTTCTTCTTTCTTTCTCTATTTTAGGGCCACACCCATGGCACATGGAGGTTCCCTGGCTAGGGGTTGAACCAGAGCTACAGCTGCTAGCCTACACCACAGCCACAGCAAAACAACATGGAATCCAAGCTGCGTCTGTGACCTACACCACAGCTCATGCCAACATCGGATCCTTAACCCAGTGAGTGAGGCCAGGGATTGAACCCACATCCTCATGGATTCTAGTTGGATTCATTAACCGCTGAGCCATGAAGGGAACACCCTGGTTTTCTTTAATTAACAGAGATCTTTTGATGTTCTGACTGCCTATGTTTCTTTGCAAAAACTCCTATCCATGCTGGCTTCTCCCTTACCTCCGCAGAGCAGTCTGGGACATCTGAGAGGCTGCCTCAGGGCTCAAGCCCGCAGAAAGTCTGCCAAATAAAACATAATTCTCAACTATTAGGTTGTGCTTTTTTTTTTTTTTTTCAGTCGACAACCAGAACCATCTAACTAAGACAGTCCTGAATTCCTGATCCACAAAAATCATGAAAGGTAATGAATGATTACAATTGTTTTAAGCCATGAATTTTGGGAGATCTGTTACACAGCAATAGATAACTAGTACAAGAGGTATTAGAAATGACTTTCACAAGGGAAGCAGGGCTTGAAAGAGAGGCATCAAAGGAATGGTAGGAGTGACATAGGCAAAGCAGTAAAGAGAGTATGGAGAAAACCATGAGCAAAGGCAGATACAAATCTTAAACAGAAACTTTATCCACACAGAACCTCAGGACTGGAAGAAGTCTTAAAGGGCACTTAGTTCACCCTTTCATCTGGTGCTTGAGTCCACTCTAAAAATTAAAAAAGAAGAAAAAAAAAAAACTAAGGCAGGGATTGCATGCATTTATCTAAGTAAAACCCAGAAGAAGGCAGACTCCCTAGAGTTGTCCTCCACGTAATGATAAAATGAGGAGCATGTATAACAGAAAGCATATTTCTGCATTTGAACTGAGGTCATTCCTGGAAGGGATCTAATAAGAAATTGAGGGGAAGAAAGATGGCGAGCAAGATGGGGGAGGAAAAAGATAAAAAGGTGGAGGAGCCGAAGAAACAGAAAAGGAGAAAGAGGAAAAGAAGGAGCTCAGGAAGAACAACAACAACTCTACAACCACAGAAGCAGAGGGAGGAGCAAGGACAGAAGGAGGAGACACTGATCCACTGAAATGCCACGTGGCGGGCGCTGTCTTAAGTTCTTCACACACATCGTCTCATTTTACTCTCATAGTAACTCCACATCTTCAAAGTATTTCCCTTCTATTTCCTCCCTTCTTTCCCAGGAGACTTCCCCTCACCCTGTTCTCCTGATCTGAGGGAGAGAAAGTAGACAAACCACAGAGAAGAAGGACTAAAGCATCCAGCATCTAACCTCTTGTTAGGAAAAATCTGAGATGAGAGTTAAGGCTCTAGCAGGGTCCAGGCAAGAAAGATCTGGGGCCTTCCCCTCACTGAGGACATAAGGCCAGATGGCCCGGGCTGCTGGTCAGTGTACCTCTATTCAAAGGAAGAGTGGATCTGAGAAGGGAAAGAAAAAGCCTGCAGCATCTTCTGTCCCAGGATGTGCAGTTTTACTGATGCCGGAGTTGACTCTTTTAGAAGCCAGCAGTAGATCTAAGAACCCAATGGGAGGAGAGATTTCCTCACAAGGCTCTCGGCCTATTTGAGAAGCAGATAGGGCATTTGCCTTCAACCCAGAGGAAGCAGGGGGGAACCTGTTCTGTAAGGAGCTGCTCCAAAGCTACTGCCATATCAACAGCAGTATGGGGGGAGGGGGACATCCAGGTCAAGCCTGAGGAGACTGAGTTCGAGACCATTCCCCCCTCTGCCATCCTCCTGGGAGAAAGAGTAAAAGAGAATATATTATTCAAGATACTGAAATAGCTGGTTAGACTTCCAGGAAAATGACAACACAGACCATTAAATTTTAAAAGTACACCTACAGTTTATGCCAATTAAAGGCCTATGGAGTAATGGTCAAACCATCCTAACATCTCGAAGGCCAGGAAAACTAGACTCAGCAAATACCAGTGGGGGTGGGGAGGGGGAGGGATGGGTGTGGGGGGGCGGTTAGGGGCAATAGATGCAAACTATTATATTTAGAAAGGATAAGTAATGAGGTTCTACTGTATAGCACAGGGAACTCTATCCAATATCCTGGGATAGATTAGGATGGAAAATAATATAAAAAATGAATATGTGTGCATGTGTGTATGTGTGTGTGTGTCAGAGTCGCTTTGCTGTACAGCAGAGATTGGCAAAACATTGTATGTCAACTATACTTCAATAAAAAACAAATTTAAAAGAAGCACCGAATACCAATGGCGTTGATAATGAGCATGAAGTTGGTAATCAATAAGAAAGCCTAGGAATGCTCACTAAGATCGAGATACAGGATCAACGAAACACACTGAAAATGGGTAAGAAGGATGCCCAAGAAGTTTTTATGGAGAACAGTGGTCATAAAAATTCTTTCTCAGAAAAAAAAATGGCATGACCTCTGCAAACAATGGATGTATTGGAATTATCAGCCATATAGGACAGCCTGATCTGTAAAAGGATGTTTTGCTGCCCTGTTCACAGGGTCAAAGAAAGCAATTCCTGGAGTTCCCGTCGTGGCGCAGCAGAAACGAATCCAACTAGGAACCAGGAGGTTGAGGGTTTGATCCCTGGCCTCGCTCAGTGGGTTAAGGATCCGGCGTTGCTGTGAGCTATGGTGTAGGTTGCAGATGCAGCTTGGATCTGGCATTGCTGTGGCTCTGGTGTAGGCCAGCAGCTATAGCTCCAATTAGACCCCTAGCCTGGGAACCTCCATATGCTGCGGGTGTAGCCCTAAAAGGACAAAGACCAAAAAAAAAAAAAAAAAAAGAAAGAAAGAAAGAAAGCAATTCCTATCATTCAGTTCTGGCAAATTCTCAAAGCAGACAGTCTGGGATAGAGGAATGTATTGTGTGCCTCTTTGCATTTCCCTGCGGCCCAAGCACAGGCCTCCCACTGTAGGCATGTGGCTGAAGGGGGTGCTGACGACAACGTAACGCGATCCTTGGATGAGTTTACCATCATTGAAGCTGTCCCCGGTGGTCACGTGGGTGAAGGGTGACTGGGCCCGAGGCTCCTCACACAGGGAGTAGCTGTGCTCAGCCTGGATGAGAGGTGCCGGGGATGTTGGGGACGGCTCCACCTCCATGGAGACGGTCTTCTCGGAGAGAAAAGGGTCATTCAGGAGCTGACCCAAGACGTTCTGGGAAAACTCATCCAGAAGCTCAGAGAAGTGCTGCAAGAAACAGAGGAAGAACTCAGTTTCCCTTAACCATGATCTGATACTTACACCCATATCCTAAGGCAAAAAATGTCATCCACTGTTTCAAATGAAGTCACTTAACCATAACGCTCAGATACCTCATGCTGTGGAGCAAACCACTCCCAACGTGTAGTGGCTTCAAATAACCATGATTTACTATTTCTCCTGGCTCCATGGGTTGGTTGGGGGGATGAGCGGGTTTCATCTCGTTTTATTGATGGAGGTGCAATGAGCTGGAATGTTGGCTGGGAGGTGTGATGGGCTGGGACACAGGATGCCTGGGCCTTTTTGTCAGAGAGAAAACTGGGCTAGGAGTTCTCACATGATAGTAGCAATGTCCCCAAAGGGAGAAAAACAAAGCTGAATGGCTTCAGAAGTCACACATCATCACGCCCTCCACATCCTTCAGGTCAAGGCCACTGACAAGGCCAGTCCAGATTCACGGAGTAGGAAAAGAGACAGCACCTCTTGACCATAAAAACAGCAAAATCACACTGCAGGCAAGGGTAAACAGGATGGCACCGCCAACTCGGGGCCATCACTGGAGCCGTCTACAAAATGTAAACATGTACATTTTGCTTTGGGAATACTTTTAAATAAGCTATTCTATATTTTTGAAGCATGAAGGTGTTATTTATGGCTAACAGCCAAGTTCAAAGGCATCACAGACAGCTTCGTCCAGTCTCCCAACCAACTGGACTCTGTTCCTCTGCAGTTTGTCCTTAGTCTCTTTTTGTTTTCTTTTTTTGTCTCTTTAGGGCTGCACCCATGATATATGGAAGCTTCCATGCAAAGGGTCACATCGGAGCTGCAGGTGCCCTCCTACGTCACAGCCACAGCAACTTGGGATCCCAGCCATGTCTGTGACCTACACCGCTCACGGCAACACTGGATCCTTAATCCAATGCGTGGGGCCAGGGATCAAACTCACATCCTCATGGGTACTAGTCAGGTTTGTGACCACTGGGCCACAACAGGAACTCCCTTAATCTCTTTTCAATCTCCATCTCTACCACCACCAACCCCCAAGTGCCCACCACACCATGACAATGATACCGAAATGGTCTACACATACACTCCTAGGATGTCCTCCAGCCCTTGTTCCACTGTCCCACCCTATAGCACCATAGTCCCACCCACTCTCTCTTCAGGGATGGGGACATTCATAGGATGGGGGTCTGTAGGGCTGGGCTTCTCAATCTCAGCACTACTGACATTTTGGGTGGATAATTCTTTGTTATGGGAGATGGGGTTGTCCTGTGCATTGTGGGATATTCAGCAGCATCCCGGGCCTCTACCCACCAGCTGCCAGCAGCTCTCCCAAGTTGTGAAAATCACAACTGTCTCAAGACACTGTCAAATGTCCCCACAGTGGTAAAGGGGAGGATCATCCTTGGTTTAGAACCACTGCTTTAGAGTATATTAAAAATAATCATAGTATGACTTAATTTAAAAGTTCAGGGAGTCTCTGCCATGGCTCAGTGGTAATGAACCCAACCAGCATCCGTGAAGATGCGGGTTTGATCCCTGGCCTTGCCCAGTGGGTTAAGGATCTGGCATGGCCGTGAGCTGTGGTGTACATCACAGACATGGCTCAGATCTGGCTTTTGCTGTGGCTGTGATGTAGGCCAGCAGCCACAGCTCCAAATCGATCCCTAGCCTGGGAACTTCCCTATGCTGTGGGTGCAGCCCTAAAAAAAAAATAAAAATAAAAAAAGATAAAAGTTCACTTGGCACCCATTGTCAGAGCCACTTCCAACTGGCGAACATTCCCCAAGTCACAGACCAACAGCGGTCATCCTTACTGATTAAACTTCAGGGACACTTCTGGTACAGAAAGGCGGTTAGGAAAGAAGATGCCCAGCAAGAGAACTGATTGCAAATGGTGATCCTTGGGGTAGGCAGTGAAAACTCTTGGGATCCACAGGGCAACTAAGTCCTACCGCAGAACTGAAATGTCAGTGAAAGTGTGATGAAAATGAAGGCAGCTTGGGGAAGGGAGGCGAGGAGGCGACTCTAAGGTTAGAGATCTAAAACTCACATAGCTGTGGGGCACAAGTCCTTTAACAAAGGAGAGAAGCAGACCACAGAGAGGAGGCCCCCGTAGGCTGGGTCCCCAAAGCAGAGTTCGATTTGGGGATCTCCCCAAGAGCACAACCATGAGGAATGGCTGCATCTCATCAGGACAGAGGCAGGGAAGCCACAGGTCCTGGGCACGTCCTAATAGGCATGGGTCATCGATGGTGGGTGGGAGAGAGTTCTCTGCGTACAAACGTACTTAGAAACGAAGCGTCCTTAGGAACATCTAAGGCCAGGATTCCCAAATGCCAACTGTCTGCATCACAATTACCAGGAGAATTTTGTTTTAGTTGTCTTACAGTGAAATACTTTAATCAGTCAAAAAATTGTAGAGATCAGTACCATGAATAATTATATACTCATTCCTTTTTTTTTTTTCCTTTTTCTTTTTAGGACCGCATTTGTGGCACATGGACGCTCCCAGGCTAGGGGTTGAATCAGCGCTGCAGCTGCTGGCCTCCACCACAGCCACAGCAATGCCAGATCCTTAACCCACTAAACTAGAGGCCAGGGGATCGAATCTGCATCCTCATGGATATTAGTTGGGTTATTAACCCACTGAGTCACAATGGGAACTCCTATATGCATTTCTTTTATTTATTTTTAAATCCTATTTCTCCATATTTGCTAGCTACAACTTTTTTTTTTTTTCCATGCTTGTGGCATGCAAAAGTTCCCAGACCAGGGATTGAACCTGTGCCACAGCAGTGACTGGACCCACAGCAGTGAAAACATGGGATCCTTATACTGCTGCAGCCACCAGGGAACTCCCCTTTACCTTTTCTTTATTTTTTAAAAGATAAAACATGAAGCTCCCATCCAACCCCCTTCTTCCCTCTCAAAGATAACTACTACCCTGAACATGATGTTTATTTTTCCCATGTAGGATTTACACTTTTACTGCATATTTTTTTTATTAAACACAATATGGTAATAAACATGATTGGAGATGAAGGGAAATTTTAAAACATACAAATCCTATGACCCACCTTCAGAGCTTTTGACTTAGCAGGTCAAAGACATCCATATTAAAACTGCCACCACCACCACAACCACATGTGATTCTAATGTTCACTTCAGTTTTTCATCCACTGAAGGTTGACCCCATCTCCACTCACCACCCTTCTCCCAACAGCACTTTCTAGTTAAGTCCCTGGAAGTTTACAAATTTTCTAGAAATTCAGATAGGCTCAAGGCCAGAGAAAGATTCACAGACGTTGCAGCCACGATGTACTAAAAGTTAGACAGATCCTGTGGATTCAAAATAAGTAAGACAGAAAAAGCCCTGCCTTCCCTGAGCTTATCATCTAGGCCCTGTACTTCTCACACTTTTATGTGCCTATGAACCACCGAGGGATCTTAAGACACAGATGCCAATTCACAAGTCTAGATGGGCCCAGGATTACTAATCAGCTCCCAGGTAATGCTGCTAGTCCACAGCCCAGACTTTGTCTGGCAAGAAATGGAACAACTTCACGACTAAGACTAGGGCCCAGGTTTCCTGAATCTCTGATAAGTTAAAGTCAAATAGCTGAGTCTATAAGTGGCTCTCCAAAGACAAATTTACCAGGTGCCTGATGGTGAATATTCTAGAAGTGTTTGATAGAATTCCTTTCCAGACCAAAATTAAGGAAACAAAAAGACAAATAAATGCCACAGAATGTAAAATGCAAAAGCAAGAGTTGACCTCAGAGTCCCTGCATTCCTAAGCCACAATTCTGTCCCTAAGCTGCAGTGGCAGCCTGACCAGCTGTGCTGGCCCTGCTAAGCCTCTGGAATCCTGTTCTATCCTGAAGCGAGGCTCTCTTTGATTGCCCGAGCTTTCCCATGGAAGTTGCCAAGCTGGGCTACTCTGCGGACACTGTTTTCTTTCTCCTGAGCAGCACTAATGAATGTTTTTAAGAACATCTCCTGGATAACCAATAATAAGCCTTCTCTAATTCTGCTAACCACCCCTGAGCTCCCCTTACTTTGGATTTTGTAGTAATTATCATGTCACCAAACCATTGAGTCCCAAATGATAGGGAGTCCTGAAGAACTCACAGTTGTTATCAAGTGCATTATGATTACCTCCTCTATGGAAAAAGAAGCTACCCAGAAGAAGGGATCAACTGTACTCAACCCCCCCCCCCCAACACACACATAGCAAGGAACTTACTAACAAAGTGGTGAGCACTGGGAAGGCCCCATTGAAAAGATATGCCCAACTGGTCCCAACCAGACACTGTGACTCAGCCCAGCAAATGAACTCCAGCTGGGGTCTCCGTGGCAGCTGTGAACTCTGTGGCTCAGCAGACAGGTCAAGATCCCACTGCTGGCGCATGGACTAGGTAGGAATCAGACCATCATCAATGCCAGCCAGTTAGTGAGGGGCATATGGTCTCAGAGACCAAAAGTCAGATAAAGGAGCGAAGTGTGCCTCAAAGAGAGAGACTTTATGGCTCCTGTAAACACTTAGCAAAGGTCACTCATGCAGGAATCCAAGGATTATGAAATTTCAGTTGAATTCTTTCAAAGATATGGCATAACAGCATTTTGCCATTTTGCCTAAAAGTTTCATCAAGCTTTATGGGTTTACAAAGTACTTTCACAGTTCTCTCAACTACTGTTCATAATCCTGGGAAGTCAGCTATAAACCCATTGTCCAAGGTCTCAGTCACCTGCTGTTTGAATTTGGCCTTGAACACAGGTCCTCTTATTGTAAATTGACTGAATCCTTCTGCGCATCATTTCTCATAGGAAGGAGGTATTTGAGCTTTACAACCCACCCACATGGAGAAGTTCTAACCAGGGTGAAAACATGACGCTGATGTTGATCACTGAGGATGTTGATAGGATCAAATGCTAGGTTCATCGGATGGACAAAGTGCTTGACATGTTATACTATCAGTGCCTTCCTAGAAGGCAGGCATGTCCTCATTTACAGATGAGAAAACTAGGGCTTGGGGTGGTTAGTACATTGTCCAGGGTTGGGGTTGCACAACTGAATTAAGATTCCATCCCAAATCCAGCTGGTTCCAAAGTCCATGCACTTTCTGCCACAGAATGCTCCATAATTTAAGTCAGCCTCTAAAGCTGCCACACAGTAGAGCCTGGATTTAAAAAAAAAAAAAAAAAAACATAGACTCACTATCAGCCCATCTGCTCATCCATTATGAACAGTTTTCCATATTCAAAGTATAGACATGTGTCAGGGGGCTGTTAGATAGAGAAGCTTCTGGTCTCACTCCCATGGAGCATCAGCAATAAGGACAGAGGTGTTTATTTGCTCTGGGAGCACGACTTTGCTTAATAGTTCAAAGTAACATCAGAGACTCTCTAGGTTGGAAGAAACTTCTGCCAGGGTTAAACCCCTGTCTCATGACATGAATGTTCCTCATCTCCTCAGTGAAGATATGTGACGACTTCCTTTATGAATCCGTGTCAAGGTCTGTCTCCTCATTACTGAGACCTGGTGTTTAGCATCCTCCACCCTGGCCCCATCCATCCTATGAAGTCTTGTCTCCCTTTATTTTAATACATGATAATTTCATTCCAACCATAATAGTCTCCATATGACAGAGTAGAAGTATAGCTGTGGAGCCAGACAATTCAGTCTGAATCTGGCTCTTAGCTATACAAATCAGAGCAAGATCCTTCAGTTCTCTAAGCTCTGGTTTCCTCCAACTGTAAAGTGAGGATAACAATAGTATCAGCTTCCTGTGGTGTTGATTAAACTAAATAATGCATGTAATGCACCTAACACTTCACTGGCACAGCAATCAATGTTTTAAAAAGCTCTTTAAGGGAAGCAGGATCAAGATGGTGGAGGAATAAAATGTGGTGCTCACCTTCTCCCATAAACACATCAGAAAAACCATCTACATGTAGAATGAGTTGCATAGAACATCTACTTAACACTGGCAGAAGACCTCACACCTCCAAAAAGGGCAAGAAACTCTTCACATAACTGGGTAGAACAAAAGGAAAGAAGAAAGAGAGAGAGCAGGAAAAAAAGGAATCAGGATGGTATTAGCACTCCTGAGAGGCAGCTGTGAAAAAGAAAGGCACCCACATGTTGAGAAGCCACCTAACTGATGGGCAGAGCCACCAAAACAAGGGAACTCAAAAGTTGCAGAGAAAAGCACAGCTGCTGGACTGAGGAGGGAAAAGCAGAGAGAGAGTCACACAGACCATCAGTACCACCTCCTGGGACACCACAGCCGAGACACTCAGAAGAGTTCAGTGAAACAGACCTCGCAGTCTAACAGACACCAAGTTCAAAAAGGAGATAGTGAAAATACTGAAGGAGTAAAGAGCAAACATGAAGGAATTAGGAACAGATATGAACAGTAATGCAGATTACTTTAGAAAGGAACTAGAAAATATAAGGAGGATCCAAGAAAAATTTAAAAATTCACTTGCAGAGCTGCAAGCTGAGCTTAAAGGCAATGAAGAGCAGAATGAATAATGCAGAGGAACAAATAAGTGACTCGGAAGACAGAATAATGGAAATCACCCAATCAGGACAGCAGACACCAATCTATGAATAATAGGGATTCCGGAAGGAGAAGAAAAAGAAAAGGGGTGTGAAAATATATTTGAAGAAATTATGGCCGAACATTTTCCAAATTTAAAGGAAACAGATATCAAGATATAGGAAGCACAGAGGGCCCCAAACGAAATTGAATCCAAACAGGCCCACACCAAGACATACTATAACAAAAATGGCAAAAGTTAAAGAGAAAGAGAGGCTTCTAAAGGCAGCAAGAGGAAAACAAAGCATTGATTACAAGGGACCCCCCATACTGCTTTCAGCTGATTTCTCTACAGAAACACTACAAGCCAGAAGAGAGTGGCAAGATATATTTAAAGTTCTAAAAGGGAAAAATTTGCAGCCTAGAATACTCCACTCAGCAAGAATATCATTTAAAATAGAAAGGGAAATAAAGAATTTCTTCAACAAACAAAAACTAAGAGTATAGCAATACTAAATCCATTCTAAAAGAAATGCTGAAAGCCCTCCTCTAAATAAAAAAGAAGTAAGAAGAAATAGGATGGAGGAAATCACAATTAGAAAGTAATCACTTAAATAAGCCAGCATACAGATCTAAAAGGAAAAAAAAAAAAGATTGTAAAAGCAACAATAAACACAAGAAACAGAAAAAGGGTAAACATGAAGATGTTAAAAAGGACATCAAGGAGTTCCCATTGTGGCCCAGTGGAAACGAATCTGACTAGAAACCATGAGGTTTTCGGGGTTCGATCCTGGTCTCGCTACTGGGCTAAGGATCTGGCGTTGCCATGAGCTGTGGTTTAAGTCACAGACGAGGCTCAGATCCTGCATTGCTGTGGCTATGGTGTAGGGCAGCAGCTGTAGCTCCGATTGGACCCCTAGCCTGGGAACCTCCATATGCCACAGGTGCAGCCCTAAAAAGAAAAAAAAAAAAAGACATCAAAATCATAACATGTGTGGAAGGGAAGTAAGAATATCTAGATTTTTTTTTTTTTTTTAGAATGTGTTTGAGCCTATATGACCATCATTAAAACAAGTAGATATAGGCAGGGATTGACAGACTTGAAAAATAGAGCAACTACAAATCAAAACCAAACAATACATTCACAAAAACTGAAAATAAGAGGATACAGAGTAAAATAGAAAGAAATAATCCAACCAAAAAAAAAAAAGGAGAAACAGAATTAATCAGAAAACAAGCCCTTAAAATGGCAATAGATACACACATCAATAATTATCTTAAATGTCAATGGACTGAATGCTCCCATCAAAAGACGCAGAGTGGCACACTGGACAAAAAAAAAAAGTGCCTACATACAATATGTTGCCCACAAGAGACTCACCTTATGGCAAAGGACACATATATATTGAAAGTGAAGGGATGGAAAAAGATATTTCATGCAAATGGATAAGACAGGAAAGCAGGAGTTGCAATACTCACATGAGACAAACAGACTTTAAAAACAAAGGCCATAAAGAAAGCAAAGAAGGACACCACTTAATGATAAAAGGATATTCGAGAAGACACTATTACACTTGTCAATATATATGCCCTTAATATAAGAGCACCCAAATACATACAACTGACACTAACAGACATAAAAAAGATAAACAGATGGGAAACCAATAATAGTAACAGATTTTAACACCACACTAACATCAGTGGAGAGATCCTCTAGAAAACCAATAAGGTACTAAGAGATATTAAATGATACAATAGAAAAAGTTAGGCTTAACTGACATTTTTCGGATATTACATACAAAAAAATCAGAATATACATTCTTTTCAAGTGCACATGGAACATTCTCAAGGACTGACCACATACTGGGGCAAAACAAACCTCAACAAATTCAAGAGTATAGAAATTATTTCAGGTATCGTCTCTAACCACATTGGCCTGAAACTAGAAATCAACCACAGGAAAAGAAATAAGGAAAAAAACTGATTACATGGAGATTAAACAACATACTACTAAAAAAACAATGAGTCAACAAGGAAATCAAAAGGGATATTTTAAAAAATACCTCAAGACAAATGATAATGAAAACAACCATTCAAAATCTGTGGGGGTTCTGCACAGTGGAGGCCCTTCTGCCTAGGCATCCATTGGAGAGCAGCAGCCATGGCTCTGCACTACCCCATGGCTGTGGGCCTCAAAAAGGGCCATAAGGTGACCAAGAATGTGAGCAAGCCAAGGCACAGCTGTTGGTGCTGCTACTGCAGGTGCCTCATCAAGCACTCCAAGTTCATGTGGGACATGTTCTGTGGAGGTGTGCAGCTTCACATCTTAGAAGCAGCAGGCCATGGAGCTGCTCAAGGTCTCCAAGGACAAGTGGGCCCCCAAGTTCATCCAGAAAAGGGTAGGGACACACATCTGCACCAAGAGGAAGAGAGAGGAGCTGAGCAACGTTCTGGCAGCCATGAGGAAAGCAGCAGCCAAGAAGGACTGAGTCCCCTCCCCTAGGTGTATAATAAACCCTTTTCATAAAAACAAAACAAAACAAAACAACAAAATCTATAGGATGCTGCAAAAGCAGTTCTCAGAGAGAAGTTCATAGCAATATAGGCCTTCGTCAAAAAAGAAGAAAAATCTCAAATCAACAACTTAAACTACTACCTAAAAGAATTGGAAAAAGAACAAACAAAAACTAAAGTCAGCAGAAGGAAGGAAACCATAAAGATCAGAAAAGAAATCAATAAAATAGAGATTCAAAAAACAATAGAAAAAAAACAATAAACAAAATTGACAAACCTCTAGCCAGACTCATCAAGAAGGGGAGAGAATGAACTCAAACAAAATAAGAAATGATACTGTAGAAATACAAAAAAAAATAATAAGAGAACACTATGAACAATTATATGCCAACAAATTTGACAACCTAGAAGAAATGGATATAGAGATATACAGCCCACCAAAACTGAGTCAAGAAGAAATAGATCAATTTATCAAACTGATCACTAGAAATAAAATTGAATGTGTAGTAAAAACACTCCCTAAAAAAAAAAAAAAAATGTCCAGAACCAGATGGCTCCACAGGTGAGTTTTACCAAACATACAAAGAACTTATACTCATCCTTCTTAAACTTTTCTAAAAGGTTGAAGAAGGCACACTTCTAAAAACATTCTATGAAGTCACCATCATCCTAATACTAAAATTAAAGATACTACCAAAAAAAGAAAATTATAGGGCAATATCTTTGATGAATATACACACAAAAATTCTCAAAAAAATTTAGCCAACTGAATCCAAAAACACGTAAAAAAAGGTCATACACCATCCCCAAGTGGGAT
The DNA here is from genome assembly GCF_016906955.1 of Phacochoerus africanus. Classification (NCBI taxonomy): domain Eukaryota; kingdom Metazoa; phylum Chordata; class Mammalia; order Artiodactyla; family Suidae; genus Phacochoerus; species Phacochoerus africanus. The sequence goes on along the minus strand of NC_062559.1, from coordinate 11,578,968 downwards.
TCATCCCAAGTTCACAAGGATGGTTCAACATACACAAATCAATCAATGCATATGCCACATTAACAAAAGAAAATTCTAAAATCCCAGGATCATCTCAATAGATGCAGAAAAAGCATTTGAAAAAAATCCAACATCCATTCATGATAAAAACTCTTATCAAAGTGGGTATAGAAGGAACATACCTTAACATAATAAAAGCCATTTATGACAAACCCACAGCAAATATAACACTCAATGGAGAAAAGCTGAAAGCCTTCCTGCTCAAATCTGGAACAACACAAGGATGCCCACTCTCAACACTTTTATTCAACATAGTATTGGAAGTGCTGGCCATAGCAATCAGACAAACAAAAGAAATGAAAGGTATCAAATTGGAAGTGAAGAGCTAGAACTGTCACTTCTCTGCAGATGACATGATACGATATACAGAAAACCCTAACAAGTCCACACAAAAATTACTTGAACTGATCAACATATTCAGCAAAGTAGCATAATACAAGATTAACATTCAGAAATCAGTTGCATTTCTGTATTTTTACAATGAAATACTAGAAAAGGAATATAAAATTGCACCAAAAAATTAAACACCTAAGAATAAACCTGACCAAGGAAGTTAAAAACTTATACACTGAGAACTATAAAACATTAATAAAGGAAATTAAAGAGAATTCAAAGAAATGGAAATATATCCTATGGCCCTGGATTGGAATAATTAATACTGTTAAAAAGGCCATAATACCCAAAGCAATCTACAGATTTAATGCAATCCCAATCAAATTACCCATGACATTTTTAACAAAATGAGAACAGATAATCCAAAAACTTATACAGAACCATAAAAAAATCAGAATTGCCGAAGCAATACCAAGGAAAACAAAAAAATAACAACAAAGCAGGAGGCATAACTCTTCCGGACTTCAGACAATACTACAAAGCTACAGTAATCAATACAGTGTGGTGCTGGTACAAAAACAGACAATATGGACCAATAGAACAGAAAAGAGAACCCAGAAATAAACCCAAACACCTATGGTCAATTTATCTTTGACAAAGGAGGCAAGAATATAAAATGGGAAAAAGTGTCTTTACAAGTGCTGGGAAAACTGGAGAGCTGCATGTAAATCAATGAAACTAGAACACACCCTCACACTACGCACAAAAATAAACTCAAAATGTGTTAAAGACTTAAACATAAGACATGATACCATGAAACTCCTAGAAGAGAACACAGGCAAAACATTCTCTGACATCAACTGATTTGTGTGACATCAATCATACAAATGTTTTCTTAGGTCAGTCTCCCAAGGCAAGAGAAATAAAAACAAAAACTAACCAAGGGGACCTAATCAAACTGACAAGCTTTTGCACAGCAAAGGAAACCATAAAAAACCCCAAAAAGACAACCTACGGAATGGGAGAAAGTAGCTGCCAATGATGCAACTGACAAGGGCTTAATATCCAAAACATACAAATAACTCAAACAACTCAACAACAACAACAGCAAAACCCCAAACAACCCAAACAAAAAATGGGCAGAAGAACTAATTAGACATTTCTCCAAAGAAGACATATGGATGGCTAGTAGGCTCATGAAAAGATGATCAACATCAGTAATTACTAGAGAAATGCAAATCAAAACTGCAATGAGGTACCACCTGACACCGGTCAGGATGGCCATCATTAATAAATCTACAAATCACAAATGCTGAAGGTGGGGGGTGGGGGGAGAAAAGGGAACTCTCCTACACTCTTGGTGGGAATGTAAATTCGTACAACCGCTACGGAAAACACTGCGGAGGTGCCCCAGAAAACTAAATATAAAACTACTGTTAAGACCCAGCAATCATACTCCCGGGCATCTATCTGGGCAAAATTTTCATTGAAAAAGATATATGCACCTTTTGTTCATTGCAGCACTATTCACAATAGCCAAGACATGGAAACAACCTAAATGTCCACTGACCGATGAACAGATTAAGAAAATATGGTACATATACGCATGGAATACTACTCAGTAATAAAAAAAGAACAAAATAATGCCATTTGCAGCAAATGGATGGAACTAGAGACTCTCATACTAAGCAAAGTAAGAAGGGAGAAAGACAAAAACCATATGTTCACTTATGTCTGGAATGTGGCACCAATGAACCTATCTACAGGGAAAAAAAAAAAAAAGCTACTCATGGAAAAGAGACTCGTGCTTGCCAAAGGGGAGAGGGAGGGAGTAGGACGGTCAGGAAATTTGAGGTTAGTAGATGCAAACTATTGCATTTGGAGTGGATTAGCAATGAGATCCTGCTGTATAGCCCAGGGAACTATATCTAGTCACTTGTGATGGAACATGATGGAGGATAATGTGAGAAAAAGAATATATGTACACATAATGCATATACATATAATTGGGTCACTTTGCTATACAACAGAAACTGACAGAACCTTGTAAATCAACTATAATAAAAAAGCATTTTTGAAAAGCTGTTTTAAAAAAACCCTATCAAAATTAAAATGAAATGTTGGCATTCCCTACTTGTACACTAGCTCCTCCCACGGCTCCTCCCAGACTATCCTTGCCTTTTTCTCTCTATCCATCAGGATGCTACCAAGACAAAACAAATCTATTTATTTACAGTCATCCTGGACAGCTTGAACTGATCTTTCACTTCCCTGACCAATAACAGCCTTTCAAATAAGTATTTCTTAATTTGATGTTCTTACTTTTACATTCTTTCATTCCCCACTTAAATCTTTCATCATTAAGCCTTCTAAACTCTGTGCCCCAGATGTAAACATTTTTTACCCGCTCCCTCTGAGCCCAGCACAGATCACAGATTGTCTGTGCTCACCAGTTTTCTCACTTTCATCTATTTTCATTCTACAATATCCCAGCCAAATAGTCAACAAACCTGAATTAGAGCCTAGGCCTCCCAATAATTATAAACAAATGGTATCCAATGTTTAAAATGTATATCCAAACTTATATATCAGACAAATTCAGAGAAGCTGGTGACCTAACATACATTACCAACTTTACAAAAAGTTACCCTAGCTCTGAAGCATTCATACTTGTGTTTGCAGGTCATTAACTAGTTGTCAATGTTGCTTACAAGGAAAGAGTGGGTTTTGGTCTGGGTCACCTCCTGCTGCTAACAATTGCCCCAAAAACCAGGGACATGGAGGTGTGATGAAGGGGAGCAAAGCAGGAGTAAAATGAAGGATTCATAATTCTTGAACTGAAATAACTGGCTGCATAAAGCTATGAAGCTTCTTTCTTATACTGCTCACCATGGAGGCTGACTCAGCTGTGAGCAGCTACCATGAGCAAGGCCTGGGCTGGGCATCTTACAAAAACAGGATTGTCCTAAACTGTGGTGTGAATTATCTGAAGTATGTCCTGTAATGGTTGTGTTCATGCAACAGGCTCTAAAGCAATTTCATCCCCCTAAGGGAGGGTGGGGGGCAACAGGCATCTTTTGTGCTGGATCCAACTAAGGTCTGGAGTGCCAGCCCTGCACCCCACTGGGTGCCACCCCACTCTTCTGCATTCTGTCTCCTGGTCTGTAAAAGTGTGTGTGTGGGGGGGGTGGGGGGGTGTTGGATGGTGGGGAGGAAGTGATGGAGTAGACTTTGGACTTGGTCAGTAATTTCTCGCCTTTTTTTTTTGGATGTGTGGAAACTTTGGGGACTCTTATGAAAGCTTCCCGCTGGAAAATCGCCCACAGACACTACACACCAAGCACAGGATTCCTGGGCGCCCATCCGCCACCGCCCTCGCCCTCCCCCCGCAGCCTGTCCAGGGACAGAAGACGACTCCATGGATCCCTGAGCGAACACGAAGTAACAGCACACACAGTGCAATGGGTCACTGCTGACAACCTACTCCGCTCTGCTACACTATAATTTTCCAAAATGTCGCAGGCGATGTTAAAATGGAAAGCTTAGGGAAAGGCGGAAGGAAAACGCCCTCTTTCTGCTTCGGGTTTGTTTAGCTTTGCCCCCATTACCCTGCCCAGGGTCGGTGAGGCGGGCGGGGTGCAGGTTCCAAAAGCAGAACGTGGCCGCTCCCTGCGAGAGGCCCTGGTCCTGGGGCTGCTGGGGCACTGCCGCCTGCGCCCCACAAAGATCGTATTCTTCAGGTGGCCGCCCGGAAACCTGCCCTCGCTGCTGGCTTCTGGCCAGAGGTTTCATCTTAGGCAGGGGAAGGAGGGGAAAACATCACTGCTAGGAGCCTTGCCCAGAGCACAAAGTGCTCCAAAGACGGCAGTCACAGATGTGGGGGACACGGTGGGGGCAAGCCTGACAACCCCAGGCTTCAAAGAAACGCAGAGAAATTCTGGGAGCACGCCTCAAATTCACTTTAGACGCCAAAGTTTCCCTCCAGTAAAAGAGAGCTCGCCAGTAACGTGGAAGAGGGGGAGGAGGTACCCTGCCCCCCTCCACTCTCAGAGGCTCACTTTCAAGGAGCCCCACCTCAGACCAGAGGGGGTTCTTGCCCTGCCTAGTGCCCAGATCACACACCACACAGCAAAGGGCCAGATGACCACCTGGAGAAGAAAAGGCAACTCTGTCATTCACGAGGAAAAAAAAAAAAAAAAAAGGCTCACAAGTCAAACCCTTTTACAGTGAAATTTCAAGGGGACCCATTTTTTATGGCCAAAATTTAGGTACATTATGCATTTCTCAAAATTAAAAAAAAGCGGCGAGTGAGCTGAGCCTTGGAACTCCATTACACAAGAGGTTTGGGAGTTTGGGGGTTTTTTGTTTCTTTGCTGAAGTGATGTTGGCTTTCCTGAAATTTCACAAGCAGTGGCAAAAGTTGTTTTTTAGAGTCCGATTCCAAAATGTGTATGTATATGTTAATTTGTAACATCATGATGTGCCTTTCTTTGTAAAAGAAATAGGTCAAATAGGTCAAGCAAATCATAAAGGCACTGGGCATGCTTACTTAAAGGAACCCAGCTCGAAGTCCATTGGTAGGATGTATTCTTTTTTCTTTTTTTTGTCTTTTTAGGGCTGCACCAGTGGCACAAGGAGGTTCCCAGGCTAGGGGTTGAATCGGAGCTGTAGCTGCTGGCCTACATGTCTGTGCCATGTCTGTGACCTACACCACAGCTCATGGCAACACTGGATCCTTAACCCACTCAGCAGAGCCAGGGATCAAACCTCCATCCTCATGGATTTGAGTCAGATTCGTTTCCGCTGAGCCACGACGGGAACTCCATATTCTTTTTTTTTTTTTTTTTGTAAAAAGAGTTGCCCCTAATTTATTTATTATATAAATATGAAGTTTTACATATGCTATTTGCCTCAAGGGAGATGCACCAATACTAATTAAACTACATTGTTCTTCATCATAAAACAGGTCATGATGCGCTTTCTCCAAAGGCAATCCAATCCTGAATGGTCTACCACAGTTCTTCTTAGCTTACTATTTGATGTAAAAACTCATTGTTTCATTTTATACAAACAAATCAGTTAATGGGATTAAGAGAAAAACACCCATGGGTAGTTCCTGCTGACAAAGGAGAGCTAAGAGATTCAGAGTCAATTGGCACAAAAAACTCAATCTGCCTACTTCTTGGTTTACATATATACATATATATATAGAGAGAGAGAGAGCTGTAAATACCACCAAAAGGCACTTCTTAGTTCTTTCTGAGCCCAAACTAGCCTGGTAGAAAGCTTCTCCTTCTATGGTTTAACAGTACTTAGATGTTGTTACCAGTCCCCATAGGAATATAAATGTCGAGAAAATATAATGATAGTAATAATAATAATATCTTATACGTTCCACACTTAGTGGTTTATATATGACAAAACACTTCCACATCATTGCTGTATCTGATCTGGTCAAGAACAAGGACTATCCAGAGCATAGAGATGGAGACTGTAGAGCCAGGTGGAGAAGGGTAGGGTTCTTGGTTTCTAGCTCCCACATGTTTTCAGCATAGCCTGCTGCCTCCCCATCACTAAACAGAGAACTCAGCCACCAGATTCTGACTGGCAGGTGCTTCTTGAACTGCAATGTGGGTCTGAGCCCAGGGCCATCTCCTTGCATTATAGGAGGAAATCCTGAGGAGCCTTTCGGAGCAGGCAGAACCATTCCAGAAATAAATTATAGTCCATATCAGAAGGAGCAGTCCTCTTCCATTTGTTTTGAGAAACTCAAATTGTCCCCTCCGAGTCCTTCTCTTCCTCTGCCAAACAGACAGCTAAATCCTCTCAAAAAACAAAAGCCCTCCAAAATCACAACCAAGGCAGCCATTCAAGGCTGAGGTGGTAGAGACTCTGCCATTCTGTCCTCTCCATCCTCAGTGGGAGAACTAGACACCTGGGCTGTTGAGAGGCAGCCTCCTGGGGACCAACTCCTCCCTCCCACCTTCTCCACTTCGATCCCTAAATCCAGATTCTACCTCCACGCTCTGAATGGGAGTGCTGGTAACCCAGCAGGGTTTTCTGCCTGATGCATCCTACATGCCAAGGCCAACGAAACATTGCTTTCAACCTTCCCATACTTAAAACTCTCCAAATGACTCAGAGTCCAAACTCCCCACAGTCAGAGTTAAAATAGATTTAAGTTTCTTATTCACTCTTTCCCAGTTAAAGTCCCTGAAGAGTTTCTTCCTAGTTAATCTTTTGCTCTTTTTAAAAAAGTTTAAATTTATTGGAGTATGTTTAACTTACAATGTTGTATTAGTTTCAAGTGTACAGCAAAGTGAATACGTCATACCATACAGATATATCTTTTATCTCATATAGGTTATTATTAACTATTGAGTAGATTTTCCTGTGCTATACAATAGGTTCCCATTAATCATCTATTTTATAACAGTGTGTATGTGTTATTCCCACCTTCCCAATTCTCCCCCCCTCAATGGTTTCACCTGTGGTAACCACAAGATTGGTTTTGAAATCTGTGAGTTTGTTCCTGTTTTATAAATAAGTTCTTTTGTAACATTTTTTTTATTAGGTTCCACATCACTGAAAAGTTTACAAACAATAAATACTAGAGAGGCTGTAGAAAAAAGGGGACCCTCCAAACTGTTCATGGGAATATAAATTGGTACAAATGCTATGGAGATTCCTTAAAAAGCTAAAAATAGAACTGCCATATGATTCAGCAATCCCATTCCTGGGCATCTATCCAGAGAAAACGGTAATTCAAAAAGATATATGCACCCAAATGTTCATTGCAGCATTATTTACAGTAGCTAAGACATGGGAGCAACCTAAATGTCCACCAAAAGAGGAATGGATAAAGAAGATGTGGTACGTATATACAATGGAATATTATTCAGCCATAAAAAAGAATGCCATTTGCAGCAACATGGATGGACCTAGAGATTATCATACTAAGTGAAGTCAATCAGACAAAGACAAACATCATGTGTTGTTTTGTTCTTTGATGATATAGCATCTGTTCTTTACCTTCAATTTGCAGGTTTCAACCCTTTTATGTTATTATATGAGCAAATTCAGAGGCTGTTTTGGTTAGGTTTTTCTAATTGGGTCTCCTGCCTCCTCTTACAAACATAACCTTCTCTTCTCAGTTCCTTCCACCCTCCTAAACCAAAAACAACTCCATTTTCCCTCCAGCACACCTCATCCTTCAGGGAAGGCCCAAGCTAAGAACTGCATTGTTTGTACCCTCCTGGGTCTTATCCTTAAATAACTAAAATCTGGTGTTTTGCCATTCCAGAAGAAACTTCCAATTATGATAACAGACTCCAAAGCAAAGACTGATGAAGCATGAAGAAACACTGGAAATCATGCATCTACCTGGTCATTCTAATTCGAGAAAACTGAGGTCCAGGATGTTTCATGAAATCAAAGAGTTGAAGGTTGACCTCTTCCTACTCTAGATTTTGTAATAAGAAAGATGGCGACCAACCACTAAGGATCACCAAACGGATAACGGAAGAGGGTCCCACAGATGTCCTGCAAAGAATTCTCTGAATAGGAGGTATGTTTTGCAATAAGAGAATCCTGTCTCTTAAGTCAGCATCCAATGCCAAAGATGTCAAGAATGAAAAATTAAAGGAGCCCACAAAGTTTTTACAAAAAAAAAAAAAAAAAGGCATACTCCCTCGAAAGCTATCCTTTCTTTGTGAGCCAGAGATGTCATAAGACTCACTGAGCTAACCTCATCCTTAGAGTGCACGCAGGGGAAAAGGGAAAGTGCTTCAGAAGTATAAGGTATTATCTGCCTTGTTTTGGAAATGCATAGGGATGACTCGCTGCCAGGAAGTACCCCGTCACCCCCAGATAAAAGCAAGAAAAAAATCCAGAAGTTGCCAAACTGGGAGACCGAGGTAGGTTCTGGCTTAAAGCCACTTAGATTCTCGCTCTGTCGGATCTCACGCACATGCTCTCCCTTCCTGGAATGCTGGCCTGCTGAAACGCACCAGGCAATCTTAACCATCTGAAGGAGTGTTCTATGCACTGGAGTCATGAGTCAGAAGGTACATATTCTAGATCAGCTCTGTAAATATCAGTGATAACCTTGGACAAATCCCTCGTGATTTCTACTCCACCTGAAATGAGGATGAATACAATCTCCCTTTCAAAACTGCTATGAAGATAAAATGAACCCATAGATAGTCTGATCCAGGTATAATATGGTACCATAGCAAGTGAAAATTGGCTGAGAACCATTAGGGGGTTATGAACAGGAAAGCTTCTTCATGGTCATTGACATAGTTGCTTCTTCCCACCATCTGGCTAGCCAATTAGCAATGGCCAATGGTGGCAGCATGGCACCTACTTGCTGTCTGGTCATGCATGCTCCTTCCTCTTACAAAACTCAACAGCTGAGGTATGAACCCCTTTTTACCTCCAAATGCTACTAGAATCCAGGAGCTCAAAAGCCTGGTCAGGACAGGACATCTAGGGACAACAGGGAGTGAAAGATCACCAGTTAGCCCTCTGTTACCCATACTGCCTGCTCCATACTGAGCTATTACCTCCAGTCCCGTTACTGGAGAGAGACTGGAAAGGCAAATTCCATTATTGAAGAAAAAAAAAAACAAAACAGTTAACAGGAATTCCCATTGTGGCGCAGCAGTAACGAACCCAAACTATAATCCAAGAGGATTTGAGTTCAATCCCTGGCCTCACGCAGTAAGTTAAAGATCCGGCATTGCCATGAGCTGTGGTGTAGGTCGCAGATGCGGCTCGGATCCCACATTGCTGTGGCTGTGGTGTAGGCTGGCGGGCAGCTGCAGTTCTGATTAGACCCCTAGCCTGGGAACTTCCATACGCCATGGGTGAAGCCCTAAAAGAAAAATTAAATTAAAAAAATTTTTAAAGACGTTAAGAGATGCTAAACCATCTGCCCTTCTCCCCAAAAAGAAGCAATGATGTTTCTTTATCTTAGAACAGTTTCCTTCACTAATAACAGTTCAATAAATGTTAACTGCTTTGCTGAAACTGGGACAAATTATCATGCATTTCTCTGATCTATCAGCCTATTAGCTCTAGACAAGATTATGAGGCTCGTGAAATAGCATTTATTGGTAGTAATCACTTACTAGATTCTAGTCTGCCTGTTTGCTTACCCAGGGGCTCAAAGCTCAGTTCATCATTCATAACTGATACATCTTCCTTTCCCCCTTTTTGAAAACTGGGCCCCTTCCTCCAGTTTTTATCCCTTACCTCCTACCTCTCACCTTCCCTGCAATTCCTCATAGACCATCAACAACACTTTGATCACATCCATATGTTTCTCCAGCGCCCTTTCTTCATTTTAACCAGCCATTATCATTTTTTTGGTAAACCTCTCACTCAAACACTTATAAGAGAATGGGTCACAGCCACACTGGATTACCAAGTTCCTTCTTTGGTGGTACTAGTGACCAAAAAAGGCTCAGAAAACCCAAAGTAAGCCAATAAGAAGAATGAGATCATCATCCAGTGGGCAACAGAGTCCATGACAGAGCACCAGCAGAAAGGGAGAAAATAGAGAAACATGGTTGTGAGAAAATGTCCTTGGAATTCCCACTGTGGCTCAGTAGGTGAAGGACCTCACTTTGTCTCTGTGAGGACACAGGTTCAATCCCTGGCTTCGCGCAAAGGGTTAAGGATCGGGCCTTACTGCAAGCTGCAGCTTAGGTCCCAGATATGACTCGGATCTGGTATTGTTGTGGCTGTGGCGTAGGCCAGCAGCTGCAGCTCCAATGCAACTTCTGGCCTGGGAACTTCCATGTGCTGCAGATGCAGCCCTAAGAAGAAAGTAAAAGAAATGTCCTAGGCATGCTCAAAGATTCTTGACCACGATCTAAGCAGCAGTAACCAAATCTTTCCCAGCAGACAGGTATTTTCAGGTTCTCAAGTCTTGCTCCAGAATTAGAGTCCAGGTGCTCCAAAGGTATCCCTCTTAAGTAAGTGCCTTTGCCACCCCACTGTCATCGAGGGACCATCGCTTCCTCTTTATTTGACCTTGAAAGAGTCATAGAATATCTCAAGAAGGTGGAAAAAAGGAGGCCAGAATATGCTCTTTCTAAGAAATCCCATAAATGGAATCTAGTGATTTCAGAGTTGTTATGAGAATAAGCAAACCGAAGATCTTCTGCAGTCCCTTGGGGAAACACGTGCAAACACCACATGTTAAAACTTGTTACCAAATAACTGAATACTTTTCTCTCACAGAAAATATAGAACAATGCTTCTCTTAGTGGATAACTATTGACTGCATCATCAATAGGGATTGAGCTGGTCACAAAAGATTCTTCCCTGTTGCCCATGAAGCTAATGGTCTCAGAAATGACATAAGGTTTGAATGGAACAAGGATGCAATGCGTGGGTGAGGGTGGGGGAATATTTTAGAAGGAAAGTCAGCAAAGCGTCATTAATAAATAATAGAAGAAGTCAAAAGGGTAGCTGCTCTATTTGTAATAGACAGGACGCTCTATTTGGAATCAAAAAGCTTGAGTTTAGATCCAGCTGTCACAACCTGACCTCACCTGACCTCAGGTGAGTCATTCAAGCTCCCTGGGTCTCTGTTCTTAGAATATAAAATAAGAATAGGATCAGCTGGTCTCCCAGACCCTCTGCAGCTTCGACAGAAATTCTGAGACCAGTTATGATGTAGGCGGCCTCTGCTTCCAGGCACCTAAGGGAGTAAAATAGCCTGAAAACAAATTTTAAGCCTGAGTCAGTGTTCCCTGCAACTCCCTTTCTCTGGCCTTTTCCAAGACGCTTTTGGCAAGGAATTAGTTCCCCTGAGGATGGCTGAGTTAACAGCTGGACAGTATTGGCTGATTTCTGCCTTTGAACAGCTGGTCTCTGAGACAAACAACCAGACAGGCTTTTGTCAGAAAAAAAATGACTCAACTTTTACAAGCCAAGGATAGAATGAGAAAAACAGACTTTAAAAGTTCTGCTCTCTCCTGACCCACGTCCCTTTACATGGACTAGTATCCTTCGAACCTTAGCTTTGTTGACCCTACATGAGAAACAGAGGAAACAAAGAGGCCGAGACAATTTCTAGGAAGCGCCAGAAAAAAATTCTTGGCCATAAGTTCTTGTTTTCTTCTCCATTCTTTTTCAGAAACCAAAAGTTCTTAGGTGGCTAGAGGTTCACAACCAGACCATGTTGGAATGAATCTGGGGTAAAAGATTCTTCATTGACTGGGATTGTTCTGAACATCACAGGTCCCTTAAGCACTAAAGGCTAGTCATGATGCCAACCAAAAAGGCTACCATGTCGTTCTTTTTTTTAATACATGCTTCTAAAAAAAATTAAATATAGTCAATTTATAATGTTGTGCCAACTTCTGCTGTACAGCAAAGTGACTCAGTCATACATATATACACATTCCTTTTCTTTCTAAATATTATTTTCCATCATGGCCTATCCCAGGAGACTGGATATAGTTCCCTGTGCTGTACAGTAGGACCTTGTTACTTACCCATTCTAAATGTAATCGTTGGCATCTACCAACCCCAAACTCCCAGGGCATCCCACTCCCTCCGCCCTCCCCCTTGGCAAACACAGGTCTGTTCTCTGTGTGTGAGTCTGTTCTATTTTGCAGATAGGTTCATCTGTGCCATATTTTTAATTCCACAAAGAAGCGAAAACATAGCTACCACGTATCTCTGAAAGTACAAGCTGACTTTCAGTACGGAGACTAGCAGGGATCATGAGTCATCATTACACTGATTCAGGTTCTTTCTGCCGATCTGTTTTCATTATTCTAAAAAGTTCTCTTGATAACCATCTGGATCACTGAATTGTCTTCCTTTCACTGCCCAAAGACCCACCAATACCTGACTGCCCCTTTCTCCATGAATCTTAATACTCTCAAGGTTTGCAAAGCTCAGGTTTCTGATTGGTTAAACCTCTAACTAACTTTTAAAGTCTAGGCTTGTAATAAACTGATCTTTTCCTCGCCTTTGTTTAAACAGGTTTCTGCCACCAGCAAAATCTGGGAAGGGAAAAGGAAAGACAAATAGCAACTCACAGAGCTGTACACAGTCTGTGTGTAGGACGAAGGTGCAGCTGGACCACCTCACTGACTTGTAATGTCTGTAACGTGCAGTAAAATTAGTAAATTGTGCCAGTGCTAATATTCCAGTCTCAACAAAGTGGTTTGTTTATTAGGGCTTCTAGCTCACAAAAGAGGTATTTAAAAACTCTACACGTAGCCTTGGGAACAGACTAGGGGAAAACTAAACATAAAGCACGAGCTCTGCCTTTGCAAGCTGCAAGCACCCAATCGACGACGACTTCAGAATGAAGAAAAAGAAGAAAGTGCTGGGCGAACACAGTAGCATCCCAGCTACCGAGAAAAATTTACTATTCAAAGGTGGATAACACTGACTTAATGGCTATCATGTATCTGAAACTTAAAATAGCCCAGAGAAGATTCTTTCAATAAATTACAGTATATTTAAGTAATTTGCTATTAAAAAACAGTATTGTAGGAGTTCCCGTCGTGGCGCAGTGGTTAACGAATCCGACTAGGAACCATGAGGTGGCGGGTTCGGTCCCTGCCCTTGCTCAGTGGGTTAAGGATCCGGCGTTGCCATGAGCTGTGGTGTAGGTTGCAGACGCGGCTCGGATCCCGCGTTGCTGTGGCTCTGGCGTAGGCCGGTGGCTACAGCTCTGATTCAACCCCTAGCCTGGGAACCTCCATATGCCACGGGAGCGGCCCCAAAGAAATAGCAAAAAGACAAAAAAAAAAAACAGTATTGTAGAAAGCCATGTGTTTTTTTAATTAGTCAATGAATTTTATTACATTTATAGTCATACAGTGATCATCGCAACTCAGTTTTATAGCATGTTTCATCCGAAACCCCCAGCCCATCCCCCACCCCCCAATCTGTCTTATTTGGAAACCACAAGCTTTCCAAAGTCTGTGAGTCAGTATCTGTTCTGCAAAGTTCATTATGCCCGTTTTTAGATTCCACATGAACGTGATAGCATTTGCTGTCGGTGTCTCACCGTCTGACTAACTTCACTTAGCGTGATAATTTCTAGGTCCGTCCAAGTTGCTGCAAATAAAAGCTATTTGTTAATAAATGTTCATAATATACATCAAAGTGAAAATATACTACAAAAACTGAATTCCCAGAGTTCCTGCACCTGTCATGGTTCAGCAGAAATGAATCTGACTAGTGTCCATGAGGACTTGGGTCTGATCCCTGTCCCAGCTCAGTGGGTTAAGGATCTGGCATTGCTGTGAGAGCTGAGGTGTAGGTTGTAGATGCGGCTCAGATCTCAAGTTGCTATGGTTGTGCAGCTGTAGCTCTGATTCGACCCCTAGCCTGGGAACTTCCATATGCCGCACATGCAGCCCAAAAGAAAAAAAAAATAAAGCCAAAAGAAAAAATCTGAATTCCCCATTTTTCAAATATAGAGTAGAGAATTGTCTGTAAAGGCTATAATGTATGGATGGATAACTGGCAAAATGTTGATGGTATCTCTGCATAGTGTAACATGTGGTTTTTTGGTTCTTATATTTATTTTCTACAATGAAAGCCTATGAGTTTATAACAGGGGTTGGGAGAAGCATTTATTTTTTAAAAAAGCAGATTCCATTTAATCTAATTAAGTGAGACCTGGTTTAAATAGTCCTCAGGGACAAAGAACAGTGAGGGCAGCTGACTAGAGACAATTTCTGCCTGGAAGACAGATATTCTGCTTTTCATTCCTGATTAAAAAAAAATAATAATAACCTACTGGCAGATACAGGCTTAAAAGACAGACCCTTTGCAGGGCAGTAATACCCTATTTTTCCTGACACTTTCCATATTAAATGGATAGAAACCTTCTAATTTTGTCCTTCATGATGCGAGCAATTAGAAAACAGAACAACTGGGCCTTTCTCCAACAAGCAGGTCCCCTACAAGTTGACAGGGTTTGTCATTAAAAACAACTCCCATCAGGAACTCTGGATCCAGGAGAATCATAAACACAGGCAATGAGCTCCTCACCAGGTGGGCCTTCAAACAGTTCCCAACAATTGCCTAATCAATAACTTTTTCTTTATAAGTCAAAATTTCTATGGAGTTCCCGTTGTGGCTCAGCAGTAATGAGCCCAACTAGTATCCATGAGGATGCAGCTTCGATCCCTGGCCTCACTCAGTGGGTTAAGGATCTGGCATTGCAGTGAGCTAAGGTGTAGGTCACAGACATGACTCGGATCCTGCATTGCTGTGGCTCTGGCGTAGGCTGGCAGCTGCAGCTCTGAATCGGCCCCTAGCCTGGGAACTTCCATATGCCACACTTGTGACCGTAAAAAGAAAAAAAAAAAAAAATTCCATCCTGAGCCAAAACAATTAAGTTTTTTTTTTCTTCCATATGTACCTGTGGCATATAGAAGTTCCCAGCCTAGAGATCAAATGGGAACTGCAGCTGAGGCCTATGCCACGGCCATGGCAACACTGGATTCTTAATCCACCAAGCAGGCCAGGGATCAAACTGGCACCCTCACAGAGACAACTGTCAGGTCCTCAATTGGCTAAGCCACAACGGAAACTCCAAGTTTTATCCTTAGATTAAATTTAGTAGTAATTTCTGTTCTTTCATGACTTGGGGCCACCAGTCATAAACACCAAAAATAACATATTTGATCTTACTCTCCAATCCCTTCCCAAATGATAGTCTGCTGAGTGGAGAGAACAGACAAGTATCAGTGGCTTATTCTCCTGCCCTCTGTAGGAGGCCGAATTCTTAGATGACCCCAGGATTCCTCCTCTCTGGTGGACACACCCTACAACATCTCTCGAGTGTGGCTTGTATGGTCTAGGGGTCTGATGGATGGGGCTCCTGTGAGTGCCAGCTTACACTGCGGGGAAGGCAATTTTGTAGATGTAAGTAAGGTCCCCAGTCAGATGACTCTGAGTTACTCAAAAGGGAGATTATCCTGAGTGGGTCTGCCCTAATCAGGCAAATCCCTTCAAGGGAGGTACAGCCATCAGAGAGAGATTCTCCTGTAGACCTGGAAGAAGCAGGTCACCAAGCATTCTACAGATGCAAGAAACAGAATTCTACCAGCAACCACAAGCTCCGAGGGACCGCAGCCCAGCTGACACCTGACTGCAGTTTGAAGAGTGAGTCCCTGAATGGACAACCCGGCTGAACTGTGCCCAGATTCCCGACCCAAGGACAACCCGGCTGAACTGTGCCCAGATTCCCGACCCAAGGAAAGCGAGAGATAATACATGCTACTGTTTTAAACCATGAAGTGTGTGATCATTTGTTTCACGGCAATAGAAAACGAATACACCCACCGACTTGCCACGTGTCTGTACACTCCCTCCACCACACTCTTTTTCCTCTCCACCCCCTCTGAGGATGTTTACTTGGCAGGAAAAAGAATCCTCTGTGATCCTTGGAGTCAGCCCCAAACCGGGGAGTGGGGCCCACCGGGCGACGACTCCTCTGAGGCACCCCCGCCCCCCCAACCCTGTTTCTTGATGCTTTGGCCCCTCCCTCTGTTCACTCCTTCTGGGAAGTTGGGTGGCTGTGACTTAAAGCCTGGCTTCCCAGATCATAGATCTAGGTTTGAATAAACCTCTTTTTCCCTGGCCAAGGCCAAGTTGGTTTTAAGAAATTTTTACAAGAAAACTAAGGGAAGGAAGGAGGAAGAACTTTTGAAATGAAAGTAGACACACGGATGTAGGACACATTTCTTGCTCTAACTAAAGGCTAGTCACAGCCTGGCTTGGCTGCTGTAGCTCCTGGAACGGTCACCTCCACATCTGCTTCCCTCCTCGGCCCTGTCTTTGCAGGAGGTTCACAGCTGTGCCAGTCTCCCTCTGGCCCAACTTGCGTTTGAGTTGGCACCTTACTAGACCCAGAGCCTCCCTCCTGGTTTCTGGCTCCAAAGTTGAAGAAGGAACTTCCCGTCTGACCTCAATGACTCCTCTCCGAGGTCTCATGCCAAGGACCTTACAGGACACCAGTGCTCCACTCTCTGTCCTGGGACCTTTGCGCTCCTGTGTCTTAACTCACTCCCTGTCCCTTTAAATTGTCCCTTCAATTCACCTAAAATATATTACGAATTCATTGTGTGTCAGGCAACTGTGCCGAATTCTAGAGCTTCGGAGATGCTATCGTGTAGCTCCAGGCCTACCGGAAGTGCCTAAGAAGTGCTCGCTAGTCCATTATGCAGGCTGGTACTATGTCATTCCAAGACTCAATTTATGGCCAACCTATTTTTCTTGGCTAGTGCCCAAGTAGCATCTAGCTAGTAGCCAAAGGAGCACCATCGTAGGGACCAAGGCTGACCAAGGCTTACCTGCCGCTTCTCTGTCTCCTACAAGTTTATAAAGTTGTAAGAAAACAATGTAATGGAGTCAGCATCTACGTTCCATCTCCCTATGAGCTTTTCACTATTAGACTTGTTACTTGTAGTGACTCACTGCAGGAAACAGAAGAAAAACAGGATACTGATTCACCTTGGCCAACAACAATCAGTAGAGGTAAATATTAACCTCTAAGAGGGTCCTGTCCATTAGTCAAATTGCGCCAGGGTCAACACAAGAATTCCCTACTTTGAGTTTTCCTATTGAATCCATAAGCATGCATATTAGTGTTTTACTGAAAAACAGTCTGGGTTCCCGTCACGCCGCAGTGGAAACGAATCCAACTAGGAACCATGAGGTTTTGGGTTCGATCCCTGGCCTCTCTCAGGGGTTAAGGATTCGGCACTGCCATGAGCTATGGTGTAGACTGCAGATGAGGCTCGCTTCTGGTGTTGCTTTGGCTGTGGCATAGGCCAGCAGCTGCAGTTCCCATTTGACCCCTAGCCTGGGGACCTCCATATGCCACAGGTGTGGCCCTAAAAAGCAAAAAAGAAAGAAAGAAAAACAGTCTGACCATTGCCATCCACGTACCCATCCTAGATTGCAAACTCCTAGAAGGCAGATCAGATGCATTTTGCCGTCTTTGTTCTGTGACCTACCTGACCTATGAGCAACTGGCCATTCAAACGTGTTCTAGCAATGACAGTGAAAACCAGCCTGATCACTGCAATGGCCTGCTGTCAGTTTTGCCACGTTGCCCCAAGCTTATGGATGGCTATGTAAGAGTCATCAGAGATATCGTGAGATGTTCACACAAAATCGGGAAAAACCTCAAATGAGTTATACATGAAGGCATTCCTCTAT
This sequence comes from Phacochoerus africanus, assembly GCF_016906955.1. NCBI lineage: Eukaryota > Metazoa > Chordata > Mammalia > Artiodactyla > Suidae > Phacochoerus > Phacochoerus africanus. The sequence continues at coordinate 11,561,355 of NC_062559.1, read as the reverse complement.
CTAATCTAGAGCTCACATCAGGGTCCAGAGATCACTGGTCTTCAGTAATCTCAAAGGCCAAGCCAACAAAAACAAAAGTCTTTCTCTCAGGCAGGTACCAGCTAACAAAGTTCAGAAAAAAAGAGCCACCTGGACCTGGAGTTTAGCATTCAGATTGCTGGCGTCATCATCCCTGCCGTTGTGAGGTTTACAGAGACTTTTAAGAGCACTCTGGCAGTTGGGGTGCATTTCCCCCTAATGCTACACAGATGTTTAAAGAAGAATGTGCCAGAAATTATGTTGCAGGTGTGAAAACGGAACTCAAAACATTTTATAGGAGTTCCGTCGTGGCACAGCGGAAACGAATCTGACTAGGAACCATGAGGTTGAGGGTTCAATCCCCGACCTCGCTCAGTGGGTTAAGGATCTGGCATTGCCATGAGCTGTGGTGTAGGTCGAAGATGTGGCTTGGATCTGGCATTGCTGTAGCTGTGGCATAGGCAGGCAGCTGTAGCTCCAATTAGACCCCTACCCTGGGAACCTCCACCTGCCGTGGGTGCGGCCCTAAAAGGACAAAAAGACCAAAAAAAAAAATTTATAAAGGACCCATGTATTCATTTAATTACAAAATTATCAGGAAAACAATCTTTTTCTACTCCCTCCCCCCAACCCTAGTATTTCAAAGGCTGGCTGCTTGGGAAGGCTTAATCTACTTCGGGGTCTTGTTATGCAAGTCACTTCCCTGTGTGTCACTTCCCCAGCAGGCACCAGTATTGCACAAGTCTCTTCCCAGACCACTTATTTGACCTGGGTCTGTTACATGCAGCAAGCTTCTCCCATCACTTTGTTGAACAGCCAACATAAAGCTTATCATCAGTCCAATCAAGATTAGAAAAATTCTAAAGGAGACTTCATCACTGACTATTTTGAAACATTTATGTTTCTTACACGAGGGGAAAATAATGTGTTATGGAAATGACATTAGCTTGGACATTCATCAATGCAGAGGCCAATGCACATTATTTTTTCACTAAATGGTTCTACTGGGGGTGGTAATCTCCAGGCAGAGCTGCTAGGAAACAGAGGTCACTGTCAAGATTATTTATTGATTTTTCTCTGAGGATCTATCAATAAGCTCCTTGTCAACACAGTTCCTATCATCAGAGGTATAATGAGCAAAGTGGCTAAATATATTATTTCACTAAATAATAAATATATTATTTCACTAAATCTTCACTCGACCAATGAAGAAATGTAAGCTCAGAGAGGTTCTACAACTTGGCCAACGTTGCACAGGCAAAGAAGGGGCGGAGCCAGGAAATCGAGTCCCTTCCTTTGACTGTGAAAGCTGCATGCTTTCCACTCTACCATAGCCTCTCAATCTTCTCCATCCTCCGTGGTGCAAATATAGGTGGATGTGGTCATGCCCTTGTGGGCCACAGGAGAGGGACCACATTTTCCAGTGAGATGTCTATTGTCTGGGCATCTGATAAAGGGGAAAAGCCTGTGTCATTCAGAAAGACAAGGAAGGTCCAGTATGCTTGGCATCAATTCACATTTGTGTCTTTTCTGGGAAAATGAAGATAACAGGTCCATCTCCCTTACTGGGCCTTTATAAAGATCACATTACATAGACCACATCAAAGAGCTTCATAAATTCTAAAGCCCTGGTAAATGTAAGGTGATATGATTACCATTATCCCCCACTGAGACAGAGAGCTGTTTCTTACCCACCCCCTGCTTCTGAGCTATTCCCTAGTAGTGCTTTTTCAGGATTTGGTTTGTTTGGGGTGGAGAGGGAGGAGGAATTACAGAGGCTCCACAAACACCAGAGCAGAAGCCTGTCTGTGTACACCCAAGGTGAGCCATTTATGGTGCAGTTAATCACAACACAGTCAGTCAGTAGAAAAGCATATAGTCAACCCTTGTTATCCATAGATTTCAGATCTGTGCATTCGCCTACTTGCTAAAATGTATTTGCAACCCCCAAATCAATACTTGTGGTGCTTTCATGGTTATTCACAAATATGCACAGAATGGCAGAAATTTAAGTTTCTTGGAGTTTCCCACTGTGGCTTAGCAGGTTAAGAACCCAACATAGTGAGGCTCGGTTTTGATCCCTGGCCTTGCTCAGTTGAGGGTTAAGGATCTGGCGTTGCTGCAAGCTGTAGCATAGGTCACAGGCATGGCTCAGATCCCACGTTGCTGTGGCTCTGGCGTAGGCCGGTGGCTGCAGCTCCGATTCAACCCCTAGCCTGGGAACCTCCATATGCCGCGGGAGCGGCCCAAGAAATAGCAAAAATAGACCAAAAAAAAAAAAAAAAAGATTTACTCTCTTAACTGTTATATGAAACAAACCAGAGTGTTAATAATATTTCTAATGCTGTACATTACAACTAAAAGGCTACATCTTAACTATCTAAAACCAATACATGAAAATGACTGGGAGGGAATATACAAACTAGATAAAAGTGCCTCTATGTTAGTGTCATTATAGACATTTTTTCTTTCATTTCTCCAGCTTTGGTAATATGTTATTTTCATGGTTTAAAAAGAAAAATTTAAATACAAAATACCTTCGAGCATTAATATCTGTGAGAAAAACACAGAAGTCCTCATTGCCAATTCTATGAGGAGTCTGAATCCGATGTTAGTACCTCAAACGTAATTAAAACCATCTGGAGCCCTGGTGCGGTTTGATTCACTTTTCTGAGAAACTTGAAAGAGATGTTCCTCATATGGATCTGATTTGTTATCCAACAGCACCGAAGGTTCTTTTGCGTTTTGATTTTTATCAACTATGCGCTCCCATACACTTGGCCTTTTTCCGACTCCCACCGCCAATACGGCGTCGTTCCACGACCCTCACTCAGATTCTCAGCCCCAAGGGCAATGTCATCCCAGAGAGGCAGGGCTCAAGCCTCCAACTCCAGTCACGGACCCTGTTTTATCATCTTCCTGGCATTTTCCATTACCTGACATTATTGTATGTGTTTATCTGCTCCAGCTTTTATTGCCTGCCCCCTGCCCCCTCCCTGGAACACACGGGACTGCCCATCTTACTCACTGTTGACCGTCACCTCGCCCACCCCACCCCCCACCACACCTAGAAGGGCCGACTGGCAGATAAGAGGAGCTCGATAAATATTTGCTGATCTACTGACTCTTGGGTTTTCCTGATTCCTTTTTCTCCTTTGACCCCAAACTAGCCGCAATCTTTTACTGACCCAACTATCTGACTCCAAAGGGAGTTTAGAAATAGGTCAACCCTGCAGGAAGCCCCTTCAATTCATACTTGTCCACGTCCCTTGAGTCTGTCCTGATTTGTTTCCTGGGAGACAAGAGCGTCCAGGGTTAGAAATGTAATTCTAATTCACTGCAGTTGATTTAAAGTGGGATCAGCTCCCGATGGTGTTTTGCTGAAAACCTGCTTATCACAGCATTACTTCACATAACACATTCCTTCCTCATGACCAAATTCCTGCAAGAGCCTTCAGACTCTGCAACACACACTCCAGTCTGGTTGAGGTCTGAGAGATGCATGGACCAGTAAGAACATCTCAGATTTGTGTTGGTTTATGTTCATGTTCTTTCAAAACGGTCAACATGGAGTAACTCAGCAGGTTAGGGATCAAGTATTGTCACTGCTGTGGCTTGGGTTGCTGCTGTGGGGAGAGTTCAATCCCTACCTAGCCTGGGAACTTCCATATGCCCCAGGTGCAGCCCCTCCAAAAAAGGGTCAACAATCCCCAACATGTGACCCTCCAGAAAGGGCAGTGGGAGGGTGTGGAGGAGGGGAGATTTGGGCTGCTGGCACCATCTCAAGGTGTGAGTGTGGAACAATCATTTTATATCTGTTGAAAAATTGTTTTCATTTATATGTGTCTTAAGGCCATGAAGAGACATACGCTGAGCTATGTCTGACATCACATCTTAATCAGAAAGCAGCTGTAATATAGAAAAAATGCTTTACTTAATCCTGTTTGCATGATGGTTTCTAGGCAACTGCTTAAGGCTTGATATGATCATGGGTTTTCACACAGCTCAGTAAGATCACAAAGCCATGTAACTTTGCCAGGAGGAAAAAGAAGCAGGGATTTGTGAGCAGCAAACACAGACGAATAAATGGAACTTTCTTGATGACTCATATGAGTTCAGTCACTCACGATGGAGAAAAGATCAGACTCGAGAGGCCACCCCTCCACCCCGTCATGGGCTTCTGTCTGTAATTCCGAAGTTCCACAAGCATCACTAGAATTCTACCCTTTGATCTTGACACACGGCTCGTTATTTGTTCTACTTATACATGAGGGATCATGAAAATTGTGAAATGATCCACAGCATTTAATGCAGGATTTTCATGTTTACTTAGTTTTGCTCCAATTGCACATTATTTTTCCTGAAAAGAAAAGACTAGTCACCAATCTGAGGGCATAATTCACCATTTACATCCACACCTGCTCTTGCAGGTGGGAAGAGTAGGTAGTTCTCCAGGAGAACCAGGAGGGGAACCTGGAGGAGGCCATGGGGCTTGGAGCCTGTTTGCTCCCTGCTCTAACTGCCTGGCCCCGGTTTTCTGTTTTCATAAATGTCTAGCAAAAGGGAAAGCACTGCAAAGAAATATGCTGAACATTGCAGGGGGTGACACCCTCTACAAACACGGTCAGACTTAAACCTGAACTATGGAAGGAGTACCCCATTTTTAAAAACAGATCCTTTGTTTTGTCAAGCTCCTCAGCTCCCCAGCTCCCCAGCCCCCCAGCTTACCCCCGTGTGTTAAGTCCCCTGAAACAGGGAACAGAGGTGTTTGGGATGGTCACTATATCACCGTGTGGCCAGGAGAGGAGGCAAAAGAGAGCAGACAGGAAGGGAGGGGAGCCAACTGCCCCAAACTGCCCGGGGTTTTCCTGGTTTTCATACTGAAAATCCTGCACTTCGGAAAACTCCACGGTCCCAGGCAAACTCAAATAACAGCTCAACCTACAAAGGGGTAGAAAGAAAACTGCAGACATTTCCTAAGCACAGACGTCCTTAGCCATCCAACACGCTTAGTCACAGAGAAAACCCAGATAAGGAAAGCCTGCTCCTCAGCGTCCCTGCTATAATACTTCAGTAACCTAGCATCTGGGATGGCAGAGCTTCCCAACCCTGCTCCCTCCAATTGGGTGTCTGGGTTTTTTTCTTTTTGTCTTTTTAGGACCACACCCGAGGTATATGGAAGTTCCCAGGCTAGGGGTTGGATCGGAGCTGCAGCTGCCGGCCTACACCACAGCCACAGCAAGACCAGATCTGAGCCGCCTCTGTGACCTACACTGCAGCTTTCAGCAACATCAGATCCTTAACCCACTGATCAGGGCCAGGGATCGAACCTGCATCCTCATGGATACTAGTCGGGTTTGTTATTACCACTGAGCTATAAGGAGAACTCTCTGGGTTCTTATCTAATATCAAATAAAGCACAGCCTTCCTCTGGCACAGCCACTGATAGAGACACCATACCTCCACCACTTTACCCTACTTAGAGGGTAACGAGAAACCAATTACCTTCTAAACCCCTAATTGTCCCCAGGCCAGTCTCTTGTAAGAGGTTGACCCATACACTACCACACTATTATGAGAAAGTCTCTGAAGGGCTTCCTGTTGTGGCTCAAAGAACCCAACATAGTGTCCATGAGGATGCAGGTTCGATCCCTGGCCTTGCTCAGTGAGCTAAGGATCCAGCATTGCTGTAAGTGGCAATGTAGGTCACAGATGTGGATCCGATCTGGTATTGCTACGGCTGTGGCATAGGCCAGCAGCTGCAGCTCCAATTTGACCCCTGGCCTGGAAACTTCCATCTGTGGTAGGTGTGGCCAGAAAGGAAAGAAAGAAAGTCTCTAGAAATCCATACCCATATTCCACCTTCGTAGAGTAAGAAGTCAGCAAATAGACACAGAAAAAGCATGCTTTTAAAACATTTTAAGAAGCCAGCAGCAAAAGCCTGCTGGATAGAAGCAAAGCCACATCTTAGTTTCTTAAGAGCCACAGGATAAGAGGACAATGACAATTTTAGGATTCATTCTTCAGTACTGCCACCTCTTTCACCTCCCCTGAAGTCCGTCAAGCCAAATCTAAACATCAATAGATGCAAACTATTACCTTTGAAATGGATAAGCAATGAGATCCTGCTGTGTAGCACTGGGAACTATATCTAATCACTTATGATGGAGCATGATAATGTGAGAAAAAAGAATGTACACATGTAGGTGTAACTGGATCACCTTGCTGCACAGTAGAAAGTTGACAGGATACTGTATACCAGCTATAATGGAAAAAATAAAAATAAAAAAATTTTAAAAATCTAAACATTAGATTCAAAAATGTTTATTGAGTCAAGAAACCTGTATGAAAGTACCTTTCACTTATAATTTCTGATTAAAATTTTGTTCTAACTAGGAAATAATTTGAAATGAAGAGTAATTCAGAAAATACTGTCATAGATACCCCTGAAGCACACAACCAGATTTTTCAAAAGTAAATCTGCTATGTTGGCCTCAGATTTTCAAAAAAGAACTAGATGTTGCAGGTAACACTAGAACCTCACTCAGAGAGGCAGAGGCCATAGGAAGGAGGAACTGGAAGCTCAAAGAGATTAAATGATTTCTCCAAGCAACAGAGGAAGGGTCTCTGGAAGCCTTCGAATATTAGTCTTCTTTGCTGCAAGTGAGATTTCTGTTTTCTCACTGTACCTTTCAGTTTACTTGAAATCATTCCTGATTTGATGCTTAAAACTTGACTAATGAAGTATTTGATTCTAGGACTCAGATTTCGCTGCCACCAAAGTGCTAGCAGATGCCAGGTATTTGGTGGCAAGACTGAACAACCATTCACCTCAGGAATAAAAGTTTGAGTCGGAAAAGACCCAAGAGGCCTTTCAATTACTTATAAGCAGTTGTTTTCTGCTTATAAGTCCATGGAAATGAAATTAAAAAGCAGTAATTGAGTCTTTGCTGTACACCACAACACAACGTTATAAATGAACTATACTGCAATAAAACAAATTCTTTTTAAAAAGTAGTAATTGTGTAAAGAGAATAAGATATAGCTAGGAGAGTAAAATTTCAATATAATTGAACATTCTAAATTATGAACCATTTTTCAAATTTCCTCCATATGAAACCAAACTCTCTTAGTCACAAAAGTTCTCGAGCCCACCCCAGCTCCCTGGAGGTCACCGCTTCATTTGACATTTTCCATTTGGGGGGCCTTGACAACTCATCAAAGAGAGTGCCACGCTGAATATTTTTGAAGAAGCCAAAACTCAGAAATGCCACATCGAAATAGCAAACAAACAAACAAAAAATAACAATGTGGGCTATTTTATTTTAATTTCTGTTTCACCATCCAGGTTCTGAATGTTACAATCAGCATACGTAGTACAAAGCTTCACCTGAAATGTTAGGCCATTCTCACAGGTGAAATAACATCCCCCAAGGCTAGAAGAATGTGCTCACCTTTTTCTAGGAAAAGGAATCCAACGCTTGGAGGAAAGTGGCCAAATTCAATTAACCCAGTTGTTTAAGAGCTGCTTTTCAATATGAACAGCATTTCATTTTGTAAAACAGAGGCTTTTCTAAAAACTGTGTGTGTGAAATTAATCCAGTTCCCCCTTCCACCCCGATGTACATTAAAATTCTCAAATTTCTTTTTGCTTTTTTTTTAATCCTTTTTTTTTAGGGCTACACCCTCGGCATATGAAGTTCCCAGGCTAAGGGTCGAATCGGAGCTACAGCTGCCAGCCTACACCACAGTCAGCCACGTTTTCGACCTGTACCACAGCTCATGGCAACGCCAGATCCTCAACCACCGAGCGAGGCCGGAGATCGAACCCACATCCTCATGGATACTAGTCGGATTCGTTTCCACTGTGCCACAATGGAAACTCCCCAAAATGTTTTGTCTTTCTTTCTTTACCTGCTGCTGCACTCACACAGGCCCAGATCTGGTCCAGCCAGCAGTAATGACGTGGATTTCCCCAAACACAGAGTGCTTATCACACCCGTCTGACTTGGGACTCCAGATTTCTACAGCCCAGAATCCCACTGACCTCTCCTCTCCAGCTGGAAAACTCCAACTTCATAACCCAGCCTTTCCCACTCACCCCCTATGCACCCAAAGCACACCCAGAGCCCCTTCCATACAATTCTTTTACTACCTTTATGTCTTATTTTGTGCTTTTTTACTATTTCCCCCCCATTCAAGGATGTGACCACCAGATCAAACAGTGCCTAGACATGGCAGAAGCCAAATAAATGAAACGAAACTCATGGACTTGGAGAACAGACTTGTGGTTGCCAGGGGGCAGGGAGAGGGAGTGGGATGGACAGGGAGCTTGGGGTTAATAGATGCAGACGATTGCCTTTGGAGTGGACCAGCAATGAGATCCTGCCGTGTAGCCCTGGGAACCATATCTCGTCACTTATGATGGAGCATGAAAATGTGAGAAAAAAGCAGGTATCCATGTATGTGTAACTGGGTCACCATGCTGTCCAGTAGAAAATTGACAGAATACTGTAAACCAGCTATAATGGAAAAAATAAAAATCATTATAAATGAAAAAAAAATGTTTGATTAACCCAATGGAAGTCAAGCCTTCCCTGCCCTTCCGTACTGCCTCCTGACCATCCACGAGGCTGCCTAGTTATCTGAGTTGGGGTCACCCTTCACTTTGGAATCTCAATTCAGCCCTGACTACCTCCCACCAGAAAAAAAAAAAAATACAGCAGCTGCCACCTAAACAACCAGGCCATTCTCGCAACCAATGAATCCGGACTGTGAATACGGATTCTGGCACAGAAGCAGTCCCTCTCAGCTTTGAGCCCCTTGAAGCTTCTGTCCCCCATTTCTCTTTCCTTCCTTTCCTCCCTCACCCCAGCTCCCTCCTTTACTCCCCTTCCTGATCTGGAAACTTCTACCCCAACAAAAGTCATGAAATGTATATGATCTATGTCATCTTCTAATTTGCCAATAGACAAGATAAACAGACATCACCCTCCTAAAGACACCCCCTCTTGGCTTGAAGCCTGTTAAAGAAACCCTCACTTCATCTACCAGCAAATCTGTATCCTGGTTCCCCAAACACTTGTCACGACAAAATCAATGGTGTCTTTTGACAGGGGAGTGTTTCTTCCAGTCTTTTCCTTTCTACACACTCAGCACAGACACTGAAGCACCTTGAGGCCATGGACCCCTCATGGACCCCTTCAAATATGAGAATTTGAAGCCATCCAGGAAAAAGAGATCTTGCAGCTAAAAGCATTCTGGCCTCCTCTGCCTCCAGGGAGGGAGGGGGACAGGTGTGACCTGCAAGGTAGTCAGACATTGAATCATCTGGATACACTGTTTCGAATTCTATCCTTTCCTTCAGATGACAGAGCATGGAAGTAATCAGTAAAATCTACTACAAAGATTATCCAATAGGGGAGGGAGTTCCCATCGTGGCACAGTGGAAACGAATCTAAGAACCATGAAGTTGCGGGTTCGATGCCAGGCCTTGCTCAGTGGGTTAGGGATCTAGCGTTGCTGTGAGCTGTGGTGTGGGTTGCAGACGTGGCTCGGATCCTGCATTGCTGTGGCTGTGGTGTAAGCTGGTGGCTATAGCTCTGATTAGACCCCTAGCCTGGGAACCTCCATATGCGGCAAAAAAATAAAAATAAAGAAAAAATAAAAGATTATCCAATAGGCGAGACAAGACAGAGAAGGAAACTGCTTAATTGAAGATGCTTGAAAATGTACATCTCTCCAAAACTGGAGTGAGATCAAGGCAAACCAAGGTGGCCACACACCCCTACACACACAACACACAAACTGCTCCAACTGCTGCCACTCCAGTAACCATGCCTTCCTTAGACAGCTAACAATTTTCTCATAAATAGAATCCTTGTTCTCCTCCCCTTCTCTCTCACTCACTCACCAAACACACGAGCACACAGGTGTGTTTGCGCTCTTTACAGGCAAACGAAAGAGAGAAACATGTGGAATTCTGCTTGTTTAAGCAATTGACTCTTTTTCTCTAAAATTATTCAGTGGAAATCAATGACAAAATCCACTCGATTCTGAGGTTTTGGAGTCCACTTCTGAAGTCTTAGAATATCGTTATTAAAATGTTAAGAGTGGAGTTCCCATGCGGCTCAGCAGTAACAAGCCCAACTAGTATCCATGAGGACACAGGTTTGATCCCTGGCTCACTCAGCAGCTTAAAGGATCCGTCATTGCCATGAACAGCAGCGTAGGTCGCAGATGTGGCTTGGATCCAGCGTTGCTGTGGCTGTAGCTCCAATTTGAACCCTAGCCTGGGAAGCTCCATGTGCCACAGGTGTGGCCCTAAAATGACAAAAAAAAAAAAACATAAACAAACAAAACATTAGGAGAACTCCTAATGATCAGACTGATGCTAGAGGTACCTCTGACCAATTTACAAAAAGCATCCTGAGCTCAGCAAGCACAGCTGCAACAGTTTTAGAGAAGCAAAAGGGCCCATGTCAGTAGCAAGGAGCCTGGGTTCCCATCTGATGATGCAACTGCCTGTCTGCAACGCCTTGTGGAGTCACAAGCTCTCTTCTGTGGTAAAGGGAACTGACTGGGGTGATCCTAAGTCTCACTCCACTTGAAACTGACTCTACACCTCAACAGAAAAGAAATAGTGCTGCTGCCTATGCCAAAACAAGAGATTAGGAGATAAGCCCACTGAATCCAGCCTCCTGGGCTGGGGCAGGAATTCTTAAACTTTTGCATTGTCTCAGTCCTTGGTGGCTGCTGTAACAAAACACCATAGGCTGGGTGGCTTAGAAATGACTGAAATGTGTTTATTTCTCAGAGTTCTGGAGGCTGGGAAGTCCAAGATCAGGATGACGGCAGATTCAAGTGTCTGATAAGAGCCCCCTTCCTCATAGACGGCATCTTCTCACTGTGTCCTCACCTGGCAGAAGAGGCCAGGGAGTTCTCTAGGGTCTCTTCTATATGGGGACTAAATCCCATTCACCTTCCTAAGGCCCCACCTCCAAACACCATTATAGTGAAGACTGGGATTTCAATGGATGAATTTGGAGGAGACATAAACATTCAGTCCATTGCACCTCAAGGGTCTTTAAAACACAGACGGCTGGGTCTCACCCCTGGAGTTTCTAATTCAGTAGGTCTGGAATGGGACCCAGGGATATGCATTTCTGACCAGTTCTCAGATGCTGTTGCAGGTCCATGGGGCACACGTGAAGAACCACCGATCTCCAGGGAAGGGCCTTGATGTTCACTAAGGGGATTAAGGAACTTAGGATGCTGGGGGTGGGGGTGCCAGTCGACCATGAAGGGAGAGTCAAAGACACACACTAGAGAAGCAGGTGCAAAAGCCATGAAATCCTTCCAAAAAGAAGACACATAGGGGTAGTTCCATCCTCTTAAATTATATCCTAATGTACACCATTTTATAATTTTTAAAACAGATGATTATTTAGACTGTCTATACCTTGTTTAAATACTTTATTCAGCAAGCTAATTTTAAGCTTAAAATTAAAGTAAAATAAAGTTAAAAATACCAACAACTATGTCCTAGTAAGCTTACACTGTAATTTACTGCTCTTTCAGAAAGCAAGTAAGCACAAAGCAAACTCAGTTAACAAAGAAAACTGGAAACACACGGATGCACCAATGCACAGTGGAAAGGTGTGGCTTTATCCATGGCGTTAAATGTAAATGTTTAAGAAGTATTTGTTGATTCTTGCCAGGCTTGAATAGAAGAAGGAAAGCTTGGAACAAGCTAATCTTTTGAAGAGAAGGGGAGAGAGTGCCTCATTTGGGGCTACAGAAAGTGTAACTTGGAGATTTTACAAAGAACAAGCGATACCATAGTTTGCCATGGTTTTATGACTCTGGAGTGAAAAATAATAAAAAGAAAGAAATTATAAAAAGATGGATGCAAAAAGGAAGACCCTATATAATGAGTAAATTGAAGCTCCCTAAAAATGGCTGTTTACTTACAAGCACCTGCCAAGAACTGTGGTTCTCAATAATTTTACTGCCTCCATGTAAGATGTATGAATAGCACTGTCTCAAGATAACAGCTCTCATGACATACAGATTCTCAAGTGTCTGAGAACAGGAGCATAGATTCTGAACTGGACTAAATTTGGACTGAATTCACATGGACTGAATCCCTGTGTTCTCCTGAAACTACTATGTGGAAGCCCTAACCCTCAAGGTGATGGTTTTTGGGTGCAGGTTTTTGGGAGGCAATTAGTTTAAGATGAGGTCATGAGGGTGAGGTCCTCACAATGATGGGATTAGTGCCCTTGTAAGAGGATGGAGAGCTTGCTTGTTGGTTCTTTCTGTCTCTCTTTCTCTAAACTGGGAAAAATAAATGTCTGTTTTTTAAGCCACCCAGTCTGTGGTATTTTGTTATGGCAACTCAAACTGACTGAAAGGGAGTAAACTAGATCAGCTGAGCAGTCTGGGCTCTGAGCTCATAATCGAGGTATCATCATGTACCTAGTGACAATTTGGGGCAGGTACCCAGAAAGAAAAGAGTCCTTTAATGCAATGATGTCATCACATCAATGGCAGATCTAAAAAGAGAATACATCACAGGCTTAGTGTCAGTCCCAGCCCCCTCCCACAGTGGGTCCACCCAAGCACCCAACTCCTCCCTAACACTAACCCAAGACAAAAGATGCTCCAGACACCCGTGCCACTCCTTTACACCTAATGGGACAGTTTGGTTCTGGCATTTGGATTCTCCTTCAGGTCCCAAGCCCTATGGCTTCTGATTGGAATCTTGCTTCTGCTCACTGGAACCTGCCTTACAAGTTTCCCTTCCTGTCACGGGAGGTCCGCCCTCAATTCCCCTCCAAAGGACCTTCTTCTACTCATTGACAGGTCAGCCACCTGCATGAACTTAGAGCCATCACCAACCCACGATTCCCTTCACTGCACCGCCCCATCCACTTGTTGGGACACCATGTAAATACCTAACACCATGTAAGTATCATTTATCAAGCACCAATTCTGTGCAGGACCTTTGCGCATTTTAACAAGCATCATCCCTAATCTGCAACACAACTCTGCAAGATAGAGATTACTCTTCCCATTTGTGGATAAAGAACATGAGACTCTGGAGTTCCCGTCCTGGCGCAGTGGTTAACAAATCCGACTAGGAACCATGAGGTTGCGGGTTCGGTCCCTGCCCTTGCTCAGTGGGTTAACGATCCGGCGTTGCCGTGAGCTGTGGTGTAGGTTGCAGACGCGGCTCGGATCCCGCGTTGCTGTGGCTCTGGCGTAGGCCAGTGGCTACAGCTCCGATTCGACCCCTAGCCTGGGAACCTCCACATGCCGCGGGAGCAGCCCAAAGAAATAGCAAAAAGACACAAAAAAAAAAGAACATGAGACTTAGAAAGAAAAATAATTTTCCTAAGATCATACAGCTAGTCAGTAAAGCCTCTCTATTTTAAACCTGTCTGACTTATTTATTTTTATTTACTTATTTATATATTTTTTGCTTTTTAGGGCTGCACCTGCGGCATATGGAGGGTCCCAGGCTAGGGGCTGAATTGGAGCTACAGCTGCCAGTCTACACCACAGCCACAGCAAAGTGAGATCGGGGCTGTGTCTGCAAACTACACCACAGCTCATGGCAACACCAGATCCTTAACCCACTGAGCAAGGCCAGGGGTCTCGACCTCATGGTTCCTAGTCAGATTCATTTCCACTGCGCCATGATGGGAATTCCCTATCTGACTTTAAAGCCTATGGTTTTTCCAATATACCACCATGCCTTTTTTTTCCCCATCTTGGCACCTGCCATCCTATCCCAATCTTCCACAGGTGATGCTTCCCTGGACTGGAGCTGGTCACTCACATACCCTCTTAGGCTCAGGTGGTGCCAAGAAGCTGTCTGAGCCTCTCCATCAGGGTCCACTCTGGGTCAGTCCCCCAGTGCACCCTCCTCAACCCCATCACCTGGTCTCTATTTCAACCCAAAAATGCATCCAATTGGGCCATTCCCACCTGCCACACCTCTGTTTTCAGAGTGAGGTATAAAATAATGAAAGAGCATAAGAACAAGTCTTCTGAGAATTATGGTGGAGGGAAGGGTCAGGGAAAAGGAGGAGAGGAGAGGAAGGGATACGAGACTATGAGGCAAGAAAATGAGAAAAGGAGAAGAAAGAATCAAGAAAAAGTAGAGCAGAAGAGAGAGAGAGAAGAATGCAGACAGGATGCCCAGTAAAACAACATGTGTCAAATAAGGACATTTGTGAGGTTGCTTCGTCAGGAGGGACAGGAAAATCTGGAACCATAGCAAGAACCCTGGTCTTTTAGTTAAGCCAAAGCAAACTGTTCCTAGTCTGAGAAGAGAATGCGCATGCTATCAAGATTACAAACCATAAAAGCAATGTCTGATCCTTCATTGGATACTGGGTTTAAAAAAAAATCCAGCTCTAAAGGACATCTGCAGGGCAACTGGGGCAAACTGAATTTGGACACATGCAAAAACAAGAGTGAATTAACGTTAAATTTTTTGGAGTGAAAGGATTTTCACTGAGGTTCTTTAGGAATATGTCTTTGTCCTTCAAAGATACCTGCTGAAGAAGTTAAGATGAAATGTCATCATGCCTCTTAAAGGGCCAGCAAAACTTTTAAAGGGTCAGCAAACTGTTAAAGGGCCAGCAAAAACACACATGCGCACAAACCGGAAGATAGATAAGTTAATTTGGTAAAATAGTAACAGTTGGTAAATTTAGCTGAAGGACATATGTCCTCATTGCATGATTTGTACAAATTTTCTCAGGTCTGAAATTTTTCAAAATAGAAAGCTTATGGGAAAAAAATATAAATTAGTCCCAACCTGGAGTTCCTGTTGTGGCTCAGCAGTAACAAACCCAACTAGAATCCAGTAGGATGTGGGTCTGATCCCTGGCCTTGCTCAGTAGTTTAAGGATTCCGTGTTGCTGTGAGCTGTGGTGTAGGTCACAGACACGGCTTGGATCTGGCATTGCTGTGGCTGTGGCGAAGGCTGGCAGCTGCAGCTCTGATTCACCCCCCAGGCTAGACACTTCCATGTGCCACAGATGTGGCCCTAAAAAGCAAAAAAACCCAACCCAAGAAGCAAAACTTCCATAAGCCTCACCTACTGGCCTTGAGGACACTAGTTTGTGGGGATTAAAAGCTCATCCAGGCCTGGATTCATTCTGCCTGTGGGAGGACACCATCTATCACTGACGAGCACAACAGGTTACCTAACCCCCTCAAGCCTCAGTTTCCTCACCTGTCAAATGGGGCCAAATATAGAACCTAACGCCAGGAGTTGATTGTGAGAGTTCAAGGAGGTAATTCACCAAAGTTATTGTTGTTATTGTCGTTGTTGCTCCCACTCGAATTCCCCAAACAGAATCCTAAAGGATAAGCTCTTTTGTTTTAGAATTTTCTTTTTCTCTCTTCCTTTTAGGTAAAACACAGAGAAAGATGACATGTGTCAGAAACCACAGATACTGAAATTGATCTATACATCGCCTCTCTAACGGGAGAACAGGGCGGTGCCTCTCCAGCAAGGTTTCTGTTAAACTCTGTTTCTGAGCATTATATTCAGGCGAAGCCCTTGCAGTGAAGAAATAGCAATTGTGACAAAGAAAAATGAGGGCATTCCCATCGTGGTACAGTGGAAACAAATCTGACTAGGAACCATGAGGACGCAGGTTTGATCCCTGGCCTTGCTCAGCGGGTTCAGGATCTGGCACTGCCGGGAGCTGTGGTGTAGGTCGAAGAGGAGCCTCTGATCTGGCATTGCTGTGACTGTGGTGTAGGCCAGTGGCTGTAGCTCCAATTCGCCCCCTAGCCTGGGAACCTCCATATGCCACAGGTGCGGCCCTAAAAAGCAAAAAGGAAAAAAAAAAAAGAAAGAAAGAAAGAAAGAAAAATGAGGCTTCCCGTGTCAGCAGGATGGTGCAAGGAGCGGGGGCAGGGCTAGGTGGGAAGTCCAAAGTCAAAACAGCTTTTCCTTCTTTTGGCAGGAAAAGCTCAGGCCAAGGACCCGAGGGCTGGCTTCTCCCTCCCCACAGTAACTGCCTTGATGCCTAGGAGTGTGGCCCAGACAGAGCGCATTCCTTAGGGCTGGAGAGTGGGCGTGGGGCCAGCAGCCGTTAAACACCACGTTTGTATCCTCCAGCAAGAAAGAATGTCTGGAGCCAACAGCTTGGGCCTTGTTCTACGAACAGACTTCTCCTCCAGCTATTTCTCGGGCTTACAGAAGAACTGCTATTCCACGCACATCCACCTATACTGCCCTTTACTTTACAACTGAGGGCCTTAGTGTGAGACACTTCAGAATATCCATACTTTTCAAAAAGCCTTGAGTAGGGAACACTTTCAATCTCAGACCAAACCAAGTCCCTGAATTAAGTTGGCAGAAATACTGAGACGCACAAATCTAAAAGAAAATAATCGTCCATACAGAGCCTATAATTGTCGGTTTATTCCTAGAATTTGAGATATAAATGTATATTTTTTTAAAGTTTTAGATGACATATAAGTTGTTACACAGGACACAAAAGCTAGCTGCACGCACAGGAGAACTCGCTCTTTCTGCAGCAATGCTGTAACTCTGGTTACAGGCAGAACTCGAATGCTTATTCCCTTCGAGCAGAATACCCTTCCCTGCTGCAAACCACCTTACTGTGTGTTCTTCTGGCCCTAATCATAGGCTTCTCTGGACAATCAAAAAAAGCCATGGAATGTTTATAAAGCATGTTCAGGCTCTTTTCGCCTTTCTAAAATTATAGGAAAAAAATTAAGCCAACCTATCTAAAAGACAAAAAAATTCTAACGCTTGGCGTTCCCACAGTGGCTCCGCAGAAACGAATCTGATTAGTACCCATGAGGATACAGGTTCGATCCCTGGCCTCGCTCAGTGGGTTAAGGATCTGGCATTGCCATGAGCTGTGGCTCAAACCTGGCATTGCTGTGGCTTGGCAAAGGCCAACTCCAATTTGACCCCTAGCCTGGGAACTTCCATATGCCGCAGGAACAGCCCTAAGAAAAAAAAGTAACAGATAAGAAGTATTAAATTTTTAAAATATCTATCATGTATAAAAGAGCATGATGCAAAAGTTATGCAAAAAATATGAATTATAGCTATATAAAAGGACTATTCATAGAAAAATCTCTCTGAGTATTGATGCAACAGAAGTTACCAACAGTTTGAGGGGGATGAGCTTTTGAGAGATGCCTTTTTTGGTTATTTTTCCGTTTCTGTGATGGGGTAATATTCTTTCTGTAGTGAACAATAATAACAGTTTTTCCTGAGGGGAAAAAAGCAAACAATGAATCTAGAATAAGGGCAGATTTCTTACGGTGAATTCCACAGTCATTTCAGGGAACTAAACACTGGATGTCTGTAATAGTTATTGATAAATACATCGTGGATCCATCAACACAGGGAGTACTGTCACACCAGCAAGTTTCCATATGGACACCCTGGCAAAAGCGTCCTCCTGTTTGGTTTTAGGAAGGTCCCCAATGTCCGTGCAAGGGGCCTCTGCAAAAATATTTATGCCTGAGAAGAAGCCCACCCCTCAGAAACTTGAAGAAATAGGCTCGTATGAAGGACTGAAATGGTTTGAAATCCCTCAACTCACGATGAACTCAGCCATAGGGAGCCCTATCCCCGTATGTTTTTCTTGTGCAGAGACGGGCCCTAAGGGGCGGAGATCCTGGCTGTTCTCTGAATCCATATGTTCACAGCGGGTGTGTGCTCAAAGTTGATAAGCTTTTACTAAGTCGGTTTACTGTGACACCAAGAAACAAGGACAGTTTCCGAGATGATGGCGCCCAGGTGCCTGTTCTCTTAGGACACAGAGGAGGTCGGCTTGGCCCTTGGGAGCGAGGAGAAAGCACAGCCAGAGCAAGTTACCCGCCTGTGTTCCTCCGAGGGACCCAGCGGCAGAAGATAATGGAGATGTTCCACAGTCAAGAAAGCAGCAGCGGAAGGCGGGTCTGGCACCAGACACACTGGCTTACATCACACCTGCAGCTCAGACCGGATCCCTGGCCCAGGCCAGGAAAAGAAACAAACAAACAAAAAAGCTTCCTCTTAAAATCCAGGGGTTTTTTTCTTTTTTTTCTTTTCTTTTTTTTCTTTTGCAGAAGGTCCAGAGTCAGGGATTGAACCCACATCACAGCTGCAACTTGGGCCACAGTGGTGACAATGCCAGATCCTTAACTCACTCAGCCACCAGGGAACCCCAAAAACCTATTTTTTTATTGTTTAAACAATTATCCATACAGAGCTTCTAATTAATGACTCTACCATCCTTATTCACAGTTAAATTCTCTTAGCTAATTAAGAAAGTTTTCACAAGATTTCAGACAATCTAAATACATTTAATGAGTTGGCATTTATGTTCTGAGGAGGATTCCTAAACCAATGATTGCTCATCACTGACTGCTGGAGCAAAGCTAGAGTCAGCTGGGCAGGAGAAATGCTGGGAGAAGGAAGTAACCAGAGGCAGAAATGTCCATATTATAAAATAAGAAATAAAAGAAATAAAGCCAGGCATCTCCTTGTAAAAAAAAAAAAAATCAATCTTCTTCATGTAAAAAAAAAAAAAGTGAATAAACAGCCTGTCCTCCCTATCCCATTGGGATCATTCACAGAACAAATATTTCTGTGTGATGGGGACTAGGGTACAATGGTGATGAAAAGCAAACAGATTTTTGCTTGACCTGAGCTGATACTTAAGGATAGAGAGGAGGTCAGTCAATCAAAATAATGAATATAAAATATAAAATGTTATAACACCTCTGAGAGAAAGGAGTCAGATCTCTAAGAGCAAGGAGAGTTCCTTAAGGCTTGAGGTCAATCTTGAGGAGAAGCAGCAGTTAACTGGGAAGAGGAGAGAGGGGAGGAAGAGTATTCCAGACAGCGGGAATAGCATGTGCAAAGGCCCTGTGGCAGGAAGGAATACACATAATGAACTTAAAAGGGGGAAAGGAGTTCTAATGACTGGGGCACAAACTGCCAGGGAAGAATGCTACAGAAGTCAAACCACAGAGGGAGCTGTAGGCCTTGTTAGGGATTGTGTTTTTACCATAACAGCAAGAAAAAGCTATTGAGGGGCTTAAGGAAATGACAGTGACCTAGACAGATTTCCATTTTCCAAAGATTTCTCCTAAATTTGGGGATGATAGAAAAGAAGGAGAACAAAAGAGACGTGAGAAGGGTTGTTAATAAGTTGCTACAGTGGTCCTGGTAAAAGATGAAGGTAGCAATGTCTTAAGGAAGGAGTTGAGGAGATGGAGAGAAGTGGATGGAGTCTAGACATTTAGGGGGAGAGGATCATAGGACTGAGTGGCAGATTGGATACAAGGGTTCAGGGAAAGAATGGTGTCAAGGATGGCTCCTGGGTGCCTGGCCTGCCCCAGTGGATGAATGACTGTATCATTTGCTCTAATAGGCGACAGGTGGAGCCTGGGAGAGAGAAGCGTCGTCAATTCAGTCTTTGACATATTTCATGGAGGAGTCTTTGAGGTAGGCCATTGGAGAGACAAAGTGACAGCTGGATATTCAAGTCTTAGAGAGAGGTCCAGGCAAAAAATATCCACTATAGGCCTATCATCATATAGATGGGAACTGAAATGACAGGAGCTGCCCAAAGAACAGTTACAGAGTGAGAAGAGGTAACATTTCAGCACTGAGCCCTGAGGTACTCAAACCTTCTTAAAAGGGTGCACGACTCAAAGGAGAGAACATATATTGAAGGGATTTTATAAACTGTAAAGCACTGTAAAAATTAGTTACTATAAACCCTGAAAGAGCTTGGAAACTAACATTTCTCTGCATTTTATAGGTGTAGAAACTGAAAGAAAAGTTATAGATCAAGCTTAACAAGGCCAGGCAGTTGTACAGACAGGACAGGGCTGGAATATAATCCATCCTAAAGCTCCCCCAAAGCCCAGAAGGAGAGACGGTCTGAGTCCTCTGCCAGCACAAGAGGCTCTGGGGAAGAGGCTTAGAGTTACTCATAATCAGCAGGGTGTTTCTTTTCCAGAACCTGCAAAGGAGCCCCATCCTCAGGCCTCAGCAGGAAGCTGGCTGCAGCTCCCAGGAGCCTGGCTAACACACTGTAACCTCACATCTGCAGGGCTCATGGCCTTTCTCCCTCCCTTAAAGGGCCTTTGTCACTTGTTCCCCAGCCCCACAGGCAGGACAGAAGGGCCTTTGCTCCGTAGCCCTTCAAAGTGAAATGCAGTTCAGGAAGCAGGGAAGTTAGAGAGAGACCTCATTCTGCCCATTTCAGGGAGGACCAGGGCCCGTGACTCATGCAGAAGGAGAACACAAGCACCACACAGGGCACTTCTCCCTCTGGCACTCTGCAGCCCTCGTTGCCTCGACGCCCAATTTTAAAATAGCAGGGGAGAGGGAGGCAATCAAGCCTTTGCACAGAACAGCTTTTCTTTTTCTCCTAGGAAAACTGCTATGTTCATTTATATTAAGTTATGTTCATTTGCTGGAATTAAAAAAGTGATTTCACCCTCAGGACAGGGACCTTAGACGGGTGCTATCCAGCTGCACAAATCAAATGCAATTCAGTGCCAGGCCACTGGGAAAGACATTGAATGGATCCTCCAGCTCCAAGACTCTGCCTCCCATAGGTAAGACTCAGATGTTCTTATAAAAGAGTCAGCATCTTCAAGATCATCTATTTTTCTCTATGCTCATATGTACATCCATGGCCTCAGAATTTCAATTAAGCAAGTTTGGAGTTCAGCATGGATATTTTATCAGCCAGGAGTCTGCTCTCACCTACTTTCTCTTTGGGGCCTTCTTGGGGTCACTTTTCTAAAAATACAATGGCCACCCAGCCACCAGGCAGGTGCTAAAATCCACTGACCCTACATTCTTTCCCCACAGAACAGATGCAATTTCTCTCTCCTCATCTCTATCATTAAGCCTTCGGTGGCATCAGCCCCAGATTCATCATCGGGAGAAACGGAGAAGTTTTTATCCCAACATTCTTTTTTTGTCTTTGTTTGTTTGTTTGTTTGTCTTTTTAGGGCCGCACCCGTGGCATATGAAGGTTCCCAGGCCTCGGGGTTGAATAGGAGTTACAGCTGCCGGCCTACACCACAGCTCACGACAATGCTGGATCCTTAACCCACGGAGCGAGGTCAGGGATCGAACCTGCAATCTCATGGTTCCTAGTCGGATTTGTTTCCACTGAGCCACAACAGGAACTCCCTATCCTAACATTCTGATTTGAAAATATAAATCCAAGAAAAGTTTAAATAAGTTTATAATGAAAATTGTATGCCTCCCACTTCAATTCTGCCATTGTTCTTGCTTTACCATAAATTTAGCCAACAATCCATTCAACTGTCACTCCCTTTTTTCAATGTGTTACATGGTAAATAACAGACCTCCAGGAGAAACACAGACCTGATCTGGGAACAATTTAAAAAATTCTTATGCCCATAATCTCAATCTAATCCTGGGAAAACACCAGACAAGACCAAATTGAAGAATGTCCTACAATAATTATCTGTTCTCTTCAGAAGTGTCAAGAAGAGTATCATGAAAAATGTGACACTGTCACAGACTGTAAGATGGAGGCAGAAGAATGCCACAAGCTATGCAGCCCGAAGCACTGCCTCCTTGTGTGTGCACACCAACACACACAATCAACCACAAACACAAAGGGCAAAGGATGTAGGGGCAGCTTGGAATGACTTGCCTTTAAAGAGATATCACCAGTCAACACAATGTGGGATTTTGGATTAGATCCTAGAACAGAAAAAGCACAGGAGCAGAAACACTGGTGAAATCTGAATGAATATCTGCACACGAGTGAATAAAATTGTGCCACGGTTAATTTTCTAGTTCCCATAATTGTACTACGGTCATATGAGTTAACATCTACACTATTTTTTTCTATTTCTCTATAGGTCTAAATTCATTTCAACAAGCATTAGAAGTTTTGGCTTTAAAAAAAGAGTTTTTGGAGTTCCCATTGTGGCTCAGTGGTAGCAAACCCAACCAGTATCCATGAAGACACAGGTTCGATCCCTGGCCTCATTCAGTGGGTCAAGGATCCGGCATTGCCGTGAGCTATGGTGTAGGTCAAAGATGAGGCTCGGATCACCCGTTGCTGTGGCTGTGGCGTGGGCCAGCAGCTATAGCTCCTAGCCTAGAAAGTTCCATATGCCACAGATGTGGCCCTAGAAAGAAAGAAAAAAAAAAGTCCAGAAATTTTGATTCAGTTAATCATGGGTGGGACTCAGGTACCAGTACTTTTTTTTTTTTTTTTGTCTTTTTTAGGGCCACACCCTTGGCATATGGAGGTTTCCAGGCTAGGGGTGGATTTGGAGCTGTAGCTGCTGGCCTATGTCACATCCACAGCAAGGCCAGATCGGAGCTGTGTCTGCGACCTACACCATAGCTCATGGCAACACCGGATCCTTAACCCACTGAGCGAGGCCAGGGATCGAACCTGTGTCCTCTTGGATGCTAGTCAGATTTATTTCTGCGGAGCCACAACAGGAACTCCAGTATTCCCTCCCTCCACCCCCGCCAGGTAATTCAAACATGTAAGAAAGAGGAGTTCCCGTCATGGCTCAGGGGTTAACGAATCCTACTAGGAACCATGAGGGTGTGGGTTCAATCCCTGCCCTTGCTCAGTGGGTTAACAATCCGGCGTTGTGGTGAGCTGTGGTGTAGGTTGCAGACGCAGCTCGGATCCCGCATTGCTGTGGCTCTGGCGTAGGCTGGTGGCTACAGCTCCGATTAGACCCCTAGCCTGGGAACCTCCATATGCCACAGAAGTGGCCCAAAGAAACAGCAAAAAGGCAAAAAAAAAAAAAAAAAACCCATGTAGGAAAGAGGTTAATGAGAGAATCCATCTGTTTCCCATGAGCCCTGATCCACAGGTGTGGGAGACGCCAGAAGATGGAGGCAGAAGAATGCCACAAGCTACGCAGCCCGAAGCACTGCTCCTTGTGTATGCATACCAACACACACAACCAACCACAAACACAAAGGGCAAAGGATGCAGAGGCAGCTTGGAATGACTTGCCTTTATTCCTTTAGAAAAGAGGGTGCAGAAGGGAATATTCAGGTCTAAAGACACTCTCTGAGCTTACAACACAGGTCCATGGCCCCTGCCCAGCCACCTTCTCCACCCTTGACAGTTTCCTTCTCCCCCTCACACCGCCTCCAATGTACAGGGGAAGGCTGCATGGGGATGGGGCTGCAGATAGCCTCAAAATCTTGCCCAGGGAGAACGGAGGATTAGCAGTCAACCCAGCCTAGGTTTTTCAGTCCAGGTGATCCAGGAGCAGAATGCTTCAGTGGCAGCAGAGACCCAGAGCACACACATGAAAGAGTTATGCAACAACACAATGATTGCAAAATAAAACTGTGGGACGGGTAATGCCTAGGAGTTCAGAAACAGGAATGGCAAATAGTGACTATGGAAAGAATCTAGGCATCCAACCTAATAATCAGGAGCAGTATCAGAAAAGCCTGGATATTAGCTTCATGTTGAAGACAAGAGATGATAGAGAGAGAGAGAGATCATATGTAACAACACCAATACCTTTTTGTTTTATTTTAAGAAATAAAGAAGCTGTGTTCAATAGTGCCTTTTAACTCGAACTTGACACTTAGCAGGGACCCAACGTCTTCTAAAATGATTTCACATGAATAACCTCATTTAATACTCATGCCAACTCTGTGAAATCAATGGGTATTAACATCCTACTTTATAAATGAAGCAAATGAGGCCAAGATGAATAAAATTAAATCAGAGACTATTGAGCTCAATGAATCCAAAATATAAATGACCTGATCTCAGGCTACATTTTTGTAATCTGAAAGCACTTTACAGAAAAATCGAAATCAAGGTCAGATAGAATAATCTCCCTTAAAACAGACTTTTCACAACAGAAAGAATGAGCTTGAAAGGCAGGCAGGACAAAGCAAATAAAATGTACTGACGCCATTTCTGAAGCATCTCAGGTGCTGAAACAGCACTCTTTCTACTTAACACAGATAAACTACAACCTGGAAGAACCATGACTTGGTCTTGACAGCAGCAGCTCAGTTTACACAAGTTAGAGCATTTGCTAAATTTGTATGAATTTGGGGAGAGTCAACTATTTATCTCTGAATGGCCCATAAAGATGTATCTCTACTTTGTGCTTTTTTTCCCCTTTAATTTGGTGGTGGCGAATCGGGGGGCAACTTTTAAAAAGCAAAGAATTTATACAAAAATCTGTATTTCTGGCTTCTTTGAAAGCCAGATCATCTGCCAATTCTGGGTCCAAATTCCTGTCTGGCAACCTGCTGTTGGAGCTGAGAGGCTGCTGATTCCTCTGAACAGATCCTTCTGCCCCCTCCCATCTTCAAATCAGCTTCACCCATTTACCTGCTTGACTCCTCAGCTCAAAGCAACATACAAGCAGATGGTCCAGGAAGGTGGCAATGGGCAGCTATATATGAACGATCAGTAAGCCAGGTTGCATTGTGTTCAACTAAGGGGGAGTATAAACAGAGGACCCAGGTCAGGCTGTGATACTGGGGACCAGGAAGCTGAAATGACTCAACCGACTGTTGTTCCCGATGAGAGATGAGGAATGAAAGGAAACACGGCCAGCGTGAGTCCGGGCAGCAGGGGTGAGGCAATGAGGCAGAAGGCCAGGGCCTCATTAAGTTTGTGCTTCTTCTGGTCCCAGCCCATGGCAGCGCAGGGCAGTGCTGCTTGAGAAATATGTGTGGGATGGAGACAAGAATGACGATCGCAGAGAAGCATGAATCATTTTACCATTTGCCCATGAGGGTCGAGAGATACGGGGGGTGAGGGGCAAAGTGAGGCTAAACGCACTGATGGCAGCTCAGAGAATGTCTGAGAACTCGGAAGTGGTGCCAAGAAACACAAGAATCACGACGGGAGGAGTAAATGCTGCTACTCTGGGAAAAAAGAAAATTCAGCCATTGTCCCTTAAGAGCAAAATCTGAGGAACTGGCAATATCTGCCAGGAGTGCTCTGTTGGGAGGGACATGAGGTCCCGTGTGAGCTCAGAAGGTCAAAGAGCTGGGTCCCCAAGGAGGGGTCTGCTGCAGGCAAGGAGAGTGAGGAAGCACAACCTGTGTTTTACACCTGTCATCTCTGTTCTAATCTCCCCACTCATGGTTTGTTTATTTTACTGTCTTTCATGAAACTTTTGTTTTTAATCTGATTTCCCTACTTCTACCCCCCAGGGTCCGGGCAGGGCAGATTCTGCCAGGTGGACCAGGCTGACCCCAAGGTCAGGCCATCAGGCCAAGACTTCCCAAAGCACAAGCTGCAACTGGTTCCACTGGCCTCAAATTTCGGAATAGGATGGCCGCCCAGATCCTTTATCCCTGCATTGAACCACACTGGGATTTCCAGGTGGACGGGAAGAAAAGGGCTTAGTCAGAAATGGGATGAAGCCTAGTCCAGATGTAGAACTGACCCCCAAGAAGGAGTCGGGGGGGGGGGGGCACGTCAGTTTCTTGGGGTCCACCTAGGCTGACCTGGCAACAGTACTCAGTGTGGTGTCCTGAGTGAGGGTCCTGTCCCTCACGGGAAGGGCAGCAAGATGCTCCAGCCAGTGGTTCTCACTTGAACATGCACAGGAATGAGTCAGCTGGGAGCTGTAGATCTTCAGATAATCATTTGCAAAGACTGGAGTAGATTCTGCAACAGTAACAGACTCCCAGATAAGGCTGATCCTGCCAGTCCTCGGACCCTTCTTTGACTAGCAAAGCCCCTAACCAGCAGTTCTCAACCTTGGTTTCATTTTGGAATCACCAGGGAAGCTGTTAAAAAAAAATCTTGGAGTTCCCGTCATGGCGCAGTGGTTAATGAATCCAACTAGGAACCATGAGGTTGCGGGTTCGATCCCTGCCCTTGCTCAGTGGGTTAACGATCCGGTGTTGCCGTGAGCTGTGGTGTAGGTTGCAGACGCGGCTCGGATCCCGCGTTGCTGTGGCTCTGGCGTAGGCCAGCGGCTACAGCTCCGATTAGACCCCTAGCCTGGGAACCTCCATATGCCTCGGGAGCGGCCCAAAGAAAGCAAAAAGACAAAAAAAAAAAATCTTGCTGCACAGCCCTCATCCCAGAACCAATCAGATCAAAAAGTATAGGCTGGGACCCAAGCATTGATATTTTCTAAGCTCCGAGGTAATTATGACATATAACCAAGACCAAGAACCATTGTTGTAGGCGATGGAGGTGGTCCCAGCAGAAGCCTCACAGTTCCAGGGGTTCACTGGGCCTAAAGCAACTTGGGGGTGAGGTCATCCAAGGAGGTGACCAGAGGCCCAGTGATAAGAATGTGGACTGGTGCGCCACACCCCAGGCCTGGACAAACACAGCTGGAAAAGGTGCTGGGGGGAGGGGGGGCAGGGCAGGGGCGCAAAAGGGAATGCCCAGGGCCCACCCCAAGCATTTCAGACACTAGTAACTAGCAAACCTACAGCCAGATTTCCCCCAACCAGGGGACCAGGCTTGCTCAGTGTGGGTGACGGAAGTGGCGGAGCTGGAGGTCCTCAGGACGTCAATTGGGGCGGGTGGGAAGAAACTGGAAAGGCAAGATAGGAAAGAAGCTTTCCACTGTTAAACAGTAAAATTCCTCCGTGACCTCTAAGAGTAACTAGCTCATCTCCTGGCTGCCTCCGATCTTTGCTTTTTTCTTTTTTTTTTCTTCTTTTTTTGTCTTTTCTATTTTTAGGGCCACACTCAAGGCAAACGGAGGTTCCCAGGCTAGGGGTCGAATTAGAGCTGTAGCTGCTGGCCACAGCCACACCAGATCCGAGCCATCTGTGACCTACACCAGAGCCCACGGCAATGCCAGATTCTTAACCCACTGAGGGAGGCCAGGAATCAAACCCACATCTTCATGGATACCAGTCGGGTTCATTAACCACTGAGCCACGACAGGATATCCTGCCCCTGTTCTGTTCTAAGTCAGCCCAGTTACTCCATAACATGACGCCTTCTGTATCTCCAGCTACCTCCTGCATTTGGAAAGTCAGTACTGCAATTTCCAAGCCTCCCTTACAATGCTCACAGTTCGTTAAGTGAGCCCCTTCATCATGCCATCCTCAGCTGGGGACCACAAGTCCTGGCAGTGAGGTAGGAGAACCTAAGAACCAATTCCAAACCCTGAGTGACAGAGTTAGGGCACAGCCGGAGAAAAAGGGAAAAAAGGCCCAGGAGAACAAAGGACACAGAAGGGGAAAAGAAGGACAGGAAGGGGCCGAGAAGAAGGAAGCCCCGGTGTGGCAAATGAAACAAAATCCAAGCCAATGCTTCCAGCATCCTTCCGGGACAATGCCCAGGTCAGGAATGAGCCAGCCTTAGGGTAAGCCCAGATTCTAGGAAGGTCTGTGCTCTTAAAATGTATTTATGGGGAGTTCCCGTCGTGGCTCAGTGGTTAATGAATCTGACTAGGAACCATGAGGACAAGGGTTCGATCCCTGGCCTCACTCAGTGGGTTGAGGATCCGGCATTGCCTGTGAGCTGTGGTATAGGTCGTAGATGCAGCTCAGATCCTGTGTTGCTGTGGCTGTGGTGTAGGCTGGTGGCTACAGGTCCGATTAGACCCCCAGCCTGAGAACCTCCATATGCCGCGGATGCGGCCCTAAAAAGACAAAAAAACAAACAAAAAAAATGTATTTATGTTGA
Source organism: Phacochoerus africanus (assembly GCF_016906955.1). Lineage (NCBI taxonomy): Eukaryota > Metazoa > Chordata > Mammalia > Artiodactyla > Suidae > Phacochoerus > Phacochoerus africanus. The sequence continues at coordinate 11,533,648 of NC_062559.1, read as the reverse complement.
TTTAAACGGCTTAAAGGAAATATATAATATGAAGTCAGATAAAATTCAAAACGGATGTAGAGAAGAATTGGTGATGTGGGAGAACCAGGAAGTAGAGAAGGAGGAAATAAGGGCAAACTAGGGTGTAGCAGCTGCTGCGATGAATGAGTATGTGCCCCACAGGCCTCCATTTATGGTCAGAAAAGACAGCTTCAGCTTTTGTCTACTTTGAGTCAATACCTTGAGAATACTATGAAATGCCTTTAATAAACAAGATTTTTTTTAGCTTATGATGTAAGCCACTAATTTTTTATGCATTCTCAAAAAAAGAGAAAAGAACGTTTTTTTTTTGTTTTTGTTTTTGTTTTTCCCCAAAGAAAATGAAAACAAAGAGTTTAAGGTACAAAGAGCACAGCTTTCAGGTGAGAAGCTCCCTTGAGTCCTTGGGCGGTAAGCTCACCTGTTAATAGTCAAGAGTCTAGGAGTTCCTGTTGTGGCTCAGCAGAAATGAACCTGACTAGAATCCATGAAGATACAGTTTGATCCCTGGCCTCACTCAGTGAGTTAAGGATCTGGTGTTGCCGTGAGCTGTGGTGTAGGTCACAGATGAGGCTCAGATCTGGCATTGCTGTGGCTGTGGCAGAGGCCGGCAGCTATAGCTCCAATTTGACCCCTAGCCCAGGAAAACTTCCATATGCTACAGGTGTGACCATAAAAAGAAAGAAAAAAAAAACAGTCAGAGTCTAATTAGTGCACAGCAGAAAAAGGGGGCAGGGCTTCTCCAGAGTGCTCTGGGAGTTGGAGGGAGGCCTGGGAGGGGGGGTGGGGGCAGGGCTCCCGTCTCTGCACATAGGCTGCTGGCCATGGACACCGTCATGCACAGACCTGAGGCCTCCCAGCCTCCACTTTAGAAGCACCATCTCCAGGACAGACACTCTTAATGTTCCGAGGGGTTATAAACACATTTTGAAAATGTGATGAAAAACACATATGCACTACACCTACAACATCCTGGAGAGCATGCCAGGAGGTTCCCAGACTCACCTGAGTCCATGATCTCAGCTTTCAAGAACTGCCCCTCGATAGGTTTTCAACCCTTACAGGTTTCTTCCAGCAACAAGCACAGTGCCCTGTCACTCAGGAGGCCCCATGAAACTCCAGGGAATCCCCAGTGCCACGGACTGAACTGTGTCATCCCCAAACTCCTACAATGATGCTCTAACCCTCAAAGTGACACTATTTGGAGATGGGGCCTTGGAGAGGTAATTAGATGAGATGATGTGGGTGGGACTCCCACCAAGGGATGAGCGCCCTTAAGAAGAGGACCAGAGACCACAAGTGAAGGCGCAGAGAGAAAAAAAGCCAGGAAGAGGGCCCTCACCAAGATCAGAATTTGCTGGCCCCTTGATCTTAGACTTCCCAGCCCGCAGACTCTGAGGAATAAACATCTGTTGTTTAAGCCAACCAGTCTGTAATACTTTGTGACAGTAGCTGGAGCCGACTCATACACCGGATACTCAACATAAATACCAGGCCCGTGGTCCCCTGTGTAGCATGAGAGCCGCTTAGACACTGGTCCCCTTGTTTTTGCTTCGTCCACACGGTCCAGAGGCAAGGTTGAAGAATATCCTCTAGAGCACTGTCGGGCACACAGATCCAGCTCTGGGGAGACGAGCTGCAGCCCCAGAGAAGGACTCTCAAACAGGAGAAGCAAGGGCAGAAAGGAAATGTCTGGGCTACAGGCAGTCCTAGGAAAAAGGAGAGGACTGAGGTTGGAAATTCACAGGGAAAGCTGGTACCGAGCCAGTGGTCTTTCCAAGATGTTCCAGTAAATCCGCCTAACGTATCACGCCCTCTGCACACAGCGAGGAGTCCATAAACACCCTCAACTCAAGGCTGCTCTTCTAAAGAAAACACCCCAGGCTGCAGACTGGACTTATTAAATGGCTCCAACCAGGCAAAACTGCTTACACTCAAATCAGTGTTTTTACACGACATCACTCTCCACCAAATAATAGGCCCTTGAGAAATCCCTGCTCAAAGCCAACTCCTCCAGGTTGCCTTCCGGGCCTGGCTCCTTGGTCGGCCTCCTTGGTCTGCCATGGCCGTTCCTCAACCTCCACACACACTGAACAAGAGCCATGGCCCTGGCGGCCCCATCGGTCTTTGCTCCTCAAGGACCGGGTTGAGTCTTCCGTGGCTCTTGCGATCATTCCAGGAGGCCCGATTCCAGGTTCCGTACTCAGAGGCGGCCCAGTCATGACTGTTGGCTGGCTGCCTTTCCTGAGAAAGCATAATCAGCCCTTTGGGGTCCCACACGCATACTGCCCGAGTCTCTGCCGCTCTCCTCTCCTGTGAGAGGGGCTCCTTCACAGCCCACTCACAATCCGGGCACAGTTAACACATCTGGGGATGAGCAGCCCTGCCCAGGAGCTCCCAAAAGTGCAGCTGGAGTTTGGGGCACACAAAGTCCAAGCAGAAGGAAATAAAGCAGATCCCGTGTGTGTGGCATGAAGGGGTTGTGCTCCACCAGCTCGAAGGTCCCTACCAGTCCTGGGATCCTAGACGTTTAGAAAATGTTATTTTGTAGTGTGGTAGATGACACTGCTGCCTGACCACTCCGTATCCATCCTGCCCTCCCTCCTCAGGATCGGACGTGGCAATCTTGTTCAGGGTAACAACGCAACAGCCATGACACTGGCCTTCCTGGCCTCTCTTCAGTGAGGGGTGGCCCGTCCAACCTAAAGGAACGCTGCTGGGGACCTCAGAGTAAGCCTTGGCTTTCCTAACACAGGTTTTACCCTCTTCTGCTTTGCCCCCCGCCCCCTTTCTCCTAGCCGGGGAGGTTGATGTTATGCAGGAGGTAAAGCAGCCACCTTGCAACCGTGAGGCAATGCCCATGAAGACAAAGGTCTTTGTGCTAAAGATGGCAGAATGAAAAGAGGGGACAGCTCGGGGCCCCACTGGCACTGTTCGACCACTAACTACACCAGTGCCAGAAGGACTTCTTGGTTCGTAAGATAAGTAGGCTCCCTTACACATTTCAATTACCGTATTTAGAAGCCAAGTGATATACATGCATGCAATCTTGAAACCTTCGTTCCTGTTTTGTTTTGCTTTGTTTTCTAAATCTGGCTCAGGCAATAGTTTCTCAAAAGGGCAATAAGAAAAAAAAAAAAATCTACCTACCAGGATATTTTTCTTTTCATTGGCAAATACTAAAGAACAAACTTCTCCATGAAAATCATCTGCATTTCATGAAAAACCAGTGAAGGGCTAGCCAGTCTCCCAAACTGCCAGCTGTTCTGCAAAAATGCAGCTCCACAGAGAAGAACCATCAGGTAACTCATGCAAACTTATTAGACTCTACAGCCAAGGATTTCTCTCTCTTTGGCATCTGCCTCATTTTCAGAAATAGGTTTGTGTGTGTTTGTTTAAAGTAAAAATCATAACTTCTAGAAGGGATGAAGATTTGGACATAGGATTCTAATGAGAGGCAGCTCTTTCAAAGTCCTACTCTAACTGCCCAAATAATAACAAGGCATTATAGAAGTGGGTCCACTCACCTGCTAGAATCTCTGTGGCCTTTGTGTTAGACAGACCCCTGGTTGGTCCACGTGAGAGGCAGTCAGAGAAGACCAACTTAGAATTCTGCTTCCCAAGAAAGCAGATTCAGGGGAAGTTCCCTTGCTGAACTCTACTTAGATCAACTACTTCGGAAGGTCAGTTCAGGCCGGGGGTGAGAAGGAGAGCCTGTGGTTTAAATGCCTTTAGCTGCAGCTTACCAACAGATGCTCTGCTGAGAAGGCCCAGGGGCCAGGCAGAGCCCCAGCAGATGCAGAGCCCTGCAGGATGCCCCCTGATGCTGTGGTCAGGGCCTCACTGGGGCTGTTCCAAAACATGCTTACTGTTCCTTCCCACTCTCCTCCTATGAATGAATTCCTAAGCTTATCACAATGAGCCCCAGAGACACTATTTATATATTTAAAAAAAAAACTGTAAATAATCTCAATGCCCAGTCATAGACGGTTATTCCAGGTGATGGCAGGAACAGGGAATGAGCCGGCCCCCTTCTCGCCTTCCCTCTTGTGACTTGAAGAACATCAACACCTGCCACCAACCCACCCTCTCAAAACCTCCAAAGAATTTCAGTTCTGCAGAAGCAGGTGCCTGAAAAATTGAAGTGTGAATTCAGTCATGCAAATCAATACCAGGCCTTGAGCCTAAAAAGATTCAGGTTGGAACTAAAAAAACCTTTAGGGTTTTTCTTCCCTTAAATGTCACCACAGTTAGGCCACATTAGAGTGAAGGTGGCCAAAAGATACAAACTTCCAGTTAGAAGATAAATAAGTCCTGGGGATGTGAGGTACAGCACAGCAACTAGAGTTAACAATACTCTATTGTGTATTTGAAAGGTTGGGGGTGCTGATACCATGTCCTAGGCCGGTAGCATCAATTTCTCATCACGAGGGAAAAAGTTGTAACTGTGTGAGATGATAAATGCCAATTAAATTTATTGTGGTGATCACATTGCAATATACACATATATCAAATCATTAGGCTGTACATCTGAAACACATACATTATATGTCAATTATATCCTAACGAAACTGGAGAAGATAAATAAGCAAAATAATTAGGTCACATTACAGAGGCTTTATTCTATTTTACTAATTTTTTTCTTTTCCTTCAGGTGAGAATTCAGAACTAGTTTCCTTCCTATGCCTCTCTGAAATTACTGGAGTAGAAAAACGAAGGGGAGTTCTGTTGTGGCTCAGTGGCAACGAATCTGACTAGCATCCATGAAGACACAGGTTCAATCCCTGGCCTCGTTCAGTGGATGAAGGACCTGGTGTTGCCATGAGCTGTGGTGTAGGTCGAAGATGTGCCTGGGATCCCACATTGCTGTGGCTGTGGTGCTGGCTAGCAGATACAGCTCTGATTCGACCCCTAGCCTAGGAACCTCCACATGCTGTGGGTACGGCCCTAAAAAGACAAAAAAAAAAAAAAAGCAAAACGGAGGACAGGAACCTACTATCTCCTAAGCAGCGGCCAGCCACCAGGCATGGAGACAGATGCTTCATTTGTGTCATGTTACTCATTCTCTATCTCGGCCTTGGGGAACAGCCTCAGAAAGGTACCCGGTGTAGGGAGCTCCAGAACCAGACTGTAAGCCCAGAATCATTGATTCACCCATTCGCTCAGCATTCTACGTCATGGGTTCCCTCTGATGGGCTTGCCACTGTTCTGGTAGCTTCCCAGAAAGTGTATCTATGGAATGCCCTGTGTGGGGGCTGGAGTCAACAGAGCCCAGGGGCTGATACCATGTCCTGGGCAGATATCACCATTTTCTGACTGCACCATTGACAGAGCTGGGAAGCACCATATAAATAATTTGTTGGTGGTAATGAGCCATAAAAGCAGGGCTGACTCCAAACTTCCTGTTTTATCTACAAGCCCTCTGCCCCAGCGGTTGAGCGATCAGCAGGCCACAGGACATTCAGAATCTCACAAGAGAAACAGGAAGAGTAGGAATAGGAAAAGTTGAAAACTCACCACGCTCTGTCCACCTCTCAGCTGAGCCAGGCTTAATTTCGGTTTCCTCCTATAAGACTGTATTTAAGTCAAAAGGAGATACCAGCTTCCTTTTGATTTAAAATCCACTTCGTGTTCCTCATGTGTAAACACAGCTTGGAAAACCAGATGTGTCTTTGGCTGCTACGTCTCTCCCTTTCTTTCTCATCAAACATGAAAACAAAAATGTATGTGTACCATTAAGATTGCCAGAGTCACTGGGCCCCATCAGCTGGAACACGACGCCCTGGAACCCAGGGTCAGGTTAGTCTCCATCTGGGTTTGGTCTTGACCTCCTCCACCTCCCAGGCCCACAGCCCCAGGCCTTCCAGATGCTTCCAAATGTAGGTCATGGGCTGCAGGAGAGCCCTGGAAAGAACACTTGCAAATCCAGAGCAGAACCAGAAAAACAACTCCTGGCAGGGCCTCAGAAATGAATGCCATCTCAGGGCAGGAAGTTAAAAGTCAAAGCTACAAAGATCAGCTTCAAGTTTTTTGGTTACAAAAATATAACATTTCGCCCACTTGATCCCATCCTCCTTTCCAAAGAACAATGTCCAATTCTTCCTCAGCCACCTGCAAATGGAAGATGGCAGGGACTGCGATGGAGACACTGTACATTAACTTTTTTTTTTTTTTTTTTTTTGTCTATTTGCTATTTCTTGGGCCGCTCCCGCGGCATATGGAGGTTCCCAGGCTAGGGGTCTAATCGGAGCTGTAGCCACCGGCCTACGCCAGAGCCACAGCAACGCGGGATCCGAGCCGCGTCTGCAACCTACACCACAGCTCATGGCAACGCCGGATCCTTAACCCACTGAGCAAGGGCAGGGACCGAACCCGCAACCTCATGGTTCCTAGTCGGATTCGTTAACCACTGTGCCACGATGGGAACTCCCAGTACATTAACTTTTTAATTGAATTCTACTGAAATCTATAGGTCTGCTCCTAAATTGTTCAGACCAAGGTTTTATTAAAATAAAACAAACAAAAAAAGCAGTCTACACATGTCCTCACACACTCACGCATGTATGTGTGCGGCTCTTGTGGACCAAACTGGCTTCTGGATGGATTACAGAAGAAGCCTTTCCATGACTCATTTTAAAAAACAAAGTTAAAATCAAAAGCTGCCACAGGTAGCCACATTCCACATTCCACAAGTTGGTTAACAGCGGGATGTTGATGGTGGGGTAGGTTGTGCATGGTCGGGGGAAGGCAGAGAGTGTATGGAAACTCTGCACATTCTGCTCATTTGTGCTGTGACCCTAAAGCTGTTCTAAAATAATTAAGGTGCTTCAAACTCACAAGACATTTTGTTATTGAAATAACATGACCAAAAGCACTCTGGGTCCCAGTCAGCCAAGAGGCCCACTTAACCCGCGCTGCAGCCCTACTGTAGGGTGAATCCTCAACTGGGTGTCACCTCGCAGGAGTCTGCTCTGCTCTGGGCTGAGAAGGACCACCGGCTTCCTCCCTGTGTAGTCAGCAAGCAGAACTCTCCCTGGTCCCCACCCCTCTTTCTTGCACCCACTTCAATCCTGGCTGCAGAGTCCTCCTCCACCCATGTCTGGTCCTCATCTGGCCAGGAGGCCTGAGGGCCATGAAAGCAGCACCCCAGATACAGGGCAGCAGAGAGCAAAGGTAGAAGGCCGCCCCAGCATGCAGGGGGCACGGGGAGGGCTGGAGGGTGTCCCCCCAACATCTCCTACGCAGGTCCTGAAACCCAGGCACTGCTTATAGCTGCACATTTTCTTTGAAGCTACACCACTTTCTTTAATGTTCCTTCCACTGGAAAGCCCTCGGGCTCATATCCCTTTTACAAAGCCATTCCTCCTCACCTGCCCCGATGATTATGTCACTAAAAATGGGGCCAATTTTTTTTTTCTATTTTTCTACCATTTAAACACTGTTTTGTTTTGAAATGAACCCTGTTGATATTTCTGTGATCGAACTCATCTTTGGCAACCAGTGCGTCCATGTGATACTTTCTCAGTGGGCAGAGTCGGCAAAAATATAGAAAAGAAAAGGTTCAGGCCTTACAGGCATTTGATAAATCCTAACCTCTTGTACAACCTTCCTTTCACATGCCCCAAAGCCTGAAAACTGTAAATGACACAAAGGGACATAGGCACAAACTCTTCCTCACTGAGGAGATCAGGAGTAGATGGATTCAGCCCTGGCGAGAAGAATGAAGGGCCCTCATGATACTGGGCCAGCCGCAGGACAGTGCCCAAGGCCAATTGCGAGGACAGGCTTTACAAAAACAAAAGGAAAGAAAGAGGCACTGTTGCAGAGATCACCCACCAGGCATAAGTACTCCCAGTTCCTGCCCTTCGGCATCTCTGCTCTCACCTGGTCATGGTGGCTCAGAGCAGCCCACAGGTACAGACCTGGGGGCCTCTGTGGCTCTCGGTCACGGTCCTGCTCTGAGCTCACACCACCTGGTCCTCAGAGTGCTCAGAGGTCAGCTAAAGACCACACTAAAGCCCCCCTTAAATTGAGTGTTCTGTAGCAAGTCTCCCCTCTTCTGTTCCTGTAATGGGATTTTCCTGGATTTTCTCCACTCTTCTGCTGATTCCTTCTCTGTGTGATATGTAGATTTATGTTCCCCTGCTAACCCTTCAAGTGTCCCCACGGCTGCATTCTCAGCCTTGCTCCCACACTCCTCACTGAACCCCTGACCTCCTTGGCCTAGCTTCTTAGGGCTACCGGCTTGACCTCTCCCCCTCCGCCACCTGGCCTGCCTGCCCCATGACACCCAAATCTACATCCCCAGACCTTTCTTTAGGACTCCAGATTCAAGGTTCCAAATGCCTCTGAGGTGTCCCTCCTACCTGCTCCACAAACACATCCGAATCACCATGACCAAAACCAAAGTCATCACCTTCCCAGCAACCTCATTCCTCCTCCATATATTCCCCTTCTCGACCATTGGCAGCACCACCAATCTGCCACGGCACTGCGGTGTGCCACATCAGAACGCCGCCTGTATCCCCCTCTCACGCCCCACCGTCACCGAGTCTCCACATCTCACTCCCAACCCTTTCGTGCATTCATGTGCTCCTCTCTGTCAGGTTCAAAGCTCTCACGGTTCTTGGTCTACTTCACGGATGAAAGAGGCAGCCAGCAAGGTCATCCTGCTGCCATCGTTTCTGCCCTTCAATCCAACCTTTGTAACCACTAGCCTTTTCTTTCTAAAACACAATCCTCTCCTCATCTGCTTTTTGTTAAAAGTCTTAAAAGCTTCCTACCCCTCTTCTGCCCACAGAAGAATATCCGAATGGCTAACCAAGCATGTAAACCTTGGATGATCTTGTCCTACCTGCCAACACTCCCCAGAAAGCACCCTACTCTCAAACTACATAAAAACTATATAAGTACATAACTACTCGGGATTCCTAGCATCAGCTATGACATTTTACACATTCCTACTCTGTATCTGCTGTTCCCACGGCCTGGAGAACTCCTATTTATGCTTCAGGACCCAATGCAAATATCACCTGTTCTGTGTGATGCTCTCCAACCCTTCGTCTCCTTCAGGTCTGTTATATCCCCTCAGTGCTCCAGAAATACTTGCAACACAGCTTTAAAGCAAAATGTACACCAGATATTTAATGACTTAAAACTTAATGACTTGTTTACATATCTTCCTTCCCACTCTACTAAGAGAGCCAAGAGGTCAAGATTATATATCCTCCTGCCTAGAACATGCGCACGTTTTGAAGAGCCATTCCCTAAATTCCTCAAATTGGAGGAAGGACCAGCTACGAGAGATGCTTCCCCAGGATGTACAAGCAGGAAGCGAGGGAAAGGAAGGAGTTAATGGCTGAAGCTTTAAACTGCTGTGATTGGTCACCCGGGCATTAAATTTCTGCTTACCACCACTGGCCAGTGAGAAAGCATTTTCATCACAAATCTTTGTTTCCTCCAAGTTTTCTAAAAACACTGCCCTATCACTTTGAATCCTGCAGGCTCTTTCTCAGCCAAAAGGAATTTCCCTTTAAACAAAAACTACTCAGACATTTCCAAGATATGAAATGTTCAAAAGCAAGATTTTCCACTCAGACGACTGGGCAACTGTTGTAGATATTTTTTTTTCCCCAGACTCCTCTTATTCGCCAAGAAGTCTGAAGAGGGTTTTGTGTGTGTGTGTGTGTGTGTGTGTTTCTGATGTTTAAAAAAAAAAAAAAATGTTTCCTACCTCTGTGCTGCTCTGTTGTTCCAGTCTTTATTTGGTCTGGGTTTTACTGAAGCAAGGTTTTTAAGTCAGAAAACAGAGGCTACAAAACACAAAACTATACCTGCCAATTGACCTGCCCAAATGAAATAAGCAATCAACTGAATTTTGTTGTTATAGTTGTTTTAAACCACCATTTTTGAAAGATCAGAGACTTTCAAGGGTGGGAGGGAGACACTCAGCACAGGACTGTGGAGTTAAAAGGAACCTCTGATGGAGTTCCCATTGTGGCCCAGTGGTTAACGAATCCAACTAGTATCCATGAGGTTGCGGGTTCAATCCCTGACCTTTGCTCAGTGGGTTAAGGATCCGGCATTGCCATGACCTCTGGTGTAGGCTGAAGATGTGGCTCGGATCCCACATTGCTGTGGCTGTGGCTGTGTCCAGCAGCTGCAGCTCTGAATAGACCCCTAGCCTGAGAACGTCCATATGCCTCACATGCAGCTCGAAAAAAAAAGAAAAAAAAGGAACTTCTGTGATCATGTAATACAAGTGCAACATTTCACAGCAGGACAAACTGAGACGGAGGATATGAAATAAATTATACCACAATGAGTTTTTCCAAAGAAAAACTCTCTTCCAAGATACTTCTAACAAGAAGCCGGCAGAGAATGTTGAGTGGCTCAGAGAAACCCATACCAACTCTTTACAAACTTTTCAGTAATGGCAGTAAAGTTTAGATAAATAAATGACACCAGAGTAGAGCAACTCAAAGGCAGGTGACTGGATATAGCCAGCTGGAAGTGAACTCAACGGTAGCTACGCACACCAGTGGGATCGATGGTACATGACCTGAGAGGTTACGTCTGACTTTTACATTGACCTTCTACACAGTCCGAGAAAACAGACACACCACCGCAGAACACCACAAAGGGCTTCCCAAACCAAAGAATAAGCACGAGCCCAGTCAAAACACAGCCTGCTTCTGATGGACAACACCAATTCCAGGAACAGCTGTGTCCCAGCAATGATCTGTCAGCCTCTCCTGGGTTTACACTGCAGGAGAGCTGATTCACTAAACACTGCCTGAGATAGCAGGGGTGCGGTGATAAGGGGGGATCAAAGTATCCCCAGCTCTTCTTAGAGTAACACGTACAGATTCAAGGGTTACCAGCCAGAGCCATTTCCCAGCTCATGAGGGCCCAGAAGAATCTTGGGTCATACTCCAAAGATCTCCTAGCTCCCATCAATAGACAAATACCCGATGGAAAGATCTGAGAAGCAGCTGGATTTGTTTTTTGTTGTTGTTGTTGTTTGGGTTTTTTTTTTTGTTTGCTTGTTTGTTTGTTTTCTTTTTTAGGGCTGCACCCAAAGCATATGGAAGTTCCCAGGCTAGGGGTTGAATTAGAGTGATAGCTGCCGGCTTACACCACAGCCACAGCAACACCAGATCCAAGCCATGTCTGCAACCTACACCACAGCCATAGCAACATGGGATCTGGGCTGCATCTGCAACCTACACCACAGATTACAGGATCCTGAACCCACTGAGCGAGGCCAGGGATCAAACCCACGTCCTCATGGATACTAATCGGGATCGTTTCCGCGGAGCCACAACTGGAACTCCTGAGAACCAGCTGTTTTGAAGTTGACAGAGGAGCCCCAGAGAGAGTACAGAGAGAACAGGAGACCACATACCAAATGCTCACACTTAACAGGTGGTAAGGAAGCCAGCAAAAGGGGAAAAACTAAGCCTCCCAGGGTGTCATGGAAACCAAAGCAAGCGCGAGTTATGAGATGATCAAGTGGTCGGTCAATACTGCAGATATTCCCATGAGGCCTTGCACTTAAGGATGGAGAGACAGATGAGTGGATCTTGAGGTCAGAGAGAAGCTGGGGGACCTTTAGGCAGCAGTGGGAACCAAAACATACAGGAGGCAGGAGTAAGAAGTGAGGAAATGGAGGCTGTAGTTGTTGACCACTTGGCTGAGAAAACCTGGCCGTAAACAAGAGAGGAACAACGAGCAAACCAAGGAGGGGCGACAGCATCTGGCGAACATGTGTTCAAGGCAGAGACCTGTGTTTATGGCAGAAAAGAGAAGCTGGGGAGGAGAGGAAATGAAGATGCATGTGAGAGTAATTATAGGTCTCTTATGCGTCCTGAATGATGTCAGTCTCCTGAGCGGGGAGCAGTCTTCCCCAGAAAGAAGACATCTGACTGAGGGGAGAGAGTGGAAAAGTGTGTATACTATGGGCCAGGCAGTGACACGGGAAGAAACAGAGACCCAAGTTGGTGAGGTCACTTGCCCGTGGTCACCAGAAAACCAGTGCCCCTGGATTCCATATCTGCCTGGCTGAAAAGCCCACCCTGGAGTACTCATTGTGGCTCAGAGGGTTAAAAATCCGGCTAGTATCCATGAGGACTCAGGTTCAAGCCCTGGCCTCACTCAGTAGGTTAAGGATCTGGTGCTGCCGCAAGCTGCAGTGTATGTCGCAGACGAGGCTTGGATCTAATGTTGCTGCAGCTGTGGCATAGGCTGGCAGCTGCAGCTCCGGTTTGAACCCTGGCCTGGGAACTTCCATATGCCATAGGAGCAGCCCTAAGGAAGAAAAAAAAAAGGCTCACCCTTTCCACAATGCTGCCGCCAACCCTCCTACAGAGGAAATTAGGACTATTACAACTGCCCTCCCTTCCATCCTGTTCTCTAAACAAGTCACTTTCAGACTAAATTTTCAGATTTGCAGAGGCATTTACAAGCATCCAGAGTTTCAAAAATTCACTAACAAACGAGACCAAGGCCACCGAGCTCATCCATCCTCCAAGGCTACTTCACTCTATGTAATGGCGCATCTAGCAAATATTACGGACCTCTGAGCAGCTTGTGCTTGACTGAGCACCTTGGGAGTAAAGAAAAGACAGTGGTGACTCCTGCCTTCAGGGAGTCTGTGTTCCAGCTGAGCAAATTTATTTTTGCTCCAGGCCTCAGATTCTCCATTGATAAAACCCACCACCACCTCCTGTGCCCCTCGTGGGTAATCTAGACAATCCCACTCAGTGGAAAATTGAGGCCACTTGGAACTTCATTTGGAAGAGCCAATGAGTATGTGGTGAGCCAGGACAAGGGAGAGAAGCCACATGGTTGACACAAGGATGTTGGCACTCACCCTTTTCTTTCAGTCTTGACCCTACTAAACGTAACCCCTACTCCCTCCTTCATAAAATCCCTCACGTGTTCAATTCAGACATCCTGTGGCCACAGGCCCTCAATCCCACCAAACGCCCAGCTAAGGCCATTTGTCCCAAGATAGTCCGCAGACAGGTCAGCGCCACGTCGGGCTGAGGCAGGCAGTTCAAGCTGCAAACAGGCACTGAGAAGTGGCCTTATCAGTGCTTGAATAGCCATATGCAACTGGAAAAATGGCTTGTTTGAAAAGCAGGATTCGGCTCTCTGCCTGTGGAGATGAGGCTGTGTGGACCTCGAACGGAACGGGGACCCTCGTCCTGGATGGTGATCGTGATGACAGGCTCAGCTGATTACCTCCAGCCCTCACTGACACTGACACTGACACTGACATGACAGATAACATAGTTAACTCTGCATTTCCTAAGTCGGGTGCTGGGTCACAACAATACTCCCTCCGTGACGGCCTGTGCACAAGTCACAGAGAGATTCCAGGCTCTCTACTCATCCTTCACTGGGCACTTTTAGCGCAGCTAAGCAATGTTCTTGGAGCTCTGCAAATGGCACGGTACTTGGTTGGATCTCTAGCTCCCATGGCTAATTATTGTGGACTTGAAAACATTTTCTGCTTGCTAGCCCATCTGTGTGAGAAAACCAGCCACTGGCTAAATGAATGCACCATTTAGTGAAGGTCTATCATTAGACGATTTTACTAATGATCATTACCCACGGTCATACTGGCTGAGGCTTCAGAATCTCCTCCATCTCCACATCTCTTCCATCCTCCATCCCCACACGGCTAATCTTAGCCAATTACGTAAATCCCTTTCCAGTCATTGGTTCAGAAAGGATGATGTGATCCAATCTTTGACAATAAAGCTCAAAGAGAAATCAGCTGGTGGGCTTCTGAAAAAAGTTTCTTCCATCCTAAAAAGGGACACAGGGAAGATATAACCTCTCTTCTTCCTCTGGACATCATCATTTTGAATTGAACACCTGAAACGCATATGGGTATGCGTTGCCTTCTGGTTGCCTTCAGGCTGAAGATGAAATCTGCATATGGATGGATAGAATCTAGGTCCATGATGACACTGAGGAACTGCTGACTCAGCCAAACACATAGCTGTATTTTAGGCCTCTTGCAACATGATATAATTCACTTCTTAGAGTTCTCTTGTGGTGCAGCGGGTTAAAGATCCATTGTTGTTACTGCAGCGGCTTGAGTCACCACCATGGCGTGGGTTCCATCCCTGGCCCGGGAACTTCCACATGCCCCGGGCGTAGCCAAAAAACAAAAAAAATTTTTAAATTCACTTATCCTGTAAACAATCTGAATCAGTTTTCAGTCACGCACAGCTGCAAGCACTGTAGTTTAATTCAATTATTAATCTAGATGCAATGCCTCATTTCTCCTGCAAGAGCAATATCATATCAGAGCTCAACAGAATATTATCCATCAGGGATGTCCCAAGAAAGAGGGCAAGTACAAAACTCAGTGCTACCCTCTCATCTTTCAGAACTGGGTCTGAGTCCATCTTCCCCCAACCCTTGTTAACACCATGAGAACAAGTTCAGAGACATAACACAATTGGGTCAAAGATTTTTTATCAAGTCAGTGAAAATTCTTTAGGTCATAGAAAAATCAGTAACATACATGCAAGTTAGTCCCATGCAGAGGGGTAGTGAGGGCTTCCTGCCACCCCCCCATTCCCCAAACATGCCTCCCCTACTACCCCGCTATCGCCTTAAGTTCTCCATTTAGAAAGTCACTATTTTAACCTGAAATAACTATTGTTAAATATAAACGCCCAGTTAGGAGTCATATGTTAAGCTCCACATAAATTTTAATTTTTAGTGCAAGCTTATCAAATCTTTCCTGAGAGCAAAATTAAAGAGGGAGAGGGAGTTCCCGTGGTGGCTCCGTAGAAATGAATCTGACTAGTATCATGAGGACACAGGTTCGATCCCTGGCCTCGCTCAGTGGGTTAAGGATCTGGTGTTGCCCTGAGCTGCAGTGTAGGTCACAGATGTGGCTTGGATCTGGCATGCTGTGGCTACAGCTCCGATTTGACCCCTAGCCTGGGACTCTCCATATGACTCGGGTGCAGCCCTAAAAATAAATAAATAAGGAAGGAGAGTTGGCAAGAGAACATCATCACAGCGAGCACTTTGGGTCCAAGAAGAGAGAGAAACACAAAAGGAGTGAAAGTGGAGAAAGGTGAACTAGGGCCGTAAAGACACATCGCACTGGCTTCACAATTCTGTCTCCTACCTGAAGACGTTACCTGTATTCATTGGGCGGAGGTCAGGCGACCAGACGTAATGACTTCTCAAGCCATAAGGACTCAGGATCCCCCTCGGAATCAGGCCACAGGCCAACAATAGGAGGCAAACATCAAACCCAAAGCTCCCACAACCCACTGGAGCCCTATCATGTCTCTGGGCCGCCGAGGGGAGGGGAAACCACCAGCCTTTGAGATCAGCCAACTTCCTTCCAGCAGTCAGGGATGGATGAGGAAATCAGAGGGCCTTCACATCTGGACACCTGGCAGGTGGAACCTTCCCTGCATTCCCCAAATACCACTGTCTGGGCTCAGTCATGTCACTTTAAGAACCAGCTGGGTGTAAAATTTAAGCAGCACAACCACTGAATGAGTCTACAAAGAAATGGATTTATATGAATTGAGAATTTATTTTTATTTATTTATTTATTTATTTAGTCTTTTTGTTTTTTCAGGGCCGCACCCATGGCATATGGAGGTTCCCAGGCCAGGAGTCTAATCGGAGCTGTAGCCACCAGCCTACACCGCAGCCACAGCAACTCAGGATCCGAGCCATGTCTGCCACCTACACCACAGCTCACAGCAATGACGGATCCTTAAGCCACTGAGCAAGGCCAGGTATAGAACCCATGACCTCATGGTTCCTAGTCAGATTTGTTTCCGCTGCGCCACAGCAGGAAACCCCATGAATCGAGAATTTAAAACAAGCAGTAACCTGTCATCATCTTTGAAAAGACTGTATCATCTTTGCAAAAGTTCCTATTGTATACCTTAAAAAAAAAATCATTGCAAAAAATGGGATAAAATCCCTATTTCCCAGACTGCTAAACTGAGTTATTAGAAAGTGACTAAAAGCACAGTTTATATACACAAACCCGCTGTTAATCCTCCACCCTCAGAGCCCTTCTCCACCAAGCAGTCCTGCCTCCTCTATTCTTTCACCCCTGGCCTCCACCCACTCCTGTGGTGCTGAGCCAGCACCAGATCCGAGTCTCCCCCGCAAGGAAACACAGGCTAAAATTACCTCTTGTTCAGTTTTACATGGTGCCTTTAAGCTGTCATTTCTCATTTCCTAAATACGTTCAAGAGGTAAAGAGGTTGAACAGTACAAAAGGTATACTGTGTAAATAACTCCTTTTCCCTCCCCCTCTTGACCTCTAATCCCTCAAGACTTCTTACCAGAAAAATATCAATTACCTGTTTCTTGAGCACCCTTCCAGATAGTGTCAATGCATATAATAGGATACCTAAGATAAAAAGTATGGACTGTTTTGCTCCTTAAATTGCAAAACCCCACAGTAAATTCCCAGCAATGTAATTTGCGCAGAAGCAGACAGGAAATACATGAATGTTAGAAGTGTCCAACACCCAGCTAGGTTTAAGGGAAGGGACAAGGGTTCACACAATGACTTGAAAACACGCATTCCTCATTTTTATATCAGCCATATTTTCTGAAACCACTTTTAGCCTGAATCCACTCTAGAAACAATAGCTCTCCTAAAAGCACTACTTACGGGTTTAAAATGATATCTCATCGTCTGTATGGGAACTATTTTTTTCAGCTTTAAGAGGAAGCCCAAAGCTCTAATAATTCAGGATCTAACGAGTAAATCCAAATTCGCTCTACCTAGGTGTTTCATTATTTTGTAGACTCTGAACATGTCTCTAAGTCTTTGTCCTTCTGGACCAAGAAGTCGTCATAACTAATCAAACGAGAAAAACATTGCTCCTGATGGCTCACAGAAGGTACCTCGGAGACATGGAAATCCCAGCCTCGGGCAACTTCTATTTTTAAGAGCAGGTAGGTAACAGTTCTCCCAAAACAGGGCATTAGCAATCATGCACATGGCAGCTAAATCCCTATTTAGAGCAAATAGAGTGATCATGCTAGGAAGGGGTTGGTGGCTGGCACTGCCACCCCAGTTAAATATTAGCCGCCATCAGATTCAGCAATTTCTGACTCCCTAGTCATCCTCTCCCATCCTCTGACTCAGTTCCTTCTCTTTAAGTCTGGATCCTTCGATCGTACAACATAGTGGGCAAGAAATGGGCTTTGGAGGCAGCCAGACATGAGTTTAAATTCTGGTTCTGTCTTTCATTAGCTGTAGGACCTTTCACCAAGTTGCTTAAATTCATTAAGGCTTGATTTTCTTATCTGTAAAGTGAAAATAATAAAAATGACTTCTTCACTGGATTATTAAGATATCCTTTTTAGGAATTCCCATCGTGGCTCAGCGGAAACAAATCTGACCAGCATCCATCAAGATTCAGGTGTGATCCCTGGCCTTGCTCTGTGGGTTAAGGATCCAGCGTTGCCGTGAACTGTGGTGTAGGTCACAGACACGGCTCGGATCCCGCGTTGCTGTGGCTGTGGCTTAGGTTAGCAGCTCCAGCTTCGATTCGACCCCTGGCCTGGGAACCTCCATGTGCTGCTGGTGCGGCTCTAAAAAGACAAAAAAAAAAAGAAAAGAGAGAGAGAGATCATTTTTATAAGCCACTAAGTACAGTGCCTTTCATCAGGATCGGTTGCATAATCTATGGCACCTGATACAAAACGTCAATGTGGGGCAAAAATTAAGGATTCGAAGATGGTGACAGCAGAGCATCAAACCAAGTGTGGGGCCCTGGGCGACTGCACAGGTGGCAGGCTCATGAAGCCAGTCCTCCCTTTCAGATAATAAATATCCAAAAGATGGGAGCTATACTATCTTACCACTTTCCTAACTTACATCTGCTCTCCACTCCTTCTATGATGTCTAACCCACTCAACTGGGAAAGTTTCCCTGCAGCCATTCCCCAAACAGGCACTGTGCCTCAGGAAGTAACCTGCATTTACAAGGAAAAAAACTGACCTGAATGGGCGGGATGGAAAACAGAAGGGGATGTTACCATCAGGTCCTGCCAGATGCACTCGCCCCCTTAGGGCCTTCGCTCTGGCTTTTCACTCTGCTGAGATAACCTGCTCCCCTCCCTGCTCCTTCAAGCCTCTGTTCAGATCCACTTTCTGAGGGAAGTGTTTTGTTTGTTGTGTCTTGTTAGGGCCACACGTGCAGCATATGGAATTGGAAGCTACAGCTGCTGGCCTACACCACAGCCACAGCAACACAGGATCCGAGCCATGTCTGCAACCTACACCGCAGCTCATCGAAATGTGGAATCCATAACCCACCAAGTGAGGCCAGGGATCAAACCCGAGTCCTCATGGATACTAGATTTGATACTGAACCACAGTGGGAATTCCTGTGGGAAGCTTATTGTGATCCCCCATTCACTATTATATCTTGCCCTTCCTCCATCCTCTCTCCTCCCACCCCCTTACCTTGCTCTAATTTTACTTTTACTTTTTCCATAGTACTTACATTGTCCAGCATATTCTATCATTTACTTCTTTATTATATTCACTGTTCGCTTTCCCTGTGTGCGCGCGCGCACACACACACACCAGAGTGTAGGCTTGTCAAGGTCAGGAATTTGGGATTGGTTGTTGTTGGTGTTGTTCATTACTGTATCCCAACTGTTTAGAACAGTGTTCAGCACATAGAAGCTACTCAACAACCACTCACTGAAAGAACAAATAAATCTTTGACTGAATGCATAATCAGGCCAACCTTTTTGCACTTGGAGGTCAGGCCATTTCGCTTTATGGACAAATGGCAATAATTAACCAGCTCTGCAACTGGATATCCAACAGAGTTCAAGAAACAGATGGGAAAGTTATCTATTTTCAAATCTCTGCCAAACTCCCCTTAGTTTACAAGGAATATAATCCAGTCGTCCATGCTATTAAATCCAATACGTCGTCTTTCAACACTAATTCATCTATGCATTTGTGGGCCATGACTTGCAGCAACGACAAGTGGCATTTTATGCGAGGGAGCTGCCCAGAAGAGGGGCACAGCCCTAAGCAGCAGATGCAAAAGTTGTTTTTTTAAAAAAAAATAAAATTAGAGGAAAAATAATCACCCATCACTGCTTCATCACAATGATATAGAAAAACTTGAGTCCTTAATACCAAAAGAAAGATAAGGCCTCCACCCTCGAAACTGTGCATAAAGATGTCAGAGGCAGTCCAAGCTGTTCCGCCTGGAGTTAAATGTCACCATCCCAGGTAGCATCTCAAACCCTGGCCTGAGATCTTACAAAGACAAGTTATGAGGCCCAAGAAAGGGCATGTGGATGCTGTGCATAATTCATCCCACAGCTGCAAGACAACCCCAAAGCATTCTGGCTGCTGAATGGGACATTTTCACAGATGTGTGAGAACAAAAAAGAGGTGCCCCTCGCAAATGGCTATAATATGGCCCGTGTCAGTAGAAACATCTGAAGCACCCAATCATCATAAGATATTTCAGGACCAACGTGCTCTAAGTTCTGTACTGGCAACAGGAAGCACATCTTCTCCCTCCCCCCGCCCCACATCCAAAGGCAACCCACGTGGTCTCCTCGGGACAGGCTCAGTGAGCAAAGCCCAGAAGATCACAGCACACATCTGGCTTTTGACCCAGCATGAACTACCACTCCCTCCCTCTCAGCCCTGCACTCTGCATGTTTACAACAAGTCATTCCCAACCACCGCAAATGCCTTGGTGGGAATCACAGGGAGGCCCTCATCCCTTTTCCCAAAATAACGCCAGCCAGAGGCAAAGGCCAAAGAGGTGGAGCCTGCAGGCCATTTTGCAAAAGTTTCAAATATCCTGGCCCTGACCCCATTAAAAGAATCATGAAGGGGAAACAGCCAAGCCTCTCGTTTTCTCATTAGTGTCTCTCTCTCTCCCTCTCAATACAAACTCTGTAATAAAGAAACAAAGAGATCTCACAGAAAGTGTATTATCAGTGCTGGCTGTTGGAAACAAAATTTCATTTTGCAAATGTAATATCAAAAACTCGGAATTGAAAACTTCAAAAGAAACTTATGCTCTGTGACCAATGGGGTCTCTGTGGCATAAGACTCAGCAAGTAACTGGTGAGCTGTCCCACCTACTCCAAAGCCTTTCTGAAATATGCAGTGCCTCAGATTTTCCATACCCCTTTGCTGATCTTTTCTCTGAAGGAGGAAGCCGATTTCTTGGCTGCACAGTTAAAGAAGCCAAATAAAGCAGTCTCCCTCCTAATAGGAAGGAGTCTTTTCAAAACACACACACACACACAGAGGTATACTTCTTAAAATACAAATAAGAAAGTAAAGCGAGAGAGAAAGGGAGACAGAATATGACAACAAAGGAAAGAAAATGCTACTTTATTTTGTCCAGTTTTTTAAAAACCTTCCAACAAAAATGAGCAGCACACTAGAAGGGGATTATCAAAACATCTACCCCTTCTCTCGCTTTACAGTGCAGAAAGCATAGAAAATGAGACTGCAGATGTGAAAAACCCATAGGGAACCCAGTGTAAGTTGCTTAAAAAAAATACAAAACGTTGTTACTATTATCAAAAGTTTTAAAGGGCTAGCTGCCCACCTTCACTGTTCAGTTAGAAAAACCACACCTCTTCCCAAATTTTTTTCTTTCTGGGCCACGCTCTTCCCAAATACTTCCTTTCCAGTTCCCTGCCCCGAACTGTTCCTTTGGTGACACTTCCCCCTCTCAAGCCGCCCCTTCCCCGCCCCGCCGAGTCCTCACCGTATGGTACATGAGAGCCTCTGTTTCCCCGGGCTCTGACAGCTCGCTCAGCTTGCGGTCCCACTGCAGGACGCTCTGCTCCCCGCTCTCCAGCACCTCCATGGTGGTCCGAGGCGCGCTGGGCCGAGGATGCTGAGGGCAGGAGGGGAGCCGGCAGGGCCTCGGAGGGCGAGATTCGCCTCCACACGAGTGTATGTGTGTGTGTGTGTGTGTGTGTGTGTGTGCGTGCGTGCGTGTGCGTGTAGCTTATGCACTTAGGAAGGAAAACGTTCGCTTCTCTGCCTCAGAAGGAACTGCCAAGGGCTCCGGTCCGGTGTCCTCGGAGACCTGAGATTCCCTGGAGGAGAGTGACGGTCCTGAGGTCAGACCGAAGGCTGAGGAGGTGAAAGCAGGGTGTGCATCCAAAAGAAAGACAGGAAATCAGCTCTCATTCCCAGAAATCCCTTCTCAACAAGCCCACTCTCCGCTAAGGCTCCGGACACAAACTTTGAGACTCCCCAGGGCTCCTCAGCTCTGCTCCCAGACGCAGCTACGACCCCACCTCCCTCCAGAGCGTGGACCAATCGAATACTCATCTCACCCATCCTACCCAATCAGAAGTCTCGTTCTCCGCCCAAAGGCGGGGGCAGTGGGAAGTCTCCGCCTAGGCTGTGGAATGTGGGAGGGGAGAGCCTTTGACGTCACCGGGGAACTACTCCTGTCTTAGCGTGGCCGACAGCCGCAATCTGCGGCAGCAGACAAATGGAGTGCTGGGGTCCTAAAGTGATGGACTGGGGGTGCAACCAATGAGGAAAGGGCGCCTGTGAGGGACAACCAATCAAATAGCGACAAGAATACATTTTATACTAGGGAGGGTGCACGCCGAAGCTGCTTTAAGAATCCACAGAAATCAGCGCGCGCGTCTGGAGGAGGCCAGCGCTGGTCTCAGGGCTGTGTTACGTACTGTCTTAAGTATTTTCAAGTAGATTAGCTCATTGGAGTCTTTCAGGATGTCTGAAAAATAAGTTACATTATACAAATATAAATATTCTCTGTTGTGCATGAATTTGTATTGGCACAGTTCTGGCAAATCGTAATTGCTGGTGCTTCCTATTTTTCTCCCGCTTTCTGTTGTGCTCTTCTCCTGAGGTGTTTTTTTGTTTTGTTTCGTTTTAATGGGGTCTCCTTATTTTATTTTTTTCCTTTTATTTACTGAAGAGACATTATTGGAAAGAGTAAAGCTTTCTTTTCCAGGTCATAGAGCTTTTACCTCAAGGGAGGAGTCAGACAGTAAACAGGTAAAGGAATGAGTGGTAGAATGTAAGAAAGTGGTAACTGCTGTAAAGAAAAATAAAAGCAAGGTAAAAGGATGGGGCAGATGGATGCTATTTTAGATAACAGTCGGGAAGGTGACATCTGCGAGCAGACCTGAGCGAAAGGAGGTGTGGATAGGAGCTGGGTTTTTGTTGTTGTGGCTGTTGCCTGAGGTGCTGCCAGTGAATGAGGGGAGAGGGGGCCCGAGACACAGGCAGGGGCCAGACCACCAGGCGGAGGTTAGCAAAGATGCGCGTCTAAAATACCACCCACCCCCCCAACAAATTGTGATTTTTCTCCCTCCTTTCAGACTCCTCCTTTGGAGGAAACAGAGTGTTTACATGCATAATTTGTCCACTTTAAATGTAAGGAAGGCATTGCCAGTTGTCTCTAGAAGTTTTTTACAAGGGCACATCTAGCTATGGAGGTGAGGTGTTACTTTGGCCCCTTTGCAGGTATTTTTTTAGTGGGTGGGGTCAGTCAAATTTTGTCTTAAGATTCTTAGTTGTCTTTGACCGTTTATCATAGCGATTCTCCCATTTGTCTGGCCCTATTTCCTGGGTCGTTTGAGAATATTTTAATGCTTGTGTAGAAAATGTAGCTTATGGGCCCGCAGCTTCCTCATACAATTTTTTTTTTTCAGTTTTCTCTTGGCCCTTGGTTTTTATACCTCCTTTACCCCACCCTTTTCATAGATCACCTTCTCAATTTCTAGAGACCTTTCCTGTTTTTCTGAGCATAACACTCAACATGAGCAAGTAAGGTGAGAAACTCCTTAATATTGGATAACATTTATCTGTCAAACATTTCTGCTTTAGACTGTGTTAGTCCCAGGTTAGGCCCCATGTGGTTGGCAGCTGCTAAGGTGGCTCCAGTGATCCTGCCTCCTGGTATAGCTGCCTCCCCTTGAGTGTGGGCTGGACCTGGGGCCTTCCTTCTAACAAAGAGGAGATGGCAAAAGGGATGGGGTGTCAGAAAAAGAGTCTGGCTCCTGGCTTGTTTGTCCTCTCTTGCTTGCTTGCTCTGAGGGAAGCCAGCTGCCATTCTGTGATTCCCTATGGAGTGACCCACATAGTGAGGACAGAGAAAGGTGTGTAGCTAACAGCCAGCAAGGAACCAAGTCCCTCAGCCTAACTGAGCAACTGAATTCTGCTAATAACTCCATGCACGAATATGGAAGCAGATCCTCACAGAGGTGAGCCTGAAGATAACTGCAGCCAGAGAAGATCTTGCAGATGCCTGACCCATGGAAACTAAAGGTAATCAGTCTATGTTGTTTTAAACCATTAAGTTGCTCTTTCATAAAATCAGTAATGTAATAATGATGCCCAAAATATTTGATTAAATTTGTCTGTCTTGCCAGAAGAACGTCACTGTCCCTATTGGTGAATTTTTTCGGCCTCCTTTGTTTCATGTTTCTTGTTCAGTGTATAGAAGGCTTCTCACCAGCACATTTCTTATTCTACATCTTGAGTCTGGAGTTTATCCCGTTCCCTCTGATTCTTAGGACATCACAATTTAGTTGACTTTTTTTCCAGATTCTCTAGCCTCTCTTAAAAAGTAGCAGCCCTTGCTCCGGTCTGTTTTGTTGAGATATAATTGACATGCCACACTGTGTTAGTTTCAGGCACACACATAATGTTTCCCTCTTTATATATATTATGAAATGATCACCACAATGTCTGGCTAGTCACCATGCTGTATATTACAGCCCCAGGACTTACTTATTTTATAACTGGAAGTTTGGGTCTTTTATCCCCTTTCACCCACTTCAAACCACCCCCCATCCCCTGCCTCTGTCAATCACGAGTCTGTTCTCTGTATGCATCAGTGTGCTTGTTTGTTTAGGTTACACAAGTGAGATCATACAATATTTGGCTTTCTTTGGTTTATTTCACTTAGCGTAATTCCCTCAAAGTCCGTCCATGCTGTCACAAATGCCAGGATTTCCTTCTTTTTGATGACTGAATCATATTCCAATTTATGCACTTACCAACTTTTAAAAATCCATTCAACCATTGATGGACATTTAGGTTGCTTCCATGTCTTTGTTGTTGTAAATAATGCCTCAGAGAACTTGGAGGTGCACATGTCTCTCCAAGTCAGATTTTCTTTTCCTTTAGTTAAATAGGCAGAAATGGGATTGCTAGATCATATGACGTATGATAGTTGTATTTTTAATTTTTTTGAGGACACTCTGTACTGTTTTTCATTGCAGCTGGGATAATTTAGATTCCTACCCAAAGGGTAGAAGAGTTCCCTTTTCTCCACATCCTTGTCAAGTCTTGTTATTTCTTATCTTTTTGAGAAAAGCCATTCTAACAGGTGGAAGTTGATACCTCATTGTGGCTTTGCTTTGATTTCCCTGATGACTTTTTTTTTGTGTGTGTGTGTGTTTTTAGGGCCACACCTATGGCATTTGGAAGTTCCCAGGCAAGGGGTGGAATCAGAGCTATGACTACCGGCCTATACCACAACCACAGCAATGCAGGATCCAAGCTGCATCTGTGACGTACACAACAGCTCACAGCAATGCTGGATTCTTAACCTCTTGAGCAGGGACAGGGATTGAACCCGCATCCTCATGGATACTAGCTGGGTTCGTTTCCACCGAGCCATGACAGGAACTCCTGATTTCCCTGATGACTATTGATGTTGAGCACATTTTCATGTACTTGTTGGCCGTCTATATCTGTATGTCTCTTTTAGAAAAACGCCTATCTGGATCCTCTGTCTATTTCTTAGTGTTTTGTTGTTGCAGTTTTGTTTGTTTTTTGCTATTGAGTTGTGTTTAAGTTCTTTATATTTTGAATATTAAACCATTAGCAGATATATGATTTGCAAATATTTTCTCCCATTTAAGTTTAACTTTTTATTTTTTGAATGATTTAGTTTAATGTAGTCTGACTTAGGTTTTTCCTTTTTTGCTTTTTTTTGTTGTCAAATCCAAAAAAATCATCACCAAGACAAATGTCAAGGACCTTACTTCCTGTGTTTTCTTCTAGGAGTTTTAATGTTTCAGGTCTTATGTTCAGGTCTTTCGTTTGTTTTGAGTTATTTTTGTGTATGATATAAGATAGTGGCCCAGTTTCATTCCTTTGTATGTGACTATCTAGTTTTCCCAACACCATTTGTTAAAGATACTGTGTTTTTTCCCTTATATATTCTTGAATTCTTTGTCATGAATTAATTGGCCACGTGTGCGTGGGTATATTTCTGGGCTCTCTAATTCTGTCACATTGATCTGTGTGTCTGGTTTTTTAAATATCAATACCATGCCATTTTGGTTACTGTAGCTTTGTAATATAGTTTGGAATCAGGAAGCATGATGCCTTCAACTTTGTTCTTTTTTTCTCAGGATTGATTTGGCTGTTTGGGGTCTTTTCTGATTCCATACACATTTTTCAATTCTTTGTTCTATTTCTGTGAAAAAAGCCGTTGAAATTCTGATAGAGATTGCATTGAACATATAGATCACTGTGCGCAGTAGGGACATTTTAACATTAATTCTTCTGATCCATGAGTGCAGAATATCTTTCCATTTAATATCTTCTTAAGTTTCTTTCATCAGTGTCTTATGGTTTTCAACGTACAGATCATTTACTACCTTGATTAAATTTACTCCTAGGTTTTTTTTTTTTTTTTGGTCTTTGCTTTTTAGGGCCATACCTGCAACATATGGAGGTTCCCGGACTAGGAGTCCAGTCGGAGCTACAGCTGCTGGCCTACACCAGAGCCACAGCAACGTGTGATCCGAGCCACATCTGTGACCTACGTCACAGTTCACAGAAATGCAGGATCCTTAACCCACTGAGCAAAGGTCAGGTATCGAACCTACAACCTCTTGGTTCCTAGTTGTATTCATTTCTGCTGCACCATGATGGGGACTCCGTGGCTATATTTTTGATACAATTGTAAATGAAATTATTTCCTTAATATATCTTTCTGTTAGTTCATTTTTAGCATATAGAAATGCAACAGATTTGGAGGCATTGATTTTTATATCTTGCCAGTTTACCGCATTTGTTTATTAGTTCAAACAGGGTGTTTGATGGGGTGTTTTTGTGGAGACCTTAGAGTTTTCTGTATATAATACCATGTCATCTGCAAATAGTGATAGTTTTACTTCTTCCTTTCCTATCTGAATGCCTTTTTTTTTTCTTTTTCATGTGCCTGTTGCTCTGCCGAAGACTGTCAATATTATTTTGAATAAAAGTGGTAAGGAGTGGGAATCCTTGCCTTGTTCCTTATGCTGGAGAAAAAGGTGTCAGCTTTTTACCATTGAGTATGGTGTGAGCTATTGGCTTGTCATATATAGTCTTTATTATGTTGAGGTTTATTCACTCTTTACCCACGTTTGAGATTTTTAGCACAAATGAATGTTGAATTTTGTCAAATGGTCTTGCTGCATCCATTGATCCATATAACTTTTGTCCTTCATTTTGATATGTAAGGTAGCACATGGATTGATTTGTGGATATTGAATCATCCTTACATCTCTAGAATAAATTCCTCTTTGATCATGGTGTTTGATCCTTTTAATGTATTGTTGAATTTGGTTTGCTCATATTTTGTTGAGGACTTTTGTATCTATGTTCATCAGTAATACTGGATTGTCATTTTCTTTTTTCTTTGTTATAGTTGATCTACAGTGTTCTGTAAATTTCTGCTGTATTGTAAAGTGACCCAGTTATACATGTATATACATTCTTTTTCTTACATTATTCTCCATCATGTTCCATCACAAGTGATTAGATACAGTTCCCTGTGCTGTACAGCAGGATCTCATTGCTTAACCACTCCAAATGCTGTAGTTTGCCATTACTAACCCCAAACTTTCAATCCATCCCACTCCCTCCCCCTCCCCCTTGGCAACAACAAGTCTGTTCTCCATGTTCATGCGTTTTTTTTTCTCTTTAGATACGTTCATTTGTGCCATCTATTAGATTTCAGATATAAGTGATATCATATGGTATTTGCCTTGATCTTTCTTTCTTCATTTAGTATGAGAGTCTCTAGTTCCATCCATGTTGCTGCACATGGCATTATTTTGTTCTTCTTATGGCTGAGTAGTATTCCATTGTGTGTATGTGCCACATCTTTTTTTTTTTTTGTCCTTTTTTTATCGTTTTAGGGCTGCACCTGTGGCATATGGAGGTTCCCAGGCTAGGGGTCTAATCTGAGCTGTAGCCACCAGCCTACACCAGAACCACAGCAACGCCAGATCTGAGCCTTCTCTGCTACCTACACCACAGCTCACAGCATCACCGGATCCTTAACCCACTGAGTGAGGCCAGGGATTGAACCCACATCCTCATGGTTCCTAGTTGGATTCGTTAATCACTGAGCCACGATGGGAACTCTGAGTGCCACATCTTCTTAATCCATGGTAGTCATGGAAGCTTGATAGACCTGGAAGTTTGCTTCCATGTCTTGGCTATTGTGAATAGTGCCACAGTGAACATAGAGGTGCATGTATCTTTTTCAATGAAAGTTTTGTCCAGATAGATGCCCAGGAGCGGGATTGCTGGATCATATAGTAGCTCTATATTTAGTTTTCTGAGGTAGCTCCATACTGTTTTCCATAGTGGTTGTACCAATTTTACATTCCCACTAACAGTGCAGGAGAGTTCCCTTTTCTCTCTACACCCTCTCTAACATTTGTTATTTGTAGACCTACCAATGATGGCCATTCTGACTGGTGTGAGGTGGTACCTCATTGCAGTTTTGATTTGCGTTTCTCTAATAATCAGTGATTTGAGCATTTTTGTCACATGCCTGTTGGCCATCTGTATGTCCTCTTTGGAGAAATGTCTATTCAGGTCTTCTGCCCATTTTTCAAATGGGTTGTGTTTTTTTGCTGTTGAATTGTATGAGTTGTTTGTATATTTTGGAGATTAAGCTTGTTAGTTGCATTGTTTGAAACTGTTTTCTCCCATTCTGTAGGTTGCCTTTTTTTCTTATGGTTTCCTTTCCTGTGCAAAAGCTTGTAAGTTTGATTAAGTACCATTGGTTTATTTTTGTTTTTCTTTCTATTGCTTTGGGAGACTGACCTAAGAAAACATTTGTGTGATTGATGTCAGAGAATGTTTTGATTGGACATCAAAATCAAATTCCTATATTCTCTTCTCAGAGTAATATGGCATCTTGTCTTATGCTTAAGTCTTTAAGCCATTTTGAGTTTATTTTGTGCATGGTGTGAGGGTGTGTTCTAGTTTCATTGATTTACATGCAGCTGTCCAATTTCCCCAGGACCACTTGCAGAAGAGACTGTGTTTTTCCCATTTTATATTTTTGCCTCCTTTGTTTTTGTTTTGTTTTGTTTTGTTTTTGTTTTTTGTCTTTTTTTGCTATTTCTTGGGCTGCTCCCGCAGCATATGGAGATTCCCAGGCTAGGGGTCTAATCGGAGCCGTAGCCACCAGCCTACACCAGAGCCACAGCAATGCGGGATCCAAGCTGCATCTGTGACCTACACCAGAGCTCACGGCAACGCTGGATCGTGGACCCACTGAGCAGGGGCAGGGACCGAACCCGCAACCTCATCGTTCCTAGTCGGATTCGTTAACCACTGTGCCACGATGGGAACTCCATATTTTTGCCTCCTTTGTTGAAGATTAATTGACCATAGGTGTCTGGTTTCATTTCTGGGTTCTCTATTCTGTTCCATTGGTCTGTATGTATGTTTTTATACCAGAACCACACTGTCTTGATGACTGTAGCTTTGTAATATTGTCTGAAGTCTGAGAGAGTTATGCCTCCTGCTTGTTTTTTAATATCCTTGTTTTGTCTTTGGGTTTCGTATCAGGATAGTGCTGGCTTGATAAAATGAGTTTGGAAGTGTTCCCTCCTCTTAGATGTTTTGGAAAAGTATAAGAAGGATTGGTATTAATTCTTCTAAACCATGTAAACATGGTTAGTAGAATTCAGCAGTGAAGCTATCTGGTCCTAGACGTTTGTTCATTTTTTCTTTCTCCATAATTAGGTTTTGGTAAATTGTATGTTTCTAGTTTATCCATTTCTTATAGGTTGTCCAGTTTGTGTATAATTGTTCGTAGTAGTCTCTTAAGATCTTTTTAATTTCACTTATATCAGTGGTGACACCTTTCTCATTCCAATTGCATTTGTCTTCTCTTTTTTTCTTTTTTTTCCCTTGACAAGTCTTAGAATTGAGCTAAAGATTTGTCACCTTCATCTTTTCAAAAAACAGAGCTTAGTTTCATTGATCTTTTCTATTGTCTTTTGGTCTCTATTTCACTTATATCTGTTGTGATCTTTGTTTTTTCCTTCTTTCTACTAAATTTGGTCTTCATTTGTTCTTTTTTTTTGTCTTTTTGCCTTTTCTAGGGCCACTCCCGAGGCATATGGAGGTTCCCAGGCTAGGGGTCTAATCGAAGCTGTAGCTGCTGGCCTACATCAGAGCCACAGCAATGAGGGATCCGAGCCGCGTCTGCAACCTACACCATAGCTCAGGGCAACGCCGGATCCTTAATCCACTGAGCAAGGCCAGGGATCGAACCCACAACCTCATGGTTCCAATAGTTGAATTCGTTAACCACTGAGCCACAGTGGGAACTCCTGTTCTCCCTTTTTTAAAATTCCTTGAAGTGTTTAGTTGATATCATTCTGTTTTTTTAGCGTAGGTGTTTATCTCTCTGCTTTTGCTGCATCCCGTAAGTTTTGGTGTGTGGTATTTCCATTTTCAATTTTCTCAAGGTATTTTCAGTTTCTCTTTTGATTTCCTGTTTGACCCTTTGGTGCTCGTTAGCATGCCATTTAATCTTCGCATATATTTGAATTCTAGTTTTCTTTTTGTAATTGATATCTAGTTTGATTATATCATTGTGGTTCGAAAAGGATGCTTGATAATAATTTCAGTCGTCTTAAATTTGTCAAGACTTGTAGCCCTGGAAAATATGCCGTGTACACTTAAAACAAATGTATATTCTTTTGCTTTTGGATGGAACGATATGTTATAAATGTTAAGTCAGTCTGGTGTGATGTGTTATTTAAGGCCAGTGTTTCCTTACTGATTTTCTGTCTGGGTGATCTATCCATTGACAGAAGTGGGATATTAAAAGTCCATACTATTTTTGTATGCTGTCTGTTTTCCCTGTAGATGTGTTACTGTTTGCTTTATATAATTAGGTGCTTCTATGTTGGTTGCATAAATATTTACAAATGTTATATCCTCTTGTTGGATTGACCCCTTTATCATTATATAATGACCTTTTTGTCTCTTATTACAGTCTTTCTCTTAAAGTCTATTTTGTCTGATGCAAGTATAGCTACCCCGGCTAATCTTTTGGTTTTCATTTGCATGAAATATCTTTTTCCATCCCTCCATTTTCAGTTTATGTGTATGTCCTTGCATCTGAAGCGAATATCTTGTAGGCAACATAGAGTTTTGTTTTTTTAATCCACGCAACCATTCTGTCTTTTAATAGGAAAATTTAGTCTATTGACATTTAAAGTGATTATTGATAGATATATACTTTTTGGCATTTTGTTAATTGTCTTCTGGCTATTTTGTAATTCCTCTGTTCCTTTCTTCTCCTTTTGCTCTCTTCCATTGTAATTTAATGATTTACTGTAATGGTATGCTTGGTTTCCTTTCTCTTTATCTTTTGCGTATGTGATACAGGTATTTGCTGTGTGGTTACCATGAAACTTACATAAACAGCTTATATTTATCATAGTCTATTGTAAGTTGATAACATTAAGTCTGAATGCATTTTAAAGCTCCACATTTTTACTCCCCCCCATTTTGTTTTTGATGTCACAGTTTACATCTTTTTATCTTGTGTCCATAAACAATTATTGTAGTTATAATTATTTACTATTTTTGTCTTTCAGCCTTTAAACTGCTTTGTGATTTACCAGTGAACTTCATTGTCATATGCTTTCTTGTTAGTACCCTTTGTTTCAGCTTAAAGAAGTTTCTTTAATATTTCTTGTAAGGCCAGTCTAATGGTGCTGAACCCCTTTTGTTTTTGCTTGTCTGGAAAACTCTTTATCTCTCTTTCACTTCTGAAGGACAGCTTGGCCAGGTAAAGTATTCT
This sequence comes from Phacochoerus africanus, assembly GCF_016906955.1. Taxonomy (NCBI): domain Eukaryota; kingdom Metazoa; phylum Chordata; class Mammalia; order Artiodactyla; family Suidae; genus Phacochoerus; species Phacochoerus africanus. The sequence continues at coordinate 11,502,486 of NC_062559.1, read as the reverse complement.
TGCCTGAAAGGTTTTTTCCTTTCAACATTTTGAGTATATTGTGCCACTTTTTTCTGCTGAAACTGCAAAGTTTCTACTGAAAAATCTGCTGAGCATCTTCTGGGGGTTCCCTTATACATAACAAATTGTTCTTCTCTTGCTACTTTTAATGTTCTTTCCTTGTCTTTAGCTTTTAACACTTTAATTTTAATGTATTTTTGTGTGGGTCTCTTTGAATTCATCTTATTTGGAACTTTCTGGTCTTCTTGGCTCTGGATGTCTGTTTCCTTCTCAGGTTAGGGAAGGTCTCAGCCAGTATAAGTTTTCTTTGCATAAGTTTTCTGCCCTTTTCTCTCTCTTTTCCTTCTCAGTCCCTGTAATGCAAATGTTGGTCTACTTGCTATTGTACCGTAAGTCCCTTAAACTATCTTCACTCTTTTTTATTACTTTTCTTTTTGCTGTTCTGATTAGATGAATCCCACTGCCCTGTTTTTGAGTTCACTAATCCTTTATTCCATTTCATCTAGTCTGCTGTTGAATCCTTTTATTTTATTTTTCACTTCAGGTACTATATTCTTCAGCTGTAATTTCAAATTGGTACTTTTTTTTTAACTCAGTGCATATTTTCTTATATTTTTCTCTTTCTGTGGAAATTCTCAGTCGATTCATCCATTCTTCTCCTGCACTCAGTAAGAATCTTTGTGACCAGCATGTTGAACTATTTATGAGATTAAGATATTTTTCTGAGGTTTCACCTTTTTCTTTTGTTTTGAACATATTTCTGTTTCCTCATTGTTTTCCTTTGACTCTCTGTGCTGGTTTCTATGCCTTAGATGATTTAGCCACCTCTCCCAGTCTTGAAGGAGTGGCTTCATATAAGAAGGTTATTGTTCAACCCTGCCTTGGCTCTTGAACATCTCTCAAACTAGTGTGATTATCCAAGCAGCATATGTTATTCTTAGTGCTCCACAGTAGTTGAGGCTGTGCGAAGACCTATCAGTATCCCAAAAGGAGGATTTCAGACAGTACCTAGATTCAGACTGATTGGAACTCAGAATCTCAGACAGAAGCTTATAAAGTATGCGGATACACCTCTTTCACAGGAAGATTGGAGATGGACATTTCTGTCTACTCCCTCTACACTGAGCCCTGGGCGGTAGCCAGTTAAGAACTGTTTCTTTGTTTGGTACATCTCATTAACCCATGAACACAAGCACCACCGGCCACTAGGGCAGGCTATCAAGGGATATGTTTTCTGAGTAGTAGCTCAAAGTCAGTGAGCCCGACACGTACATAGCTCTTTGTTCAGAGACATTGGCAACCTGGGGTAGAGCAGAGGGAAAGCATGAAGATGGCATTCACTGGTCTCCTTGGTCTCTGGAGAGGACTATAGTTCAGTCCCTAGATGAGCTTAATTAGAAGCCTGTTTCTTGGGGGACAGCTATCCAAATAAGCTAATAGGCCTCTTTCACAGACAGACTGGGCGTGTGTTTCAGTCATCTCTCTCTGTATTGTGTCTTAGTGGGGAGCAGGGTAGCTGGTTAAGAACTCTTTCTGCACTTGTTATGTAGGACCTGCATGCATAAGCCATGCTAGCCACCAGATCTAGATAATCAAGAGTCACCCCCTGGGTGGCAACTACAAAAATCAGGGTACCAGACAAGTTCACAAGCTCCTTTCCAGGAGATACTGGCAACCTGGTGTGAGGCAGAGGAAAAACTCAAATTTGGTGCCTGCTGGCCAGTGTGTTTAAGGAGTATTTCATGGTATTTTTTAAAAATTTTATTGGAGCATAGTCGACTTACAGGATCTCGTTTGTTTCAGGTGTGCAGCAAAGTGAATCGGTTATGCACATATCATATATCCATTCTTTTTCAGATTCTTTTCCCATATGGGTAATTACTACAGAGTATTGAGTAGATTTCCTTGTACTATACAGTAGGTCCTTGTTACTCGCCTATTTTATATTAAGTAGTGTGTATATGTTAATCCCAACCTCCTCATTTATCCCTCCCCCATCGTAGTATTTCATAGGTGTGTGTTAAATTAGATGCCTGCCCCTTACTCCAAAGTGTTATGATAAGCAAATAGCACTGTTTCACAGAAAGACCAGATGTATTCAGTGGGCGGCTTCAGCATTGGGTCCTGGGGGGCAGTCAGGTGAATCCGTATGAGCCCTTTAGTAACTGTTTCTCAATTTGCTGTAATTTTGTGGATCTCATGGACATAAGCCCTATTGGGTTTCAAAACCTCATATTTGGGGGGCTCATGTCAGATGCAGGTCCTAAAAGTTAGGATGTCAGATGTGGGGTTCAAACCCTTCACTCCTCAGGGCGAAGCTTGGGGGTGGAGTTTCCTCTCAGTTGTGAGTCACTGCACTGGGGACAGATTCATGGCAGGTTGTGTCTCAGCCTCTCCTGCCCATTTTGATGTGGAATTTTTTTTTTTTTTAGGTCCACACCCTCAGCATATGGAAGTTCCCTCAGGCTATAGATATCAAAGTAAAGCAGTAGGCCTGGGGTCAAATCGGAGCTCTGCCTCCGCCACAGCCACGTGGGATCCAAGCCATGTCTGTGACCTACCATGGCAGTGCCAGATCCTGAACCCACTGAGTGGGGCCAGGGATGGAACCTGCATCCTCGTGGATACTAGATGGATTTGTTACCACTGAGCCACAAAGGGAACTTCTGATGTAGATTTTTTTCTTGTTTACTCAATGGGTAGGAGTCACTCAGCTAGTTTGGGGTTTCTTTCAGAGGAAGTTGTTCCATGTGTAGCTGTAGATTTGTTGTGCCCATAAGAGGAGGTGAGCTCAGGTATTGTTCTTACGGTGTTGTTGTCAACTGAAAAAAAAAAATTTGCAACCTAGAAATTGAGAGTTATGTTTTATTTGGTGGACTTTCTGAGGACTCAAGCCCAGGATAGCTCTTAGGGTCTGCTTTGAAGAGGTAAGGGAGGCAGCAGGATACGAAGGGAGTTTGCAACAAAAACCAGATCTTAGGAACATCAGAAGATTACTGTTAATTAAAGAAAACCAGATATCTCAAGTTAATGAATCTAGCACTTTTCTACGTATGGGAAGACGCAAGAGGCTGGACTCACTGAAATCCTTCCTTCGATTTGCCCCTTAACTGACTAGTGCCAGTTATCCTGTTGTTTCCCATCCTATGTCACCTCAAGCTGTAGTGGCTGATGGCTTGATGGCCTCAATATTCTTTCATTTACTGATATGGCAGGTGCCATTCTGAGTTCCACATTATCTTCTCCCAGAATGCCCCCGTCTGTTCTTGTAAGATAAATGGTCTGCTTCTGAACAGTGGTTTTTTTGTTGTTGTTGTTTCTTTTTTGTTTGTTTGCTTTTGCTTTTTAGGGCCACACCACAGCTCACAGCAACACTGGATCCTTAACCCACTGAGCAAGGCCAGGGGTCGAACCGGCCACCTCATGGTTACTAGTTGGATTCGTTTCCACTGTGCCGTGACAGGAACTCCCCTGAACAGTATTTTAAAGGTTCTGAAGACACAAGTATACTTTGTGCTACAGCACTCTGGTCCTTCTACCATCCTTTCAGAGTTTTCCCTCAATTTTAATATGTTCCATCCTTTAACTCCAGTTTGGAATAGGAGCAAAGTTTTGCTGAACCCTGACAGTCCTTCTTTTAATTCTCCCTGTTCTAACAAAGAAATTTGCCAGCTTTGAGGAATTTCTTTGGGTTTTCATTACTTAACTAGAAATGGTGTCACTACTCTTTCTAGTGAGCAGCACACAGAGCAGGGAGACTCTCTCCCTAGAAATCTGAGATTACAGGGTCAGCTCAGAAGTCCTTTAACTCTGAGGAATCCTGAAAGAATTAAAGTGAGAACCAAGCACTGAGATAAAGAGTCAAACAAAAGGAGGAGGTGAGGGGAAGTGGAGAGAGGAGCCCTGAGGAGACTGTGAGCTGGAAAGGGCCCGAGGGCACAAGTGCCTTGGCTGCAGACACAATTAGTATTGATAGGGAATAGCCCTCTAGGCGGTCCTGGGTGGTGCCTGCAGCCTAGGAAACACATCTCTTCTCTCCCTTTCTGAGAAAGGGATCTAGGAAACCCTAGAAAGCAGTCTACACTTGGAAAATCTAATAGAAAATCTGCAAACCTCTTCCCATTTTAGCGAGATCAGAGGTGCCACAGGTGTGTGCCGTTGCAGCCGCGTGTCACTGGCCGTGCTCCGCCTCTGCTGCCCTGGGAAGGCCTTGGCTGCACCCTCCCTGGGCCGCAAGGCAGCTTCCCAACCACACACTCACTTTAATTTACCACTGAGGCTGAGCCGGCTAATACACTACAGCTTCTTGTAAAGTGTTAGAGAGCATGTCCTCAGCCAACTGGCTGACTGTTTGAAAATAAAACTTTATAAGCCCTACCTTACACTTTATGTGGAAATAAACTCCAGGTGGACTAAGGATATGAGTGTAAAAGGAAACAAAGCTGTTGAGAGTAAAGAGAGAGAAAATGCTTTTATAATTTTATTTCTTTTTTTTTTTGTCTTTTTGTCTTTTCTAGGGCCTCTCCCGTGGCATATGGAGGTTCCCAGCCTAGGGGTCTAATTGAAGCTGTAGCTGCCGGCCTACACCACAGCCACAGCAACGCCGGATCCGATCTGTGTCTGTGACCTACACCACAGCTCATGGCAACACTGGATCCTTAACCCACTGAGCGAGGTCAGGGATGGAACCTGCAACCTCATAGCTCCTAGTCGGATTAGTTTCCACTGTGCCAGGATGGGAACTCCTGCTTTTATGATTTTAGTGTGAGCAAGATCTAGGCGTGATATGAAAGGCAGAAAACATATAGGAAAAGCCAGATATGTGTATACCTAGATATTTGTGTGTGTGTATGTGTGTATATATATATACACACAGAATATGTAATTAAATAAATGGCATTAAAGTATTATACATACTGTTGTTAACCTGAATCTTTATATTAGTGAAAGTCTTTTTTTTTTAAGATCCTCATTTTTCTTTTTAATTAAAGTATAGTTGATAGTGAAAGTTCGTGGGCCAGGGATCAAACCTGCACTGCAATTGCAGCCTGCACCACAGCCGGTGCACCACAAGGGAACGTCCTGAAGGCCTTTTTTAGATTGGTTTTTCCCTGTACTCCCATCCCATCCCATGTACACAGTGTTAACAGCCTTGTGTGTACCTTCCCAAGCTTTGCTTTATGCTCATGTAATTCTGTGCAAATACACACACGTATGGGGAACTTGGTCATTGTTGCATTATATAGACGTCCCTGCATTTTGCTTTTCTTACTCAACAATAGATCTTGAAACTCACCAAACCTCCAATGTAGAGCTAATGCATTTTTGTTAATGACTGACTGGAAAAGGACTGTTAAAAGAGACAAACTTTAAACATGTCAGTTGAGACATGTTTAAAATTTTAAGAGTTTGTTTGAACAAAAAACAATTCAAGTGGGGCCACAGTCAATCTAGCAGATAAATAGGAACTCCGAGGAGCTATACCAAATGAAAGAGTTTTATAGACAGAGGGGAGCAGGAACAAGGAAGTTACACTTGGTCAGAAAAGCAGGCTGGATATGGTGAGGTTATTTTCCTTAGGGGATGGCAAGTGTCTGTTAAGCAGGTCACTTAACTAACACTGGTCAAGCAATTCCATTTTTGGGTGAGGAGAAACTATTTATGTTAAGTCTCTGATGATGTGGAGCTTAGCGTAAGTGGCTTAATTTGGGGCCTGTTGTCTCATTTTATCAGGATAAAGCCCTTTTTATTCCCCAGTATTTATAAGTATTCATTCCATTTCCAGATTTTACATACAGAAACTTCAATTAGGTGGCGTGGGATAATAGGCTTTTCTCTTTTGAATTTCCCTATTTCCTTCCATTGCTCCCCTTTCCCAGCAATGGAAGATTAGGCTCAGACTGTTACATCCAACAGCCTGTAGAGCGTCTGGTGCCCAGGGAGTTGGAATGGGGTGCCAGGTGTTCAAGATAGAAAGACACAGGGAACTAAAAGGGCATGAAGGGCTGGGAAAGGGACAGAGGCCTCAAAGATAGACTTTGCCATGCCCTGTTTTTGCCTCAGGCCAGTATAGGACCCTCAACTTGGGATATTGTTCATACTATGTCACACAAGAAGGTAGTGGGGGCCAGAGATAAATAAAAGGAAGATGGAAGACAACCTGATATTAAACATCTGAACTAGAAAGGACAGGGATGCAAACCGCAGCCAGAATTTTCTTCATTTCTGCAACACTGCCACCATGTGGCTGTAGAGGAACATTGCAGCTAGCAAACCTGAAGTGTTGAGTTGAAAGAGCTCCGCAGTCATTAAAAAGAATCAGTTCTTCTTAATTTCCACCTCCCAGGTCAATATACATCTTCCATTTCCATCAACCCAAAGAGTAGCCCTTTTCTATTTTCCAATAAATACTCCCTCATCGTTGCTTTTCCAACTTCCACTAGATTTGCTCTTCTTGAGCATGATCTAAGTGGAATCCGGCAGTACATATTCTTTTGTATATGGTTCAGTGTGTGTGTGATTCATGCATAATGGTACATGACAGTCAGTTCTTGTTATTTCAAGTGGTTCGTTCTATAAAGTCTCCGCAAACATTGAATTAGAAAATAGAGAATCAGAGTTCCCGTCGTGGCGCAGTGGTTAACGAATCCGACTAGGAACCATGAGGTTGCAGGTTCGGTCCCTGCCCTTGCTCAGTGGGTTAACGATCCGGCGTTGCCGTGAGCTGTGGTGTAGGTTGCAGACGCGGCTCGGATCCCGCGTTGCTGTTGCTCTGGCGTAGAACGGTGGCTACAGCTCCGATTAGACCCCTAGCCTGGGAAACTCCATATGCCGCGGGAGCGGCCCAAGAAATAGCAACAACAACAACAAAAAAGACAAAAAGACAAAAAAAAAAGAAAGAAAATGGAGAATCATTGCTCCTGCAAGTCTCTACTCACAACAGTTTTAACTGTCCAATATGTTGACTGAAAAAAATATGCACAACCTAAAAATTGAGAGTTTTGTGGTTTTTGTTTTTAGCCACAACCACAGCACATGGAAGTGACCAAGTCAGGGAGTGAATCAAGCCGCAGCTGCAACCTGCAACACAGCTATGACAATGCTGGATCCTTAATCCACTGTGGCACAGTAGGGACTCTGAGAGTTGTATTTTATTTGGGGGACAAAACTGAGGACTTAAGCCTGGGAGGCAGCATCTCAAGTAACCTTGAGATAACTTCTCCTGTGGAGGCGAGGGGAAAGCTAGGATATATAGGAGTTTTGCAATGAAGGGGAGGTGGTAAGAACAAAAGATGACTGCTAATAACAGAAAAATTGCTATCTCAAGTTAAGGACTTCAGCACTTTTCTATGAATGGAAAAATGAAAAGGTCTGGGCTCACTGAAATCATTCCTTTGATATGCACCTCAGCTATCTGGGGCCAATAGCCTGTGTTTTTAGATCCTGAGTTTCCTCAGGGTTCAAGGTTGGGAGCAGCTGCAAGTCTGATAGTTGCTTAGATGGCAAGTGTTCTCTGTTTCCTTCCTGAGTTCCCTCAGGGCTCACCTGCTCACCCTTGGAGGTGGCTACAATCACGGATGACTGTGACACTTTGGTTTACTGAAATGGCAGGCAATATTTTATTTTTCACCTATAAACAAACATATCAAAATATAGAGAGAACGGTATTAGCTGATCAATGCAGGTAAACCAACACAATCAAAACAAGTCCTTTGTTTTATTGTGTTTCTATTTAAAGATAACATTACTTAATATATGTTGTTGATTCATTAACATTGAACTCATTACCAACAGCACCATAACTCATGCCTGAAAGAAGCTTATCCAACACACTGATTTCCTTGGTAAAACACATCACAGCCTTCTTGCACTTAGGAACACTAGACAACACTGCAGCACTATAATTGGGGGCCATTTGAAATAGCAAAATTAACATCAAAAAGCACAAAAGTGTGAAAATCTAACATTAAAGAGACCACACAAATGATGCACATTTATAGATACTATGAGAGCTGAAACGAGAGGTCCGAGCCTGGCCTTGTGCAGCCTCACCAGTTCACTAGGTGACTCAGATTTTTCGCCACTCTCCAGGTCCATAAATGACTGTGAAAATGCCATATTGATTTTGGATTTACAAATAAATTTTAGCACATAGGAAAATTCTCAAATATAGAATCCATAAATAATGAGGATCAATTGTAGCTATACTTTGTTTTTTTTAATCACTGAGCAATATTCTATTGTGTGTTTATCTATGTACCTGTAGATGGAATGTGGGATTGTTTCCTGTTTAGGGCTTCTATGAATTAAGCTCTTATGAACTTTCTTGTACAAGCTGTTTATGGAAATATGCACACATTTTTCTTGGATAGATGCATACCTAGGTGTGAAATGAGTGTGCATGTTCAGCTTTCTTAGAAGCTTTCAGTTTTCCAAAGTGGATTGTTTGCCGTTTTAGTCTATCATTAGCAATATAGAGTTTTTCCTGCTCCACATCGTCACCAACACCTGCTTCTGCAGTGTTGTAAATTGTCTTGTGGTGGGTGTCTGCTTGTGATTTTAATTTCATTTTCCTGATGACTAATGATGTTGCATGTGTTTTCATACACTTGCTGACCATTTGGGTGTATTTCTTTGTGAAGAACTTTTTCAGGTTTTTTGTTCATTTTTAATTGGAATGTTTATCTGATTTATCTGAATGTTACTGATTTATAGGAATTTCTCATATGTTCTATATGTAACTTCTTTGTCAAGAACTCATATTATATTTAACATTTACATATTTACAATACATGCAGTGTAATTATTTTCTCCCAGTGTGTGGTTTGCCTTTTCACTTATTTAATGGTAACTTGTGATGAGCTGAAGTTTAAAATTTCAGTTATGCCCAATTTGTCAATTTTTCACTTAAGGCTAGTGCTTTTTTTTCATTCTAAGAACACTTTGCTTATCCCTGGGTAAGGAAGTTGTTCTCTTTTTTCCAGAAGCTACCTTTCACATTTAGGCCTATCTAAAAATAAATGTTCTGTATGAAGTGAGGTAGGAACCAAAAATTATTTTTTTCATATAGATAGCCAGTTGTTCTAGTTCTGAAAGAGTCTCCTTCTTGTCTAAAGCTTGCATTGTGTAAATATATATACTCACAAAAGGTTTGCTTCTGTTTCAAAGCCTTTCAACATGACTCTGAACTACACTATCTCCACTAGAGGGAACTATTTTATTTGTTTCTAGTTTGTTGTTCCAGTGCTTCTCTTTCAAAACCTTTCCTCAGTTGGCATCTTACAATCAGTGAAATATAAAATATCTGTGCCAAGCAAGACCCATTTTAGTTCTGCTGGCTTTTGAACTTTGTAGAAAGAATATCTTACTGGAGTTCTCATCATGGCTCAGAGGTTAACGAACTCAACTAGGATCCATGAGGATGCGGGTTCAATCCCTGGCCTTGCTCAGTGGTGAAGGGTCCGGCGTTGCCATGAGCTGTGGTATAGTAGGCCAGCAGCTGTAGCTCCAATTGGACCCTTAGTCTGGAAACCTCAATATGCCACGAGTGTGGCCCTAAAAAAAAAAAAAAAAGAATATCTTATTATTTGTTGTTTTCTTAGGCTGTCTTTTTCCACTCTATTAGTGAGAATTGTGCATGTTGTTCTGTGCAACTGCTGTTAACTCGATTGAATTGGTGTGCTGTTCCACCATGTGAGTATACCACAACTCATTTATCCTTCTGCCATTGGCTTTTGACCGTTTCTAGTTTTTTGCTATTACCTATATACTCTTATGAATATTCTTATTCATGTTTCCAAGTACGCGTGTGAAATTTCCACTTATTTAAACATGGAATTGCTAAGAGAACAGTATGTAATGTTCTGCTGTAGTAAAAATTGTAGGAAGACTTCTGGTTTCCAGGCCAGCCTATAAAGAGCTTACAAGTCATCATTCCTATCTACACAAGAAAAAGCTTAGCAAAGTGAAAATCACCAGCTCTTGCAGCCATCAAAGAATCGAGGTAACAAGGAAAATTGCTGTCCTCCAAATTGGGGAGATAGGCAAATACAGATCATGCAAATTGTCAGAGTAGAAATTTCCATAGGAACCAGGACTGGAGTAGAAAAACGAAACTGTAACTGATGAATTGCTGGAGGCTCACTGTGGACAAGTTTGAGAATTAAAAATTCAAGGTAAGAGTTCACATTATCATTCCCTGGGTTAAGAACCTGACATGGGTTTATTCTCTGTGAGGTTTCAGGTTCAATCCCTGGCCTAACTCAGTGGGTTAAGGATCTGATGTTGCTGCAGGCTGCAGAGTAGGTCACAGATGAAGCTCAGATCTAGCATTGCTTCAAGCTGTGGTGTAGGCCTGCACCAGCAGCTCCAGTTGGACTCTTAGCCTGGGAACTTACATATCCTGCAGGTGTGGCCCTAAAAATAAACTAATAAAAAAAAAAAAGAAAAGGAAAACAGGGCAGGAGAAGAGTCTTAGGGGAAATCCCCACACTTTGTGAGTTTTGCCTCCAGGAGCTCAAGTAAGTTCTTTTTTTTTTTTTTGTCTTTTTGCTATTTCTTGGGCTGCTCCCGCGGCATATGGAGTTTCCCAGGCTAGGGATCTAATCGGAGCTGTAGCTGCCAGCCTACGCCAGAGCCACAGCAACGTGGGGTCCGAACCGCGTCTGCAACCTACACCACAGCTCACGGCAATGCCAGATCGTTAACCCACTGAGCAAGGGCAGGGACCGAACCCGCAACCTCATGGTTCCTAGTCGGATTCGTTAACCACTGCGCCACGACGGGAACTCCATCAAGTAAGTTCTCATAGTAAAGATCAGAGAAAAATCCTCTTATGTTTCTGGTAGGGCAAGGGGGAAAGTAATCTGTTCTTCTTACAAAGGACTTCCCTTAAAAGAAAGTATTTTATCAGAGCCTCACTGACTAGGATTCTATCAGAGTCTAACTGACTTGATCTAATAGAGTCTAACAGAGAAATAGAACTCCAGCCCCCTCTAGCCTTCCTGTCTCACCCAAGGAAGAAGGGAGACCAAGAAACACTTGTGAAGGTCATATCCCAGGGGTACAAGTTCGCTAAAACATAGAGACCTGTTCATAGGACTACAGGAAGCGTCTCTCCCCCGACACCTTACCTCCACATCAGCGAGGTTCCTGTGTCATAATGGATTACAGCTGAAAGCACTGCAAGCTTCATCCTTTTTTAAGTGGGAATATAAATTGGTACAACCACTGTGGAAAAAAGTATGGAGGTTCCTCAGAAAACTAAATATAGAACTACCATATGATCCAGCAATCCCACTCCTGGGTATATATCCTGACAAAACTATCATTCAGAAAGATACACGCACCCCTGTGTTCATAGCACTGCTCACAGTAGCCAAGATGTGGAATCAACCTAAATGTCCATCAACAGATGAATGGATTAAGAAGATGTGGTACATACACACAATGGAATACCATTCAACCATTGAAAAGAATTAATGAAGCAACATGGATACAACTAATGGTTATCCTACTAAGTGAAGTAAGTCAGAAAGAGAAAGGCAAATACTATATAATATCATGTATATGTAGAATCTAAACTATGGCACAAATGAACCTACCTGTAAAACAGAAACAGACTCACAGACCTAGAGAACAGACTTGTGATTGCCACAGAAGAGGGGGGAGAGAGTTGGATGAATGGTGTGTTGGAGTTGGTAGATGGAAACTACTACATTTAGACTGGATAAGCAGTGAGATCCTACTGTACAGCACAGGAAACTTTGTTCAGTCTCTTGGGATAGAACATGATGGAAGATAGCATGAGAAAAAGAATGTGTGTATATATACATATGTGTGACTGGGTCACTATGCTGTGTAACAGAAGTTGGCACAACACTGTAAATCAAGTATACTTTAATTTTTTTAAAAAAGATGTTTTTTAGAGAACCCAAACAATGATAGATGAGGCAAAAACAAGGACACCAAAGAAATTTTAACAACTGACAACTACAGGTACTTGTTGTAATACCAAGTACAGTCTAACCCCTAGCCAGATAAACTTAAAACCTCACACTAAAGGTCTCTTTGCTTCAGTTCCTTTAGCCCAATACATCATGTCTAGTTTTCAACAAATAATTACAAGGCTTGGTAAAGACGAAAAGCACATGTTGAAGAAACAGAACAAGCATCAGAACCACATTCAGATGTGGTAGAGATTGTAACAATAAAACCAGAAGTTTGTTTGTTTGTTTGTTTTCTTTTTAGGGCCATACCTGTGGCATATGGAGGTTCCCAAGCCAGGGGTCAAATCGGAGGTGTCACCACTGGCCTACACCACAGCCACAGCAACTAGGGATCTGAGCTATGTCTGCGACCTATACCACAGCTCATGGCAATGCTGGATCCTTAACCCACTGAGCAAGGTCAAGGATCGAACCCGTGTCCTCATGGACACTAGCCAGATTCCAAACCAGGAGTTTAAAACAACTATAATTAACAAGCTAAGGGCTCTAGAGGAAAAAGTGGAAAAGATGAAGCACAGGTGGGTAATGTAAGCACAGCGAAGGTGTTGAGAGATTAGCTGAACTACTCCATGATATTGCTGCACAACCCTGTGTGGCCAAGCAGCTTGCGGGGGCTTTGAACTGGCACCAGTCCCTCCTGTGAGTGCATGCCCTAGATAATAGCCTGCAGAATCACAAGTAAACTAAGTTCTTGATAGAACTTCCCCAACTATCCTTGTAATAAACACTTTTCCCTGCCTTCTAGCACCTTCCCCTTGGGTTCCTCTTACGTAAGATCCCTGGGAAGCTTACCAAAACCTTACTTTTTTGGGTTTGAGTTGACCAATTTGGCCCCAGCCTGGGAACCTCAAATCACTCCACCCAAGACCCTGAAAAAAACTTGTGACCCATGTTCTCTGCCCTGCTCTCTTGGCCTGTATCCCACCTTGATATCCCCATGGAGCCCTTCGAGGTATGCCCCCTTGAGGTGTGCCTTGTTCCTGCTCCGGGACCTGTGAATAATAAACTTCTTTGTTTCACATTTCCTATATGAGTGTGTGTGTAACCATGGCTCACCCTCTGGCACACTAGGGCACTACTTTAAAAACATTGATTTTACAAAGTCACCAGCAGATAGAAAAGAATCAAAGGAAATGGTAGAACTCAAAAACACTGTAACGGAAATGAAGAATGCCTTAGATGGGTTCATCAGTAGACTGGACATGGTGAAAGAAAAATCCATGAGCTTCAGGAAATGTCAGTATAAACTTCTAACACTAAAATGTAAAGTGAAAAATAAAAAGAACAGAATATTCACAAATTGTGGAACAAGTACAGAAAGTATACCATGTATAATGAAAATACCAGAAGGAGAATGGATAAAGGAACAGTAGAAATAATTGAAGCTATAATATCTGAGAATTTCTCAAAGTTGACGGTAGACAACAAATCATGGATCCAGAAAGTTCAGAGATTATGAAGCAGGATAAATACCAAAAAAAAAAAAAAAAAAAAACTACCCTAAGGCATATCATATTCAAAGTGCAAAATCTCAAAGACAGACAGAAAATCTTGAGAGATGCCATTGGCAGGTAGAGAAGAGGAAACTTTCCTGTAGAGAAGCAAGAATAAGGACTGGAATCCTTTACAGAAACCATATAAATGAATACAGAGTGAAGTGTAATACTCAAAATGTTGAAAGAATTAAAACACCAGCCTAGAATTCTGTATCCAGTGAAGTTATCCTTCAGAAATGAAGGTGAAATAAAGACTTTCTGAGACAGACAAAAATTGGGAAGATTTCTCACCAGTAGACCAACTTTGCAAGCAATACTAAATTCTTTAGAAAGGAGGAAAATTATGTTGGTCAGGAACTCAAATCTATGTAAAGTGGAGTAGAGAAGGAATAGGTGAAAACTATTATGCTTAGTGAAATAAAGCAGAGAAAGACAAATACTGTATGATGTCATTCATATGTGGAATCTAAAAAGGGAAAATGAATCTAGAGCAAAACAGATAAAGTGAACAATTGAAATTTGATTTTAAAAACAATGACATTTATATTAGCATGCGAAAATTTAAATATTTAAATATTAAAATATGTACAAGATATATTTGAGGGAGAACTACAAAACCGATGAATGAAATCAAAGATGTAAATAAATAGAGATTTCATTTACGTAGGCAGAAAGACATTGTCGGAATGTCTGTTGTTCCCAACTTAATGTAAAGATTTCACAAAAATTTCAGTCAGAGTCCCAGAAAGTTATTTTATGGATATCAATAAACTGGTTCTAAACTTTTAATGCAAAGGCAAAAGATCTAGAATAGCCAATTTAACATTGAAAGAGAAGAAAAAAGTCAGAGAAAAGACCCAGAATCGCCAACATAGTATTGGAGAAAAAGTCAGAGGACTGACACTGACTTCAAGACTAAAGCAACGGGAGTTCCCGTTGTGCAGTGGTTAATGAATCTGATTAGCAACCACGAGGTTGCAGGTTCGATCCCTGGCCTTGCTCAGTGAGTTAAGGATTCGGCGTTGCCATGACCTGTGGCGTAGGTTGCAGACACGGCTCAGATCCCGTGTTGCTGTGGCTCTGGAGTGGACCGGCAGCTACAGCTACAGCTCGGATTTGACCCCTAGCCTGGAAATCTCCATATGCTGCGGGCGTGGCCCGAGAAAAGGCAAAAAGACAAAAAAAAAAAAAGACTAAAGCTATGATAAAGCTCTATAACATGATAGTATGGTATCAGCAAAAGATGGATGAATAAATCAATGGAACAGAATAGAGGATCCAGAAATAACCCACATAAATTCAGTCAACTTAGACCTTTAAGAAAGGGGCAAAGGTAATCTAGTAGAGAAAGGAACAAGGGCAATATAGTTTTTTTGTTTGTTTTCCAAAAGATAGTCCTTGGAACAATTAGGCAGTTATGTGTAAAAGGGAAAAAAAATCTAACCATAGACTTCACACATTTCACAAAAATTAACAGATTGGATCATAGACCTAAATGTAAACTTGTAAACTGCAAAACTATAAAATTTCTAGATGATAACATAGGATAAAAACTATCCTGTGTTAAGGTTGGCCATGAGTTTTTGCATACAACATCAAAAGCACAATGCATGAGCAAAAAATTTGATAAATGGATTTAATTAAAGTTTAAAACTCTTGCTGCAAGCAAGACCCCATTAAGAGAAAGAAAAAAAAAGCTGCAGACTAGGAGAAAACATTTGCAAAATTCATATCTGATAATGTTTTTGGATATACTGGTGTGCCAAACTCAATAATAATAAAATAGCACCCCCTTTTTTTTTCTTTTTTGGCCACCCCATAGCATACGGAGTTCCCAGGCCAGGGATCAGATCCAAACTAGGTGACCTAAGACCTAAGCTACCGCTGTAGGAGTACCCGATCCTTAACCTATTGTGCTGGGCTGGGGATCAAACCTGTATCCTTTAGCTCCCAAGACACCACTGATCCCATTGCTCCATAGCAGGAACTCCCCAATTTTAAAAAGACAAAACATCTGAGTAGAATTAACACTGAAGAAGTTATACAGATGGCAAGTAAGCATTTAAAAAATGCTCGACATCATGTGTCATAAGGGAATATCAAATTAAAATGACAGATACACCATTACACATTAGAATGGCTAAAATGTAAAAACACTGACAACATCGAATGCTGGCAAAGGATATAGAGCAACAGGAACTCTTGTTCATTGCTGGCAGAGATTCAAAATTATTCATCCACTTTGGAAGACAGCTTGGCAATTTCTTATAAAATTAAACATACTCTTACCATATA
This sequence comes from Phacochoerus africanus, assembly GCF_016906955.1. Taxonomy (NCBI): domain Eukaryota; kingdom Metazoa; phylum Chordata; class Mammalia; order Artiodactyla; family Suidae; genus Phacochoerus; species Phacochoerus africanus. The sequence continues at coordinate 11,486,687 of NC_062559.1, read as the reverse complement.
ATCCAGCAATTGCACTCCTTGATATTTAACCAAGTGAGTTGAAAATGTGGAATGTTCACAATAGCTTTATTCATAATTACCAAAACACAGACAACCAATTGTTCTTCAATAAGTGAATGGATATACAAACTGGTATACACAATGGAATTTTTTTTATTAAAGTATAGTTGATTTACAATGTTGTGCCAGTTTTTGCTGTACAGCAAAGTGACCTAGGCATATATATATATATATATACCTTCCTTTTCTTATGTTATCTTCCATCATGGTCAATCCCAAGATTCTCGATAGAGTTCCCTATAAAGTAGGACCTCATCGCTTATCTAAATGTAGTAGTTTGCATTTACTCACCCCTGTCCATCCCACTCCCTCCCTTTGCCCCCTTGGGCAACCATGGTCTATTCTCTATGTCTGTGAGTCTATCTCTGTTTTGTAGCTAGGTTCATTTGTACCATAGTTTAGAGTCCACATTTAAGTGATATCATATGGTATTTGTCCTTCTCTTTCTGACTTACTTCACTTAGTAGGATAATCTCCAGTTGTATCCATGTTGCTGCAAATGGCATTATTTAATTCTTTTTTATGGCTGAGTAGTATTCCATTGTATATATGCTCCATTTATTAATCCATTCATCTGTCTTGAACATTTAGGTTGTTTCCATGGCTTGGCTATTACTAATAGAGCTGCAATGAACAAAGGGTTCATGTATCTTTTTCAGTGAAAGTTTTGTCCAGATAGATGCCCAGGAGTGGGATTGCTGGCTCTTACAGGAGTTCTACATTTAGTTTTCTAAGGAACCAACGTACTGTTTTCCTTAGAGGTTGTACCAATGTACATTCCCACCAAGAGTATAGGAGAGTTCCCTTTTCTCCACCCACTCTCCAGAATTTGTGATTTGTAGATTTATTAATGATGGCCATCCTGACCGGTGTCAGGTGGTACCTCATCGCAGTTTTGATTTGCATTTCTCTAGTAATTACTGATGTTGATCTTCTTTTCATAAGCCTACTAGCCATCCATGTGTCTTCTTTGGAGAAATGTCTAATTAGGTCTTCTGCCCATTTTTCAATTGGGTTTTTTTTTGTTGTTGTTGGTATTGCATTGCATGAGTTGTTAGTATGTTTTGGAGATGAAGCCCTTGTCAGTTGCATCATTTGCAAGTATTTTTTCCCATTCTGTAGGTTGTCTTTTTGTGTTTTTTTGTTTGTTTGTTTGTTTGTTTGTTTTGGTTTCCTTTACTGTGCAAAAGCTTGTAAGTTTGATTCAGTCCCATTTGTTTGTTTTTTCTTTTATTTCTGTTGCCTTGGGAGACTGACCTAAGAAAACATTTGTGTGATTGATGTCAGAGAATGTTTTTCCTATGTTCTCTTTTAGGAGTTTTTATGTTGTCATATCTTATGTTTAAGTCTTTAACACATTTTGAGTTTATTTTTGTGCATAGTGTGAGGGTGTGTTCCAGTTTCATTGATTTACATGCAGCTGTCCAGTTTTCCCAGCACCACTTGCTAAAGACACTTCTTCCCACTTTATATTCTTGCCTCCTTTGTCAAAGATTAGTTGGGAGTTCCTGTTGTGGCACAGCAGAAATGAATCTAACTAGTATCCATAAGGATGTGGGTTCAATCCCTGGCCGTGGTCAGTGGGTCAGGGATCCAACATTGCTGTGGGCTATGGTGTAGGTTGCAGACGTGGCTTGAATCCCACACTGCTGTGGCTGTAGTGTAGGCTGGCAGCTGTTGCTCCAATTCCACCTCGAGCCTGGGAACTTCCATATACCACTGGTGTGACCCTAAAAAGCAAAAAAAAAAAAAAAAGATTAATTGACCATAGGTGTCAGGGTTTATTTCTGGGTTCTCTATTCTGTTCCATTGATCCATATGTCTGTTTTTGTACCAGGACCACACTATCTTGAAGACTGTACCATTGAAATATTGTCTGAAGTCTGAGAGAGTTATGCCTCATGCTTTGTTTTTTGTGTTTGTTTTTTTGTTTTTCTCAGTATTGATTTGTAAATTTTGAATTATTTGTTCTAATTTTATTAAAAATGTCATGGGTAATTTGATCAGGATTGCATTAAATATGTAGATTGTTTTGGGTAGTGTGGCCCTTTTAACAATATTAATTCTTCTAATCCAGGGGCATAGGCTATCTGTCCATTTCTTTGAATTCTCTTTAATTTCCTTTATTAAAGTTTTATAGTTCTCAGTGTATAAGTCTTTCACTCCTTGGTCAGATTTACTCCTAGGTGTTTATTTTATTTTATTTTTTTTGCTGCAACTTTAAAAGGCATTTTTTATATTCCTTTTCTAATATTTCATTGCGAGTATACAGAAATGCAACCAATTTCTGAATGTTAATCTTGTACCCTGCTACTTTGCTGAATTTGTTGATCAGTTCAAGTAGTTTTTTTGTGGAATTGTTAAAGTGTTCTATATATAGTATCATGTCATCTGCATAGAGTGACAATTTTACCTCTTCTCTTCCAATCTGGATACCTTTCGTTTCTTTTGTCTGTCTGATTGCTGTGGCCAGGACTTCCAATACTATAGTAAATAAAAATGTGAGAGTGGGCATCCGTGTCTTGTTCCAGATTTGAGTGGGAAGGCGTTCAGCTTTTCTCTGTTGATTATTGAAATGGCTGTAGGTTTGTCATAAATAGCTTTTTTTATGTTAGGATATGTTCCCTCTATACTCACTTGGGTAAGAGGTTTTATCATGAATGGTTGTTGGATTTTGTCAGATGCTCTTTCTGCATCTGTTGAGATGATCATGTGGTTTTGGACTTTTCTTTTGTTAATGCGATGTATGCATTGATTGATTTGTATATGTTGGACCATCCTTGTGAATTCATCCTTGGGATGAATCCTACTTGGTGGTGGTATTTCATCTTTTTTATGTGTTGTTGTGTTCAGTTGGCTAAAATTTTATTGAGAATTTTTGTACCTATATTTATCAAAGTTATTGACCTCTAATTTTCTTTTTTGGTAGTATCTTTGTCTGATTTTAGTATTAGGGTGATGGTGGCTTCATAGAGTGTCTTTGGAGTGTTCCTTCTTCAATCTCTTGGATAAGTTTAACAAGGATGGATATAAGATCCTCTTTGTATGTTTGGAAGAATTCACCTATGAAGCCACCTAGTCCTGGATTTTCCCTTTTCAGAAAAGCTGAAAGCCTTCCCACTCAAATCTGGAACAAGACAGGGATGCTCACTCTCAACAATTTTATCCACTATAGTATTGGAAGTCCTGGCCACAGCAATCAGACAGACAAAAGAAACGAAAGGTATCCAGATTGGAAGAGAAGAGGTAAAATTGTCACTCTATGCAGATGACATGATACTATATATAGAACACTTTAACAATTCCACAAAAAAACTACTTGAACTGATCAACAAATTCAGCAAAGTAGCAGGGTACAAGATTAACATTCAGAAATTGGTTGCATTTCTGTATACTCGCAATGAAATATTAGAAAAGGAATATAAAAAAATGCCTTTTAAAGTTGCAGCAAAAAAAATAAAATAAAATAAACACCTAGGAGTAAATCTGACCAAGGAGTGAAAGACTTATACACTGAGAACTATAAAACTTTAATAAAGGAAATTAAAGAGAATTCAAAGAAATTCAATGAGAAGATCCCTGGCCTTGCTCATTGTGTCGGGGATCCAGCATTGCTATGAGCTGTGGTGTAGGTTGCAGACTCAGCTCAGATCCCATGTTGCTGTGGCTGCGGGGTAGGCTGGCAGCTACAGTTCCAATCTGACCCCTAGCCTGGGAACTTCCATAGCCCTGAGTATGGCCCTAAAAAGCAAAAAAAAAAAAAAAAAAAAAAAAAGTAAACTGAGATATTATGTTTCACATATCAGACTGGAAAAAATTTGCCCCATTGGAGAGGCTGTGTGGAAGCAGGTACTCTCACCCTTTGATGAAGGGAATACAAGATGGTACCCCACTCCATGGACCATACCTCCATATTCCCTATGGAGGGAAATTTGGCAATATCTAGTAAATCACACAGACATCTACTCACCGATCTAGCAATCCCTGTTCTGGGAATCTATCCACAGACACAACGGCAAAACATAAAATTACGTGTACACAAGCTTTCACTGCATGAGTTATTCTTATTTTCAAAACCCTCAAAAAAGTCAAAAGAACAGGTATCAAGGACTCTTTTGCTGGCCCCAGGGCTGAGTCTTTGGTAATCTCTTCTGGTACTATTACATTATTCTGTTTATCCAGTTGCTTCTGGTTGATGATTAGACCTCCATCAGAATACCGTGACTTGTGTGCACACATATCTATTGACATACTTTACCAATAAATGTGATCTTTGGTCAGAGGCACTGTCGTCTGGTAAATAAATTACAGTACGGAAAGATTCTGTCAATACTTACAGTCTGAAAGAATTGCTATGAGCAAGGAAGGCATATCTGACCCAAAGTGTCAACTTCAATGAGAACAAACTGTCTTCTTTGGGAGAAAGGGTCCAGTGTAATCAATCTATTACCAGTGAACTCAGCATAGTCCTCCAGGGAACAGGGCAGTTTCTGCTGCTGTCTTGTTACATACTAAGAAGTAACAGGTTCGTTCTCTAAACACCTACACAACTAGTTAGACCCTACCCATGAATCTGATCTTCAGACTAGTTCTCCTTTCACATAGTGGACAGATAGATATGCCACCCAACATTCCACCCACTGGGAGGATTTTCTTTCACCTACACCTTCAGGGCTAGTCTGGAGTAAGACCATAGCGAAGCAGTCATCTAGTTCTGTCTGGAGGTGGCCACTGAGTATGCCATCTAATTGTAAACCAAGCCCTTGGTTTTCTTCCTTTGTTAACGGGTCACATAGAATGTCCATGAAGATGTATGTATAAGAAAATCACAGAATGTCAGGACTGGTAACAACAGTGACTATTACTACCCCTAAGCCTGAAAAAGCAAGAACAGAAACCAACAGAGTGATTATGTTTCAAATTTTGTTTCTTTTAAAAATCATGTTTTGGTTATTTGTAGTTTTTCCCTATAAAACATCTGCTCATGAAAACATATGTCCATGCAAAGCTTTACACACTAATGTTCATAACATTATAGAGGCCTACACTAGAAACAATACCAAAGTCCATCAAGGAAGGAATGGACAGACAATTTGAGGCATGTTCATACAGGAGAGTGCTACTCAGTAATCAAAAAGAAACCAACTGTGTATGCATGCAACGACTTCGATGAATCTCAAAATCATTATGTTGAGTGGAAAAGACAGACGCAGGGAGTTCCCGTCGTGGCGCAGTGGTTAACGAATCCGACTAGGAACCATGAGGTTGCGGGTTCGATCCCTGCCCTTGCTCAGTGGGTTAACGATCCAGCGTTGCCATGAGCTGTGGTGTAGGTTGCAGACGCAGCTCGGATCCCGCGTTGCTGTGGCTCTGGCGTAGGCCGGTGGCTACAGCTCCGATTCAACCCCTAGCCTGGGAACCTCCATATGCCGCGGGAGCGGCCCAAGAAATAGCAACAACAACAACAACAACAAAAAGACAAAAAAGACAAAAAAAAGATTGAATGACAAATTAGTTTAAAAAAAAAAAAAAAAGAAAAGACAGACGCAAAAGAGTACATAAATTATATTTACATGAAACTCTAGGAATGACCAATCTCATCTATAGTGATCTAAAGCAAATTAGTCACTGCCTGAGGTCTGGGATGGAAAGTTGGAATTTGCCAGGGAGGGACACAAAGGAACTTTTTGAAATGATGGAAATATCTCCTATATCTAACTGAGGAAGTGATATGTGGGTATGTAATTTTTCAAAAAATGTATATTCTTAAAACAGGTGCCTTTTATTGTATTTTCACTATGCTTCAAAGAAGGTAATTAAAATGTATAAACCTGTTCTTGTTTCTTCTTTTCAGAGGTTTAATTAACTTCATTTACCTCCTCCTAATTTTGATATTGTCATCATGTTTTGATTACATATACATTTAATAGTCCCAGCATTGTATAGTTGTCTTTCAGTTAATAATAATTATTATTTTAAAAAATTTTTGGAGTATAGTTGACTGTTAATGATTATTTAGATTTACCCAAAAGTTGATTCTGGGGAGCTCAATTCATTGCTTCCCTCTCTCCTTTCTTCTTTCCATCACTTTTTCCCTTTCCTGGCTTTAGCTACAATGATTGAGTTATTTCTTTCTCCTTCCAGTGGTTGCTGGCATCTGTACAGCACCTTGCGAAAGCTTGGCATTTCCCTTTGTTGTGGCTCTGTATGACATCTATTATTAAGTAAACATGACATTGGTCTGGGGTAAAACTGAACCTGTTCCAGGGTTCTGGGGCCAAGGATCAAGGAGCTGAAAAAAAGTAATTTTGAGGACTTTTTCTATCAACTCTGCTGAATAATGCAATACTGTAGAAGGAGAAGGAAAGGCATTATTGAATGTGACTATTTATGTATATGTCTTTCTTAGAAATGAGCTCTTAAATGGTCCGGAAAATTTTGTATCCTCAGTGACTAGAATAGTTTCTTTAATATAATAGAGGCTGAAAAATATGTTCATCAAAATACAATTGACATAGATGGTCTAGCCTCTGGATAATGAATCCTAGAAGTTCAGAGTTAGAATAAATTTTGAAAAGTTATGGCAATTTTAACAGAGTAACACAATATTAATGTTCTAACTGCTATTCTTAAAATTACTGGCCTCCCGAATTGTTCCAACTGGTTGCCTGTGCATAATCAGTGCCTTATGATTTTGAAGAATCATTCTTTTATTTTTTTAGGATCACCCCACTGCATATGAATGTGCCCAGCTAGTGGTCCAATCGGAGCTGTAGCCACCCACCTACACCACAGCCAAGCAACACAGGATCCCTGCCATGTCTGTAATCTACACCAGAGCTTATGGCAATGCCAGATCCCCAAACCAATGATCAAGGCCAGGAATCCAACCTGCATCCTCATGGATACTAGTTGGATTCGTTTCCGCTGCACCACAACGGGAACTCCCTTGAAGAGTCATTCTACTAAATTCATTTTGCAGTGTATGTTGACATAGTCTGCCGTATTAGGAAGATTCTGGCACAGAAAGAATCACCTGATAAGCAAAGGAACAACATTAGGAGTTCCCTGTGGCACAGTGGGTTAAGGATCCAGCATTGGCTTGAGTTGCTGCTGTGCTGCACATTTGATCCCTGGCCTGGGAACTTCCGCATGCCGCGGGTGTGGCCAAAAAAAAAGAAAAAAAGAAAAAGAAAAGAACAATATCCAACAATATCCAACATGGATAAGTTCACAGACATGTTAAGTGAAAGGCATTAAAACATGGAAGAGTACATGTTTATTTATTTATTTCAACGACGGGTTCAAAACAGACAAACCTAATCTGTGTAGAAGCTGGAATAACAATTACTTTGGGGAGAGGTTTATTGACTGGGGAAGAGTCACAGGGAAGCCCTCTGGGTGGGATATTTCCAACCTGGGTTGTGCTGACATGAATACATACATTTGGAAAAAAAAATTGCTTAGCTTTACACTTAAGACTTGTGCACTTGTGAGTCCCTGTGGTGGCTGAGCCTAAATGAATCTGACTAGTATCCATGAGGATGGGCGTCGATCCCTGGCCTTGCTCAGTGGGTTAAGGATCCGTTGTTGCTGTGAGCTGTGGTGTAGGTAGCAAATGCGGCTCGGATCCTGTGTCGCTGTGGCTGTAGCGTAGGCCAGCAGCTAGAGCTCTGATTCAACCCCAAGCCTGGGAACTTCCATATGCCATGGGTCCAGCCGTAAAAAACAAAAAACAACAAGAAACAGACCTGTGTACTTGATCACATACTACAATTTTAAAATTTAAGAAAAGAGTAATTAAGCATCTTGCGTATATTAGCACTTCCGGTTTTTTATATATTACATGGTGAAGTGTCAGATGTTGTTATACCAGTTTTGGAAAGATGGAGACTGGTGTCAAGGTCTGGACTTTCCACAGTTTTCCCATTACAATCATCTGTTTTCAACTAAGATTTGAGGTGTATTTGTTTTTTGTTGGCCTTAAACAATACAGATGCTGACTACACACTTGTCTAGTACTACCACAGCTAAATCCAAGCATCAGGGTACCCAACAGGCAAGCAGTGTGTGCAGTGTGGTGGAATTGTACAAATGTAGTATGTTGATTTGTTCCTTGCTTCTTTGTTGCTCATAAACGACTGGGCTTCTTCTAAGTGTAGGGCTGGGCTTCTTCTCAGTGTAGGACTGGGCTTCTTCTAAGTGTAGGATGCCCCATTATTGCTGTGTCTCCTCAGTGTTCTAAAGGAACAGTTTGTTAGATTCAAATGTTATCAAACTGTCCAAAGTACATAAGGTGGAAAAGCACTAATGTTTTTCTATTTGTTCTTTGGTGGTGTAGATACAACATTAATTTCACTTAAAATAACAAAATTATGGAAAAATCACAAGGTTTTTCACTTGTACCATCTGTGACGGAATCTAATATTACTATGGCTATGAAATTGGTGCTTCTTCCCCCCTCAAATATTTTTAAATTGAAAGTGTAGTTGATTTACAATATTATATTAGTTTCAGGTGTAGAGGATAGTGATTTAGTATTTTTGCAGATTACACTCCATTATAACTTATCATAAGATAATGCATATAATTCCCCATACTATACAGTATATCCTTGTTGCATATATATTATACACACATACAATATGGTATTACATTATATGTAATAGTTTGTATCTGTTATTCCTACAAATGTAATTTGTCCCTTCCCTATTCCCTCTCCCCTTTGGTGGGTGACCATGTTTCTTTTCTTTTTTCTTTCTCTTTTTAGGGCCATACCCATGGCATATGGAAGTTCCCAGGCTAGGGGTTGAATTGGAGCTATAGCTGCTGGCCTACACCACAGCCAAAGCACTGCAAGATCCGAGCTGCGTCTGCGACCTACACCACAGCTCACAGCAATGCCAGATCCCCAACTCACCAAGCAAGGCCAGGGGTTGAACCCACATCCTCATCCTCATGGATACTGGTCAGATTCATTTCCACTATGCCACAACAGGAACTCTCCATGTTTATTTTATATATCTATGAGTCTGTTTCTGTTTTGAACATGCATTCACATGTATTATTTTTTAGATTCCAACTATGAATGATATCATGTGGTATTTGTCCTTTTCTGTCTGACTTATTTCACTAGTCATAATATTCTTTAGGTCTATTCACATTGTGACAAATGGCAGAATTTCATTCTTTTTTATGGCTAACATTCCATTACATTAAAATACATATAGCACATTGTCTTAAGTCAATCATCTGTTGATGGGCACGTGGGTTTGTTTTCTTGTCTTGTCTACTGTAAAACAGTTCTGCATTGGGGCGCATGTATCTTTTTGAATTAGTGTTTTTGTTTTTTGTTTGAAATTGCTGGATTGTTTGGTAGTTCTATTTTTAGTATTTTCAGGAACATCCATGTTTTTTTTCCATGGAGGCTGCACCAATTTATATTCCCAGTAATGGTGTGCAAAGGTTTCCTTTTGTCCATATCCTCTCCATCATGTGTTATTTGTATACTTTTTTTTTTCTTTTAGGGCCACACCTTGGCATATGGAAGCACCGAGGCTAGGGGTTGAATCGGTGCCACAGCTGCCAGCCTACACCACATCCATAGCAAATACAGAATCTGAGCCATGTCTGAGACCCACACCACAGCTCACAGCAATGCCAGGTCCTTAACCCACTGAGTGGGGCCAGGCATCGAACCCATGTCCTCATGGATACTAGTTAGGTCTGTTACTGCTGAGCCACAACAGGAACTCCAGGTAGACACTTTGATGACAGCCATTCTAACAAGTGTGAGGTGAATCTCATTAACCCACTGAGCAAGGGCAGGAATCGAACTTGCAACCTCATGGTTCCTAGTCGGATTCGTTAACCACTGCACCACGATGGGAACTCCGCTTTTCAGTTTAATCAGGTCCTAATTTTTGGAGTTCCTGCTGTAGCACAACAGGATTGGTGGCATCTCTGGAGCACTGGCAGGCAGGTTCCATCCCTGGCCTGGCACAGTGGGTTAAGGATCTGGCATTGCCACTGCTGCAGTGTAGGTTGCAGCTGCTGCTTGGATCTGATCCCTCGTCTGAGAACTCTATATGCCATGGGGCAGCCAAAAAATAAACAAATAAAAGACCATTTGTTTATTTTTGCTTTTATTTCTTTTACCTTAGAAGACAAATTCAAAAAAAATATTGCTATGCTTTGTCAAAAGAGTGCTTACTCTGCCTATGTTCTCATCTAGAAGTTTCATGATTTCAGGTCCTCCATTTATGTCTTCAATCTCTTTTGAGTTTATTTTTATATATGGTATGAGGGAATGTTCTAATCTCATTGTTTTTACATGTAGCTGTCCAGCTTTCCCAACATGATTTGTTGAAAAGATTGTCTTTTCCCCATTGTATACTCTTGTCTCCTTTGTTGTAAATTAATTAACCATAGGTGCATGGGTTTATTTCTGGGCTCCCTGTTCTGTTCCAACATAGATTCTGTCCACGAGTCTGCTTTTGTGCCAGTACCCTGCTGATTTGATTATTGTAGTTTTGTAGTTTAGTCTGAAGTCTAAGAGGGTGATACCCTGTTCTTTTTTGTCAAGATTGTTTTAGCAATTTGTTCTAATTCTGTGAAAAATGGCCTGGGATTTTGGTAGTAATTTTATTAAACCTGTGGATTGTTTTGAGCAATATGGCCATTTTAAGAATATTATTTCTTCAATACAAGAACACAGGATATCTTTCTATTTCTTTGTATCATCTTCAATTTCCTTCATTAATGTTTTATAGTTTTGAGAGTTATAGGTCTTTCACCTCCTTTGTTAAGTTTATTCCTATGTATTTCATTATTTTTGATGCAATTTTAAATGATTTAAAATTTTTCTTTCTGATATTTCATTATTAATGTACAAAAAAGCAACAGATTTCTGTATATTATTCTTGTATTCTGCAACCATGCTGAATTCATTATAAGTTCTAACAGTTTTGGAATGGAGACTTTAGGGTTCTCTATGTCATTTTTATGTCATCTGCAAATAGTGCCAGTTATACTTCCTCTCTTCCAATTTGGGTACATTTATTTCTCTTTCTTTTCTGGTTCCAGTGGCTAGGACTTCCAATACTAAGTTAAATAGAAATCGCAAGAGTGGGCGTTCTTTTCTTGTTCCTGAATTTAGCAGGAAGCTTTCAGCTCTTTCAGCTTTTTACCATTGAATATTATGTTGGCTGTATTTGTCCTAAAAGGCCTTTACTATGTTGAGATATGTTCTCTCTATACTTACTTTGATGAGGTTTTTTTTTTTGTCATTAATAGGTATTGAATTTTGTCAAATGCTTTTTCTGTATCTACTGAGATAACCATGTGATTTTTTTCTTCCCTTTTTTCTAAAGATTGAATACGTGGGTAGGGTCTAACTAGTTGTGTAGGTGTTTAGAGAACAAACCTGTTACTTCTTAGTATGTAACAAGACAGCAGCAGAAACTGCCCTGTTCCCTGGAGGACTATGCTGAGTTCACTGGTAATAGATTGATTACACTGGACCCTTTCTCCCAAAGAAGACAGTTTGTTCTCATTGAAGTTGACACTTTGGGTCAGATATGCCTTCCTTGCTCATAGCAATTCTTTCAGACTGTAAGTATTGACAGAATCTTTCCGTACTGTAATTATTTACCAGACAACAGTGCCTCTGACCAAAGATCACATTTATTGGTAAAGTATGTCAATAGATATGTGTGCACACAAGTCACGGTATTCTGATGGAGGTCTAATCATCAACCAGAAGCAACTGGATAAACAGAATAATGTAATAGTACCAGAAGAGATTACCAAAGACTCAGCCCTGGGGCCAGCAAAAGAGTCCTTGACACCTGTTCTTTTGACTTTTTTGAGGGTTTTGAAAATAAGAATAACTCATGCAGTGAAAGCTTGTGTACATGTAATTTTATGTTTTGCCGTTGTGTCTGTGGATAGATTCCCAGAACAGGGATTGCTAGATCGGTGAGTAGATGTCTGTGTGATTTACTAGATATTGCCAAATTTCCCTCCATAGGGAATATGGAGGTATGGTCCATGGAGTGGGGTACCATCTTGCATTCCCTTCATCAAAGGGTGAGAGTACCTGCTTCCACACAGCCTCTCCAATGGGGCAAATTTTTTCCAGTCTGATATGTGAAACATAATATCTCAGTTTACTTTTTTTTTTTTTTTTTTTTGCTTTTTAGGGCCATACTCAGGGCTATGGAAGTTCCCAGGCTAGGGGTCAGATTGGAACTGTAGCTGCCAGCCTACCCCGCAGCCACAGCAACATGGGATCTGAGCTGAGTCTGCAACCTACACCACAGCTCATGGCAACCACAAGGGGAGCTCCTCGCTTTACTTTTAATTTGCATTTCTCTTATTGTAAGAGAGGTTGAACAACTTTTAAAGCGTTTAAGGCCCATTTAATTTCTTTTAACCTGAATAGTCAGTGATTTAAGTAATTTATTGTGTTGCTGTTCTTCTTTATTTTTTCAGAAGCTGTTCGTTAGTTAGGAACATCAGTAGAAATTAACGTTTTAAATAATGTGACATACTGACAGAGTTTTATTATTATTGTCTCTAGATTTTGAACGTAGGAAATTTTCCTTCTATACTTGTAAAGTCATTTTTTTTTTAACCTTTTAAGACCAGCTCCCCTCATTCCTGCTCTTGAAGATTTTCTTGGCCGCTCTTGCTTGGATATTTTTCCGTATGATTTTTATAGTCAACTTGTTCAGTTACAAACCAAAAAATAACATGACATTTTTGGTGAGTATATTGAACTTATGAACTAACTTAGGGTAAAATTGATGTAGTTGTTTTAATTTCCTTGAGCTCATTTTGTAATATCAGTCTACAGATTTCAAATGTTGAGTGATCATAGTTTTTTCTGATATGACTTTTTTATATATTAGTATGTTATGCATTTCATTTTCACTTTGTTTCCCTTTCAACATCATTACATGGGTTTTGAGTGCAGTCCTTTTCTGTTTTTTGTGGGTTTTTTTTTTTTTTTTGGTCTTTTTAGGCCTGCACCTGTGGCATATGGAGATTCCCAGGCTAGGAGTCCAATCCGAGCTGTTGCCACTGGCCTACACCACAGCCACAGCAATGCCGGATCCTTAACCCACTGAGCGAGGCCAGGGATCAAACCTGAGTCCTCATGGATGCTAGTCAGATTTGTTTCTGCTGAGCCATCATGGGAACTCTGAGTGTTTTGCACATTTGAAGATGTGTTTTCTTATATTTCTGTTTGAGAAAGCTTTTTATATTTCATATTTTTGTAGAGAGTAGGATTAAGCTAGAATAATGTCCTTAACTTCACAGCTGGATGACTTCTGTTGTTACCATCAAGAATCCAAAAATATGACCTCCCCATGATGCCCCTTCTACAGTTCTGAGATCTGCTTTCCTTTGGGCCCGTTTCACCAGTAGCTGAAACATTTTCTCCCTTGCTGTCAGTATTACTGCTCTACTTCCAGTGGTGTTTTCCTCAGAATGTGTCCCCGTCCCTATTGAAGTGAGTTTTTCCTCCTTATACCTGAGAACCTTAAGAATTAGGCTGCCTCAAGTCTAATTTTCCTGCAGTTTTAGGGGTTCTAATGGGCTTTGTGCTCACCACATATTGGATCCTCAGATTCTCAGCTCCACTGTCTATTTTTAGATTTGATTCCTGAGTATTCCACTCAGATTTAGGTCCTTTCTTTGGTGCCTCAGAAGTTTTGGCAGAATTTCTATGTTCTGAAGCTCTCTGAACATCAGGATTTCTATATCTCTTCCATCCACAACTTTGACACAAACTAAATCTGAGTTCTAGAGAACTTTGCATGGTCATGTAGCCCCATCCACTGGTGTTCTAGGTTTTCATGGAGGTTACCTTGTCACCAATTTTATTGAAGTTGTCTGTTGTCTTTTTTTTTTCCTTTACCTCCTAGTTGCTCTCTCTTTAGTCTGAGGGTATTTGAAGAGACTCAAACACTACTGCCGTCATGGTCTTGCTCTTTCTAGAAGTCTCTCATAAAATCTTGAGCAACGTGGCTAAAACAGCCCTTCTAATTTTCAGAGCCCTGAGTTACATAATGAGTAACCACTTGTTCTAGTGCATTGCTCAAAACAAATTTACCTTTGCCCCTAAATTTTGACATGTAATTTTAGGACCAGACTACTCTCCACAAATATCCTGTCAAACTTTACTTTTAAAAATGTTGAAAATATGACTTGTATAAGTGTAATATGAACAAAAGTCAAAAATTTATTCCACCTATTAATAAGAAGAGAACAGATAAAATGGTAAAGCTGGTTCAAAGAGGATTTTAAAAACAAAGGTTTAAGAAATCTTTCAGAAAAAGCATTTAAAAAATTTAGGGGAAAAATGCTTGGTCAGATAAACTACTTAATGTCCCACAGAGTAATATAATTATAACTTTGGGGATTATCTTTTCCAGTAGACAGAAATCTACAGTTAACATGTAAATTCAGGAGTTCCTGTTGTGGTACAGCGGAAACGAATCTGACTAGGAACCATGAGGTTGCGGGTTCAATCCCTGGCCTTGCTCAGTGGGTTAAGGATCTGGCATTGCCATGAGCTGTGGTGTAGGTCGCAGACACGGCTTGGATCTGGCATTGCCTTGGCTGTGGTGTAAGCCAGTAGCAACAGGTCCAATTAGACCCCTAGCCTGGGAACCTCCATATGCCACAGGTGCAGCCCTAAAAGCTCCAAAAAAATGTAAATTCAATATGTAGATTTTTATCAGGTAGCAAATAGTCCTAGAAGGTGGTAGAGTACAAGGACCTTCAGATCACCTATTCTCATAAGCACACCAGAATCACAAATAACTGCTGAACAACTACTGATAAAAGAAACACTGGACATAACATAGTGAGAGGATTAAGACCATGGAATAGAAGGACTGGAGCTCACCTTCTCTCATAAAAACAGCAAAATTACAATCAAATGCTGAACAACCTTTAACCAAATGGACTGAAAATTTTCAAAAAAGAAATCTTGCTCCAGAAGATAAAGAAGAGACCACATCAAGATGGTAGGAGGGATGATTACGTGTTATAAGCAACCCCATACCCACCGGGTGGGCAGCCCACAGACTGGAAAGTAACTGTATCACAGAAACTCACCTACAGGAGTGAGAGTTCTGAGCCCCACGTCAAGTCCCCACAAATGGGATCTGGCATTGGGAGAAAGAGCCTCCAGAGCATCAGGCATTGAAGGCCAGTGGGACTTGTGCACAGGAGCTCCACGGGACTGGGGAAAATAGAGACTCCATTCTTGAAAAGCACACAAAGGCTTTCACATGCACTGGGTCCCAGGGCAAAGCAGAGACTCCATAGGAACCTGGGTCACACCTGATTGCAGTTTTTGGAGGATCTCATTTGAAAATAGAGGGTGACTGTGGATCATTGTGGGAGAAGGACATTGGAGGCAAAGTTCTTGGGAATATTCATCAGTGTATACTCCTCTAGAGGTGGCCATTTTGGGAAAATCTGACCCCACCCATCAGCACTGAGAAGCCCCAAACCAAACAATAATCTAGGCAGAATCACAGCTCCACTCATCAGTAAACAGGCTGCCTAAAGACCCCCCAGGCACACAACCTCCCTCTAATCTCACCCAGAGACAAAGCCACACCTACCAGAGGGATAAGAATCAGCTCCATCTACCAGTGGTCAGGCACCAGTCCCTCCCATCAGGAAGCCTACAGCAAGCCCTACCCTATACCAACTTCAGCCACAAGGGGGGCAGACATCAGAAGTAAAAGAGGCTACAACTCTATTGTCTGAAAAAAGGAGACCACACCAAAAATCCATAAAAATGAAAAGGTAGAGAACTATAACTCAGATAAGGGAACAAGAAAAAAAAGAAAAACAGAAAAACAGCTAAGTGATCTGGAGATTATCAGCCTGTAGGAAAACGACTTTAGACTGATGATAGTGAAGATGATGCAAGACATTAGAAATAAACTGGAGGCAAGATTGATAATTTACAGCAACATTGAGCAAAGAAATACAAGATTTAAGGATTAAGCGAGCAGAGATGCAGAATACAATAACTGAAATAAAAAATTCATTAGAAGCAACCAACAGCAGAATACAGGAGGCAGAAAAACGAATAAGCAAGGTGAAGGACAGATGATTGGAAATAACTCATGCGGAACAGAAAGAAAAAAATTTGAAAAGAAATGAAGACAGTCTAAAAGAACTCTGGGACGTTAAATGCAGCAACATCCATATTATAGGGGTACCAGAAGGAGAAGAGAGAGAAAGGGACAGAAAAAATATTTGTAGATAATAGCCAAAAACTTCCCTAACATGGGAAAGGAACCACTCACTCAAATCCAGGAAGCACAAGTACCATATAAAATAAACCCAAGGGGGAACATCCAAGACACATACTAATCAAACTGACCAAAATTAAAGACAAAGGGAAAATATTGAAAGCAACTAGGGAAAAGAAAAAAGTAACACACAAAAGAACCCCAATAAAAGTATCATCAGATTTTTCAGCAGAAACTGTAGGCCAGAAGGGAGTGGCATAATATACTGAAAGTGATGAAAGGAAAAAACCTCCAACCAAGATTACTTTACCCAGCAAGGCTCTCATTCAGATGTGAAGGAGAAATCAAAAGCTTTACAGACAGGCAAAAGCTAAGAGAATTCACCACCAATAAACCAACTTTACAACAAATACTAAAGGAACTTCTAAAAGCAGAAAAGAAAAGACCACAATTAGAAACAAAAATACTGCAAATGACAAGGATCACCAGTAAAGGCATATATAGAGTAAAGATAGGAAATCATCCATGCACAAATATGCTACCAAACCAGAAATCGTGAGAAGAGGAGGGTTCAAATACAGAACACTGGAGATGCATTTGCAATTAAGAGACCAACAACTTAAAACAATCTTGTGTATACACACACACACACACACACACACACACACACACACACACTCCTATATCAAAATGTCAGGGTAAACACAAACCAAAAATCTACAACTGATACACACACAAATAAAAATCAACTCAAATATAACATTAGTCATCAAACCACAAGAGAATAGAACAAGAGAAGAAGGGAAGAAAAAAGAGCAACAAAAACAAATCCAAAACAGTTAATAAAATGGCAATAAGAACATAACATATCGATAATTACCTTCAATGTAAATGGATAAAAAAACAAAATCCGTATATATGGTGTCTTAAAGAGACCTACCTCACTTCTAGGGACACATACAAATTGAAAGTGAGAAGATGGAAGAAGATATTCCATGCAAACAGGAATCAAAGGAAGCTGTAGTAGCAATACTCATATCAAACAAAATAGATCTTAAAAAATAAAGAATATTATGAGAGACAAGGACATTACATAATGATCAAAGGATCAATCCAAGAAGAAGATATAACAATTGCAAATATATGTGCACCCAACATAGGACTGCCTCAATATATAAGGCAACTGCTAACAACCTTAAAAGGAGAAATTGACAATAATAGTGGGAGACTTTAACACCCACTTACAGCAATGGACAGATCATCCAGACAGAAAATCAACAAGGAAACACAGGCCCTAAATGAAGCATTAGACCAGTTGGACTTAATAGATATTTATAGGACAGTCCATCCAAAAGCAGCAGAATACACATTCTTCTCAAGTGCACACAGAACATTCTCTAGGATTGATCACATTCTGGGCCACAAATCAAGCCTTGGTAACTTTAAGAAAATTGAAATCATATCAAGCATCTTTTCCAACCACATGCTATATGACTATAAATCAACAACAAGAAAAATACTGCAAAAAACATAGGCACTTGGAAACTAAACAACGTGCTACTAAACAACCACTGGATCACTGAAGAAATCAAAGAGAAAACTGAAAAATGCCAGAAGCAAATGACAACAAAGACACAACATTCCAAAACCTATGGGATGCAGCAAAAGCTGTTCTAAGACGGAAGTTTTATAGCAATACAAGCCTACCTCTGGAGCCAGGAAAAATCTCAAATAAACAACCTAACTTTACACCTAAAGCAGTTAGAGAGAGAATACAAGACCTAAAGTTAGCAGAAGGAAAGAAATCATAAAGATCAGAGGAGAAATAAATGAGATAGAACCAAAGAAAAACAGAAAAGATCAATGAAACTAAAAGCTGGTTCTTCGAAAAGGTCAACAAAATTAATAAACTCTTAGACTCATCAAGAAAAAATAGAGAAAAGACTCAAAGCAATAAAATTACAAATGAAAAGGGAGAAGTTACAGTGGACATCACAGAAATACGAAAGATCATAAGAGACTGCTACATGCATCTGTATACCAATAAAATGGACGAACTAGAAGAAAGGGACAAATTCTTAGAAAAGTACAATCTTTCAAGACTAAACCAATATGAAATAGAAAAGGTGAATGTACTAGTCACAAGTACTGAAATTGAAACTGTGATTAAAAAAACTTCCAACAAACAAAAGTCCAGGACTAGAAGGCTTCACAGGCAAATTCTAGCAAACATTTAGAGAAGAGCCAACACTTATTCTTCTGAAACTATTCCAAAAAATTGCAGATGAAGGTACACTCCCAAACTCATTCTATGAGGCCACCATCACCCTGACACCAAAACCAGACCAAAAAAAGAAAATTAGAGGCCAATATCACTGATGAACGTAGATACAAAAGTCCTCAACAAAATACTAGCAAGCTGAATCCAACAATATATTAAAAGGATTGTACATCATGATCAAGTGGGATTTATCCCAGGGATGCAAGAGTTCTTCAATACCTGCAAATCAATCAGCATGAAACTGAAGAATGAAAACCACATGATCCTCTCAATAGACGCGGAAAAAGCCTTTGACAAAATCCAATACCCATTTCTGATAAAAAAAACCCTTTAGAAAGTGGGCATAGCAGGAACCTAGCTCAACATAATAAAGGCCATATATGACAAACCCACAATGAACATCCTTCTCAATGGTGAAAAGCTGAAAGAATTCCCGCTGAGATCAGGAACAGGACAAGGATGTCCGCTCTTGCCACTACTCTTCAACAGAGTTTTGGAAGTCCTGGCCACAGCAATCAGAGAAGTAAAAGAGATAAAAGGAATCCAAATTGGAAAGGAAGAAATAAAACTATCCCTGTTTGCAGATGACATGATACCATACCTAGAACACCCTAAAGATGCTCCCAGAAAACTGTTAGAGCTCATCCACGAATTTGGCAAAGTCGCAGGATACAAAATTAATACACAGAAATGGACGGCATTTCTATATACTAACAATGAAAGAGCAGAAAGAGAAATAGGGATGCAATCCCGTCTACCATCACATCCAAAAGAATAAAATACCTAGGAGTAAGCCTACCTAAAGAGACAAAAGACCTGTACTCTGAAAACTATAAGACACCGATGAAAGAAATCAAAGATGACACAAACAGATGGAAAGACGTACCTACCATGCTCTTGGATTGGAAGAGTTAATATTATCAAGATGACTATGCTACCCAAGGCAATCTACAGAGTCAATGCAATCCCTATCAAATTACCAAGGACATTTTTCACAGAACTCGAACAAAATATTTTAAGGTTTGTTTGGAAGCACAAAAGACCCAGAATAGCCAAAGCCATCCTGAGAAAGAAAAATGGAGCTGGAGGAATCAGGCTTCCTGACCTCAGACTATACGGCAAAGCAACCGTCATCAAAACCATATGATACTGACACAAAGACAGAAATATAGATCAGTGAACAGGATAGAAAGCCCAGAATTCAACCCACGCACCTACAGCCAACTCATCTATGACAAAGGAGGCAAGAATATACAACGGAGAAAGGACGGCTTGTTCAATAAGTGGTGCTGGGAAAACTGGTCAGCCACATGGGAAAGAATGAAATTAGAACACTCCCTAACACCACACACAAAAATAAACTCCAAATGGATTGAAGACCTAGATATAAGACCAGGCACTATAAAACTCTTAGAGGAAAGCATAGGCCAAGCACTCTCCAACATAAATGACAGCAACATCTTCTCAGATCCACCTCTTAGAGTAATGACAGTAAAAACAAAAATAGACAAATGGGACCTAACTAAACTTCAAAGTTTCTGCACAGCAAAGGAAACCCTAAACAAAACGAAGAGACAACCCACAGAATGGGAGAAAATCTTTGCAAATGAAGCGGCTGACAAGGGATTCATCTCCAAAATTTATAAACACCTTCTGCAGCCCCATACCAAAAAAACAAACAACCCCATCCAAAAATGGGCAGACGATCTAAACAGACAGTTCTCCAAAGAAGACATACAGATGGCCAAAAAACACATGAAAAGATCTTCAGCATCACTCATTATTAGAGAAATGCAAGTCAAAACCACTATGAGGTAGCACCTTACCCCAGCCAGAAAGGCCATCATCCAAAAGTCTACAAACAATAAGTGCTGGAGAGGGTGTGGAGAAAAGGGAACCATCTTGTACTGTTGGCAGGAATGTAAATTGGTGAAACCACTGTGGAAGACAGTACGGAGAGGCCTCAGAAAACTAAACATAGAACTACCATTTGATCCAGCAATCCCACTCCTAGGCATCTACCCAGAGAAAACCACGACTCAAAAAGGCACATGTACTCCAGTGTTCATTGCAGCACTATTTGCAATAGCCAAGACATGGAAACAACCTAAATGTCCGTCGACAGAGGAGTGGATCAAGAAGATATGGGACATATACACAAAGAAATATTACTCAGCCATTAAAAGGAAAGAAATAATGGCTTTTTAGCAACAGGGATGGACCTAGAAATGATCATGCTAAGTGAAGTCAGTCAGACAAAGAGATCAACATCAAATGCTTTCACTGACATGTGGAATCTCAAAAAAGGACAGAATGAACTTCTTTGCAGAACAGATACAGACTGACAGACTTTGAAAAACTTATGGTTTTCAAAAGATAGGTTGGGGGGGATGTGCTCGGGGTTTGGGATGGAAATGCTATATAACTGGGTTGTGATGATCACTGTACAACTATAAATGTGATAAAATTCATTGAGTAATTAAAAAAAAAGATTGGAACCTACCACAAAAAGATAGTATATCCAAAGACATAAAGAAGAAACCACAGGAGTTTCTACCATGGCTCAGTGGTAATGAACCCAACTAGTATCCATGAGGATGCAGGTTCAATCCTTGGCTTCATTTAGTGGGTTAAGAATCTAGTGTTGCCATGAGCTGTGGTGTAGGTCACAGACACGGCTTGGATCCCTCATTGTTGTGTCTCTGACATAGGCAGGCAGCTGAAGCTCACAACTAGCCTGGAAACTTCCATATGCCAACATATGCCAAGGATGCAACCCTAAAAAGCAAAACAAAACAAAACAAAACAAAACAAAAACCCACGAGAAGACTGTAGGAGGACACACTCACAATATAATCAAATCTCATACCACCCAGGTGGGCAACCCACACACTAGAGAATACTTATATTGCAGAAGTTCTACCACAGGAGTCAGAGCTCTGAGGCTCATGTCAAGCTCTCAGATTAGGGGTCCAGTTTTGGAAGGAGGAGCCCCCAGAACATTTGGCTTTGAGGGCCATAGGGGCTTGATTGTAGGAGTTCCAAAGGATTGAATGAAATAAGAACTATACTTTGGGAGGGCAAACACAAGCTCTCATGCACATCAGGACCCAGGGCAAATGCAGTGACTTCATGGAAACCTAGTCCAGACCTATCTGCTGGTCTTGGAACGTCTCATGGGGAGGTGGGGAGAGAGCTGTGGTTCTCTCCGGGGTCATAAAAGATGATGGCAGACATATTGGGGTGTATTCCTCTACATGAATCTTCCTGGAGGCAGACATCTTGCTTGGGTCATTAGCACCAAGACCTGGCCCTGCCCAGTTAGCCTGTAGGCTCTAGTGCTAAGATGCCTCAGGCCAAACAACCAACAGGGGTGGAACAAAGCTACACAAATAGAGAAGAGATCAGTGAAACTAAAAGCTAGTTCTTTGCAAAGATAAGCAAAATTGATAAACCTTTAGCCAGACTCATCAAGAAACAAAAGGGAGGGGGCCCAAATCAAAATTAGAAATGAAAAAGTAGAGATTACAATTGACATGACAGAAGCGCAAAGGACGTAAGACCCCATTTTAAGTAAATATATGCCAATAAAATGGACAACCTAGAAGAAATGGATAAATTGTTAGAAAAGTACAATCTCCCAAGACTGAACCAGGGAGAAATCAAAAATATGAACAGAGCAGTTACCAGTACTGAAACTGAATCAGTAATTTAAAAACTCCCAAGAAACGAAAGTCCAGGATCAAATTTGGTTTCATAGGCAAATTCTACCAAACATTGGAAGAAGACTTAACACCTATCCTTCCGAAACTATTCCAAAAAATTGTAGAAGAAGGAACACTTCCAAACTCATTCTGATATCAAAACCAGACTAAGATATCACACACACACACTCACTCACACACACACACACAAATTACTGAGGAAAATAGATGCAAAAACTTTCAACAAAATGCTGGGGAACCAAATCCAGCAATACCTTAAAAGGATCATACTTCATGATCAAGTGGAATTTATCCCAGGGAAACAAGAATTTTTTATTATCTGCAAATCAATCAGTGTGAAGTTGAAGATTTATTCAATGTGATTATCTCAATAGATGCAGGAGTTCCCGTTGTGGCGCAGTGGTTAACGAATCCGACTAGGAACCATGAGGTTGCGGGTTCGGTCCCTGCCCTTGCTCAGTGGGTTAACGATCCGGCGTTGCCGTGAGCTGTGGTGTAGGTTGCAGACGCGGCTCGGATCCTGCGTTGCTGTGGCTCTGGCGTAGGCCGGCGGCGACAGCTCCGATTAGACCCCTAGCCTGGGAACCTCTATATGCCGCGGGAGCGGCCCAAGAAATAGCAACAGCAACAACAACAACTACAACAACAAAAAAGGCAAAAAGACAAAAAAAAATAGATGCAGAAAAGGCTTTTTTAAAATTTTAATTTGTATGGAAACACAAAATATCCCAAATAGCCAAAGCAATCTTAAAAAAGAAAAATGGAGCTGAGGGAATCAGGCTTCTTGACTTCACAATATACCTCAAAGCTATGGTCATCAAAACAGTATGGTACTGGCCCAATAGCAGAAATACAGATCATTGTAACAGGATAGAATGCCCAGAAATAAACCCATGCACCTATGGTCAATTAATCTACAACATACAAGGCAAGAATATACAATGGAAAAAAGATAGTCTCTTCAATAAAGGGTGTGAGAAAAACAGCTATATATAAAAGAATGAAATTAGAACATTCCTAACCCCATATACAAAAATAAACTCAAAATGGATTAAAGAATATGTATATAGATACACCCACATATATACATATATATTTGTCTTTTTTAGGGCAACACCCACAGCATACGGAGGTTCCCAAGCTAGAGGTTAAATCGGAGCTGCAGCTGGCAGCCTACACCACAGCCACAGCGACACAGGATCTGAGCCATGTCTGCGACCTACACCACAGCTCATAGCAACGCCAGATCCTTAACACACTGAGTGAGGCCAGGGATCAAACCTACGTCCTTATGGATACTAGTGAGATTTATTTCCTCTGAGCCACAATGGGAACTCCTAAAGACCTTATATTTAGTAAGGCTGGATACTATAAAACTTCTAGAGAAAAATATAGGCAGAACACTTTGACATAAATTGCAACAGTATCTTTTTAGATCTATCTCCTAGAGTAATGGAAATAAAAACAAAATTAAACAAATAGGACCTAATTAAACCTAAAAGCTTTTGAATAGCAAAGGAAACCATAAACGAAATGAAAAGACAACCTACAGAATGGGAGAAAATATTTGCAAATGATGAGATTGACGAGGGATTAATTTCCAAAATATACAAACAGCTCATACAGTTTAATATCAAAAACCTAATAAAAAAAATGGGCAGAAGATCTAAGTAGACATTTCTTCTAAGAAAACATACAGATGGCTAACAGGCACACAAAAAATATCCAACATTGCTAATTATTAGAGAAATGCAAATCAGAACTAAAATGAGGCAACATCTCACTCCAGTCAGAATAGCCATCATCAAAGTCTCCAAAAAAAAAAATGCTGGAGAGGGTGTAGAGAAAAGGGAACCCTTATACTTGTTGGTGGGAATGTAAATTGGAACAGCCATTAAGGAGAACGGTTTGGAGATTCCTTAAAAAAAACTAAAAACATAGTTACCATATGATCCAGGGTTCCACTCCAAGGCATATATCTGCGAAAAAAAACAATTTGAAAAGATACATGCACCCTAATGTTTATTACAACACTGTTTACAATAGCCAAGACATGGAAGCAACCTAAATGTGTATCAACAGATGAATGTATAAAGATGTGGTATTTTTATACAATGGAATGAAATAATGCAAATCGGAGCAACATGAATGGACCTAGAAATTATCGTACTAAATGAAAGATAAATATCATATGATGTCACTTATATGTGAAATCTTTAAAAAAAAGATACAAATGAAGTTATTTACAAAAGAGAAATAGACCCACAGACATAGAAAATAAATTTATGGTTATCAAAGGAAAAAACGCTGGGGAAGGGATAAATTAGGAGTTTGGGATTAACATATACACACTACTATAAATAAAATAGATAACCAGAGTTCATGTTGTGGCTCAGCAGGTTATGAACCCGGCTAGTATCCATGAGGATGTGGCTTCGATCCCTGGCCCTGCTCAGTGCATTAAGGATCCGGTGTTGCTGTGAGCTATGGTGTAAGTCACAGTTGTGCCTCAGATCCTGCGTTGATGTGGCTGTGGTGTAGGCTGGCAGCTGCAGCTCCGATTTGACCCCTAGCCTGGGAACTTCCATATGCCGCAGATGTGTCCTCCCCCCAGAAAAACAACAAAAGGCAAGTAGTTAAATAAATAAATAAATATTTAAAAAATAAAATAGCTAACCAATACGGAGCTACTGTATAGCACAGGGAACTATACCCAATATTTTGTAATAATCTATAAGAGAAAAGAATCTGAAAAGGTATAAATATATATGTATATGTATTTATAACTGAATCGCTGTGTTTTACACCTGAAACCAACAACACTGTAAATCAATTACATTTCAATTTTTTAAAAAAGGAGTCCTAGAGAATTAAATAATCATTGAAGGAGCTTGTGAAACAATACCCCATATGATTTCCAAGTTTAAGTAACTTTTCTTAAAAGCACCTGACGAAATTGTCAGATTGCATTATCAGAATGCAGCTGCATTAAACATCACTCTTCAAATCATGTCAAATTATTTTCTGCCCTCTTTATACCTGGAAATAAACCTGAAGAAATTTTTGCATATAGAGAACATCAAACATAATGGGCTCCATCATATATAATGTAACAAGATATTCTTAATCTTCAAATCCTTGTTCACGTTTATGTCTACTAAAAACATTCCTGAAGTTCCCACTGTGGCACAGTGGAAGCAAATCTGACTAGTATCCACGAGAATGCGGGTTTGATCCCTGGCCTAGCTCAGTGGGTTGAGGATCTGGCATTGCTGTGGCTGTGGCGTAGGCCGGCAGCTGCAGCTCTGATAGGACCCCCAGCCTGGGAACTTCCATATGCCGTGGGTTCGGCCCTAAAAAGCAAAAAAATAAAAACTAAAAACATTCTTTTTTTTTGTCTTTTTTTGTTGTTGTTGTTGCTGTTGTTGTTGTTGTTGCTATTTCTTGGGCCGCTCCCGCGGCATATGGAGGTTCCCAGGCTAGGGGTCCAATTGGAGCTGTAGCCACCGGCCTACACCAGAGCCAAAGCAACGCAGGATCCGAGCCGCGTCTGCAACCTACACCACAGCTCACGGCAACGCCGGATCCTTAACCCACTGAGCAAGGGCAGGGACCGAACCCGCAACCTCATGGTTCCTAGTCGGATTCGTTAACCACTGCGCCACGACGGGAACTCCTAAAAACATTCTTGATTTGTTTTTGACCAAATACATTCCCTCTATTTCACATATCTCTCCTTCTAAGTCCTCTTACATGCTTCCTTCTGGTTCATGTAGCAGCAAGAAGGACTGGACCTTGGGAATGCTTGAATCATGG
Source organism: Phacochoerus africanus (assembly GCF_016906955.1). Classification (NCBI taxonomy): domain Eukaryota; kingdom Metazoa; phylum Chordata; class Mammalia; order Artiodactyla; family Suidae; genus Phacochoerus; species Phacochoerus africanus. The sequence goes on along the minus strand of NC_062559.1, from coordinate 11,460,516 downwards.
AGTGCAGACTCCAGCAGGACATTCTCCATCACTTGTCACTGCTTTTCTTTGCTTGCCAGTTACATTCTCTCAGATCATCTTACTCTTCCTAACAGGACCTCTGTTCAACCCCACCTACTTTATGTGGCCATTCTCTGGACCAATTGACACTGGCTAGAAACTTGGAAAGATAATACGATCAGCAGCATGTGTGATAACCACATGACTAGATTAAGTAAAGGAACATTTTTTTTTTTTTTTAAAGATAGAGGGAAGACTTCAGAAGATGGTAGGAGTGCTAGACAGAAGAAATAATAGATGCTCACCACAACTGATCAGTCACATAATATTGACAATTGTTTTTGTTGTTGTTGTTGTTGCTATTTCTTGGGCCGCTCCTGCGGCATATGGAGGTTCCCAGGCTAGGGGTTGAATCGGAGCTGTAGCCACCGGCCTACGCCAGAGCCACAGCAACGCGGGATCCGAGCCGCGTCTGCAACCTACACCACAGCTCACGGCAACGCCAGATCGTCAACCCACTGAGCAAGGGCAGGGACCGAACCCGCAACCTCATGGTTCCTAGTCGGATTCGTTAACCACTGCGCCACGACGGGAACTCACGACAATTGTTTTTAATTATTGTTTCTTGGGCCCTGATGCAGAGGCAATCCTTACAGGCTTAGCAGTAGATACAGAAAAATACAAATATCGAGACAGGATAGTAAATATAATTTGTCTCTTTATCAAATAAATTGTTACATTACACATGATTAAGATTATAAATTCGGTATAATTATGTATTAAGGCTAAAATTAATACCTTTTTTATCATCTATTTGTACATTTATATATCTTTGTATATCTTAATAATGATATATAAATATGTATTAATAAATCTGTTATTAAAAATTATTACACGAACATTCACCCAAAGGAGAAAATTACAATTTGAGTTGTCTTTCTGGAAAATGACTGAGGTATTTTGTGCCACAGTACAAGATAACTTTTTTCAATAAAGTATTCTATTAGCCCTCATTAATACTGGCATTCTCTTATTAAATCGTGTTAACAAAAAGTTCCTATTTGCTCAAAAAAGTTAAAAGTTATTACGAATTATCGTTTCTGATTGGGGTGTACTTTTAAAAAAATGTTCCTGGGAGTTCCCGTCGTGGCTCAGTGGTTAACGAATCCGACTAGGAACCATGAGGTTGTGGGTTGTGGTGTAAGTTGCAGACACAGCTCGGATCCCGCGTTGCTGTGGCTCTGGTGTAGGTAGGCAGCTACATCTCCGATTTGACCCCTAGCCTGGGAACCTCCATATGCAGAGGGAGTGGCCCAAGAAATGGCAAAAAGACAAAAAAAAAGAAAAGAAAAGAAAAGAAAAAGTTCCTGGACAAAAACAGTGCCTATTACTTGTGCTTGCCTCTAGAGATTTTTGACTTATGTTTACAACTTTTCTCCTCTTGACATTCTTTTTATTTATATATTTATTTATTTATTTATTTTTTGCTTTTTAGGGCCACATCCGCTGCATGTGGAGGTTCCCAGGCTAGGGGTCTAATCAGACCTACAGCTGCTGGCTTATGCCACAGCCACAGCAACTTAAGATCCTGAGCCACGTCTGCAACCTATACCACAGCTCACGGCAATATTGGATCCTTAACCTACTGAGCAAAGGCCAGGGATCCCACCGCAACCTCATAGTTCCTAATTGGATTCATTCCCGCTGCCCTACGGCGAGAACTGCAAAATCAGTTTCTTTACTGTTGGTGTGCAACTGGCCCAACCAGTTAGGTTAGCCAGTTAGGGTAACCAGTTAGGTTAGCTGGCCAGAGTCAAGCATCCATGCTGGGAATTTTGATTTTGAGTTGAGGCTTGGTAGACTAGCTCCTAGAGCTTGGTTCAGGATACACAACATGCCCTGTGCCAAACTGTATAACCTGGGGAGCTGAAGCCTGGGAAGCCAGCTCTCTGATCTGTCGTTCTTGCCTGCACTATTTTTTTTTGTCTTTTTGTCTTTTTTTTTGCTGTTTCTTGGGCCGCTCCCGCGGCGTGTGGAGGTTCCCAGGCTAGGGGTCCAATCGGAGCCGTAGCCACTGGCCTACACCAGAGCCACAGCAACGCGGGATCCGAGCCGCGTCTGCAACCTACACCACCGCTCACGGCAACGCCGGATCATTAACCCACTGAGCAAGGGCAGGGACCGAACCCGCAACCTCATGGTTCCTAGTCGGATTCGTTAACCACTGTGCCACAACGGGAACTCCCTGCACTTTTTTTTTTTTTTTTGGCTTTTTAGGGCCAAGCCCGTGGCATGTGTTCCCAGGCTAGGGGTTGAATCAGAGCTACAGCTGCGGACCACAGCCGCAGCTACAGCAATGCCAGATCTGAACCTTGTCCTCCACCCACACCATAGCTCACCGCAATGGCAGATCCTGGACCCACTAAGCAAGACCAGGGATCAAACCTGCATCCTCATGGATCCTAGTAGGGTTTGTTAACCGCTGAGTCATGACGGGAACTCCTTGCCTGAACTTCTTGCTGTGCTCTTTTACCCCTAAATCAAAGAGTTACCTGACTCTGTGGGGTCTTTCAAATGTCCCAACTTGGGAAATCTTTCCTTTCTCTCTTTTCCTCTCTCTCTCTTTCTTTCTATGGCCCTGGGCTAATACTTTTTGTTTATTTTCACCAAAGGTTGAATATCAGTATGAATAAACTACTATAATGAAAGCAAACAAAGGTATTCAAACCCTCCAAACCATGTGGATGTGAGATATTAACATTAATAAATGTTCAAAAAATCTCAGGTCATAGAAATCTCAGACCATTTTCACATTGTGTCATTGAAGACACATGGTACTAATGATGGGCCGTTTAGAATTAGGAAAAGCTGATAGTTTTTTCTCCTCAGCTTCTTTTTCCTTAAGTTCTGGGAAATCTTTTCAATTAAGATTTGATGACTAAACTATCATTGAATTTCCTGGAAAGACCACTAGGTGCTACAAACATTTATTTTATTTACTTTATTTTTTTGTCTTTTTGCTATTTCTTGGGCTGCTCCCGCGGCATATGGAGGTTCCCAGGCTAGGGGTTGAATCGGAGCTGTAGCCACCGGCCTACGCCAGAGCCACAGCAACGCGGGATCCGAGCCGCGTCTGCAACCACGGTGCAGTGGTTAACAAATCCGACTAGGAACCATGAGGTTGTGGGTTCGGTCCCTGCCCTTGCTCAGTGGGTTAATGATCCGGCGTTGCCGTGAGCTGTGGTGTAGGTTGCAGACGCGGCTCGGATCCCGCGTTGCTGTGGCTCTGGCGTAGGCTGGTGGCTACAGCTCCGATTCAACCCCTAGCCTGGGAACCTCCATATGCCGCAGGGGCGGCCCGAGAAATAGCAAAAAAACAAACAAACAAAAAAAAGTAGGTAAAAATAATGAGGTTTCCATGGCATTTTCCAAATTTTCATTACTTTGGAACAATCGCACAAACTCTTTTGTTTATGAAACTTAAAATGAAAAGGGCAGGGGAGAGGGGGCAGCCCGATGAATCAAAAGGAAAATTTATCTCCCCAGGTTGATTATATATAAATAAATATATTAATACAAGTATATATCAATAATTGTATGCTTTTCAGGTTAACAGAAACATACCTATGTTTAAACGTCTGGTAAAATAACTGTTAAAAGATTTTTTTTTCCTCTGGGCTTTAAATATTCTTATCAGTTGGAAACAGTTGCATTTTATGGGATAAATTAAAGGCCCAGGTTATTGTCATCACATTTCCTTCACATACCACACTACCCATGGCTGAAGCATCTTGAACTCAACAATTCTCCTTCCACACCTGAGCAAGAAATGATTGTTTAACCTATGTTAGGAAATTACCTATGCCTTATCCAGATCTTTGAATGTTCCCTTTGGGCTAATCTTAGCTGATCCAAATTGGCCAAATGCGTATCTCCAGAACTACCTGGAGCATGATAGCAACCCTTGGCAACACTACACAAGGTGTGAAGTAAAGGTTCTGTAAATATGGATCTGTGAATTATTTCAGGACAGACGTACCAGCCTGTCAACAACGTTCAGCACTAATAATTGGGTTTATATGTACCATACTTTCTTAATCCATTCATCTGTTGATGGACATTTATGTTGTTTCCATGTCTTAGCTGTTGTGACTAGTGCTGTGAGGGTGCATGTATCTTTTTTAATTATGATTTTCTCTGGATATACACCCACGAGTGGGATTGCTGGAACCTATGGTAGTTCTATATTTAGTTTTCTGAAGTACCGCCATACTGTTTTCCATGGTGGTTGTTGATAGGGTCCTGCTGTACAACTATATCTAGTCTCTTCAGTAAGAACCTGATGGAAAATGAAGAAATAAAAAATGGGTGTGTATAGGTGGCTGGGTCACTTTGCTGTATAGTGGAAATTGAAGGAACACTGTAAATCAACTATACTTTAATAAACTTTTTTTAAAAATTGGATTTATAACTTCCATCTGATTTGGGGAGGGTTGCCAGTTCAGACTAGTCACATGGCAGGAATATGTCTGGGCCACCAGCTCACCTGGAAGAAGCTTTGGGCCTCTTGGCACCAAGGTGTTTCATACATGTAGCAGTGGAGGTGCAAAACCTGAAGACAAAGTTTATGCTGAGCAACCCGGAGGTGGAAGGGTAAAGAAGACTGCACCTGAGATCTCCAAGCCCCTCCCAATGCGTATTGTTCTTCTGCTATTATTGCTATAATATATAATATAGATATAGCTATAATATTGTTATACTATATCTGCTGTCTGTAGCATGAATATAAATTGAGTCCTGGAGTTCCCGTTGTGGCTCAGTGGTTAACGGATCCGACTAGAAACCATGAGATTGCGGGTTCGATCCCTGGCCTTGCTCAATGGGTTAAGGATCTGGTGTTTCTGTGAGCTGTGGTGTAGGTCGCAGACGCGGCTCAAATCCCACGTTGCTGTGGCTCTGGTGTAGGCCAGTGGCTACAGCTCCGATTAGACCCCTAGCCTGGGAACCTCCACATGCCGCAGGTGCAGCCCTGGAAAAAGACCAAAAAAAAAAAAAGATAAATTGAGTCCTATGAATCCTTTCAATAATTAAACAATCAAACATAATAATGCACCTTTTGGTAACCCTAGTTTAATTTTGTTCATTAATAGTTCATACTTAAACACAGAAACTGGATGTTGTTAAGCAAGTTAAACACCCAGATTCAAATTCACTGTTGGCATATGAGCCTTTCCCAAAAGAAAACTCACTTCAGATAAGAATTATCTGGGCCATCCTCCCAGTTGGCATGAAGAAAAAGAGACAATATTGATTCAATCACTATTTTCTAGTATGCTTTGATCATTCTTTGCTTATTTTTAAGATAAAGATGTTTTTTCTTGCCACCTTATTATTAAAAAACTTTGAAGAGTTTTACCTTTTACTCAAAAGCTTCATTGACCTTATCCTTAATCTTTACAAAAATGTAGAGAAAGCCAAGGAATTCCAAAACTGAAAATTGCCAAAGTTCTCAGAGACTGGAATTTCCATTTCTCAATTCCCATTAGTCTAATGACATAGGTTCTCCCTTTATGAGTTAATAACAGCCCACTTTGTACATTTAGAAGTTTTACTCTAAGACTTTGCCTGACTCTGCCTTAGCGCAAGCAGATATGACAAAATATTATTAATTTTATCATTAAACAGGTATGAGTGGCTTTCCCACATTAACCAGAAAAGCAGTCCCTGAATGAGCTGAAATCTGAAGACTGAGTCTCTGAAAAAGAAAACAAAGGGGAATTTGCTTTGAGCTCCAACAAATAGGACCTTATCAGGTACTGTTAATAATTAACACAGTAGTAGAACTCTAAGGTAGTGATCCATGGATTAGTATTTTCAATTAAAAAAAATACATCATTTTCTCAAGATCATGGGACTTCTATTTCATTGGTACACCTCAAACTGAGAGTTCTTTGAAATCTCCTGAAAGTAGACAGTCCCTCAAATTATAAGTTGACTCAAAACTCCCAGTTGAAACTACTGATTACATAGAGAGTTTCTGCTCAAATCTCTGGAACAGGATTCATTTTCAGGGACCTTGACACCCTTTTTCTTTGAGTCTGTTTTTCTTCTAATCATGCCTAATAGCATACACCGAAGCTCTCTGACAACTGACTAAAGGCTTCTTAGTATGCTCTTCCGTAATTTCATTTTCTTCCTTCTAAACCCACATGGTCTTTTGGGCCACTTGAGGAGAGGCAAACATTCTCCCAAATTTTTCTCAGACCGTAGTCATTACTGTAAATCTAATTAGTGGATCAATACCCATTTGATCCTATTTAAAAAAATTAATAGATTTTTAAAAAAACATTTTCAAGGTGGATTTCCTTATGCAGATTTCTTCTGAAAACTTCTCTCATGTTATGAATCCCAACATTCAACTTTGTAAAAGTTGTACTTTGTGTCTACATCAACACACCTAGTTTACTGGGAAACAGGAACCACCCTCACTGCAACAGTCAGTTTGCGCTCTTCAGGGTCCCTATAACCTGTTTCGCAGGAATTAACTTCATTCAAAATATGTCTGTCAGAGTTCCCTTCATGGCTTGGTAGTGAACCTGACTAGTATCCATGAGGACACAGGTTCAATCCCTGGCCTCCCTCAGTGGGTTAAGGGTCTGGCGTTGCTGTGAGCTGTGGTGTAGGTGGCAGATGCGGCTTGGACCTGGCATTGCTGTGGCTGGGGCTGTGATGTAGGCCGCCATCAGCAGCTGCTGCACCTATTTGACCCCTAGCATAAGAACTTCCAAATACCATGGGTGTGGCCCTTAAAAAAAAGTGAGTTCCTTTCATGGCTCAGCGGTTAATGAAACTGACAAGGATCTATGAGGAAGTAGGTTCAATCCCTGGCCTTACTCAGTGGGTTAAAGATCCAGCATTGCTGTGGCTGTGGTGTAGGCTGGCATCTGTAGTTCCAATTGGACCCCTAGCCTGGAAACTTCCATATGGGGCAGGTGTGGCCCCAAAAAGCAAATAAATAAATAAATAAATAAATGACAAGATGTGTATATGAGGTCCAGTGATTGGTTCACTTCTGTTAGGATAAGCAATATTTGTAGTTTCTATAGAATCTGTACCTCTCAAAATAATAATTTCTTATGTGGAGATTGCCACTAGAGGCCCATTGCACTGTTTTAAATTCATCAGCCAAGGTATTCATAGACAGTCACACAGCCCTTGATTTCTTCTTGGCTAACTAGGAGGGCATTTATGTCAGAACAAACAAACCATGATACACATACATAAATGCTAGAATAGACCCAGCTGGATTTTTTAGTGCATTTTTGAGAACTAGGTTTAGTCGTCTAGGCCCTTTGATTAACAGTGTTACAAAACTAATAATAATTTTTTCTGGTAATTGTCTGAACTTCAGTTGGTCAATGTATCCTGTTCTAGACTCTTTCTTTCTTTCTTTTTTTTTTTTGGTCTATTTAGGGTCACACCCTTGGCACATGTAGGTTCCCAGGCTATGGGTTGAGTCAGAACTGTAGCCACTGGCCTACACCACAGCCCAGCAATGCAGAATCCGAGCCAAGTCTGCGACCTACACCACAGCTCATGGCAACACTGGATCCTTAACCCACTGAGCAAGGCCAGGGATCAAACCTGCATTTTCATGGATACTAGTCAGATTCATTTCTGCTGAGCCACGACAGGAACTCCCTTTTCTAGATTCTTAAATGCAATTATATAATCACTTTCATATCAGATTATTCAACAACTCATTCCACAATAGAAGGACCAGAAGGTATCAACTCTTATTTGACTTAGAGGTAATATTTCCCAGATAATCTAACCATGATATCCTGACAACAAGAAAGAACTGAACATCAAAGATTAATATCCTGTAACCTGACTTTGTCCTTATCCAAAAGGCAGACTAACAAAGAAAAACAAGAAGATCTATTCCTCTCAGCTGGCAGCTGGCCTAGTTTTAATCTCTTGGTAATTGTTTCTTACTAAACAAACAATTTTGCAGGCTGTCAACATCAAATGAGGACTCTTCATGCCAGGATAGAATAAGAAAAAAATGAAGTCCATTCCATAATCATGTCTGAGTAGTGACACAGGCAACCACAAAAGGTACCAAATATCTCATCTTCATTAATGAGTAACTGCTACATCTTCTCCAGTGGTAACTCTTAGCATGCTCTGTTCCTTCTGCCTCCTAGATACAAATTGTTAAAGTACCCAATCACTCTATTGCCCCAGCTCTATGAAAATGCACATACACACACACAGAAATATCTGCATCCTCAAGCTTTCCACCCCAAGTTACCTAACGTATGCCCAGTTTCTACAAAAAGCCCATTCTTACTAAGGCATCCCATCCTTCTCAACAAACTACAAATCTTGCTACAGGAAGCTTATAAAACTAACTTCATTTGTATACAGGTATGTTCCCAGTGATCTTTGACTAACAGCATTACCAAATGATTGCTTAAATAGGACCAGGTAAAGCACCTGACATAGGAGACACTCAAGAAAATTTTTTTATCTTTTTTTTATTACTCAATGAATTTATTACATTTATAGTTGTACAGTGATCATCACAACCGAATTTTATAAGATTCCATCTCACAACCCCTATGCATTCCCCCCCCCCCAACCAAACTGTCTCCTTTGGAAACCATAAGTTTTTCAAAGTCTGTCAGTCTGTATCTGTTCTGCAAAGAAGTTCATTCTGTCCTTTTTTGAGATTCCACATGTCAGTGAAAGCATTTGATGTTGATCTCTTTGTCTGACTGACTTCACTTAGCATGATCATTTCTAGGTCCATCCCTGTTGCTAAAAAGCCATTATTTCTTTCCTTTTAATGGCTGAGTAATATTTCTTTGTGTATATGTCCCATATCTTCTTGATCCACTCCTCTGTCGACGGACATTTAGGTTGTTTCCATGTCTTGGCTATTGCAAATAGTGCTGCAATGAACACTGGAGTACATGTGCCTTTTTGAGTCGTGGTTTTCTCTGGGTAGATGCCTAGGAGTGGGATTGCTGGATCAAATGGTAGTTCTATGTTTAGTTTTCTGAGGCCTCTCCGTACTGTCTTCCACAGTGGTTTCACCAATTTACATTCCTGCCAACAGTACAAGATGGTTCCCTTTTCTCCACACCCTCTCCAGCACTTATTGTTTGTAGACTTTTGGATGATGGCCTTTCTGGCTGGGGTAAGGTGCTACCTCATAGTGGTTTTGACTTGCATTTCTCTAATAATGAGTGATGCTGAAGATCTTTTCATGTGTTTTTTGGCCATCTGTATGTCTTCTTTGGAGAACTGTCTGTTTAGATCGTCTGCCCATTTTTGGATGGGGTTGTTTGTTTTTTTGGTATGGGGCTGCAGAAGGTGTTTATAAATTTTGGAGATGAATCCCTTGTCAGCCGCTTCATTTGCAAAGATTTTCTCCCATTCTGTGGGTTGTCTCTTCGTTTTGTTTAGGGTTTCCTTTGCTGTGCAGAAACTTTGAAGTTTAGTTAGGTCCCATTTGTCTATTTTTGTTTTTACTGTCATTACTCTAAGAGGTGGATCTGAGAAGATGTTGCTGTCATTTATGTTGGAGAGTGCTTGGCCTATGTTTTCCTCTAAGAGTTTTATAGTGCCTGGTCTTATATCTAGGTCTTCAATCCATTTGGAGTTTATTTTTGTGTATGGTGTTAGGGAGTGTTCTAATTTCATTCTTTCCCATGTGGCTGACCAGTTTTCCCAGCACCACTTATTGAACAAGCCGTCCTTTCTCCGTTGTATATTCTTGCCTCCTTTGTCATAGATGAGTTGGCTGTAGGTGCGTGGGTTGAATTCTGGGCTTTCTATCCTGTTCACTGATCTATATTTCTGTCTTTGTGTCAGTATCATATGGTTTTGATGACGGTTGCTTTGCCGTATAGTCTGAGGTCAGGAAGCCTGATTCCTCCAGCTCCATTTTTCTTTCTCAGGATGGCTTTGGCTATTCTGGGTCTTTTGTGCTTCCAAACAAACCTTAAAATATTTTGTTCGAGTTCTGTGAAAAATGTCCTTGGTAATTTGATAGGGATTGCATTGACTCTGTAGATTGCCTTGGGTAGCATAGTCATCTTGATAATATTAACTCTTCCAATCCAAGAGCATGGTAGGTACGTCTTTCCATCTGTTTGTGTCATCTTTGATTTCTTTCATCGGTGTCTTATAGTTTTCAGAGTACAGGTCTTTTGTCTCTTTAGGTAGGCTTACTCCTAGGTATTTTATTCTTTTGGATGTGATGGTAGACGGGATTGCATCCCTAATTTCTCTTTCTGCTCTTTCATTGTTAGTATATAGAAATGCCGTCCATTTCTGTGTATTAATTTTGTATCCTGCGACTTTGCCAAATTCGTGGATGAGCTCTAACAGTTTTCTGGGAGCATCTTTAGGGTGTTCTAGGTATGGTATCATGTCATCTGCAAACAGGGATAGTTTTATTTCTTCCTTTCCAATTTGGATTCCTTTTATCTCTTTTACTTCTCTGATTGCTGTGGCCAGGACTTCCAAAACTCTGTTGAAGAGTAGTGGCAAGAGCGGACATCCTTGTCCTGTTCCTGATCTCAGCGGGAATTCTTTCAGCTTTTCACCATTGAGAAGGATGTTCATTGTGGGTTTGTCATATATGGCCTTTATTATGTTGAGCTAGGTTCCTGCTATGCCCACTTTCTAAAGGGTTTTTTTTATCAGAAATGGGTATTGGATTTTGTCAAAGGCTTTTTCCGTGTCTATTGAGAGGATCATGTGGTTTTCATTCTTCAGTTTCATGCTGATTGATTTGCAGGTATTGAAGAACTCTTGCATCCCTGGGATAAATCCCACTTGATCATGATGTACAATCCTTTTAATATATTGTTGGATTCAGCTTGCTAGTATTTTGTTGAGGACTTTTGTATCTACATTCATCAGTGAAATTGGCCTGTAGTTTTCTTTTGTTGTGATATCTTTGGTTTTGGTGTCAGGGTGATGGTGGCCTCATAGAATGAGTTTGGGAGTATACCTTCCTGTGCAATTTTTTGAAATAGTTTCAGAAGGATAGGTATTAGCTCTTCTCTAAATGTTTGCTAGAATTTGCCTGTGAAGCCTTCTGGTCCTGGACTTTTGAAGAAATTTTTATTACTGGGAGTTCCCTTCGTGGCTCAGGAGTTAACAAAACCAGCTAAGGATCCATGAGAATGTGGGTTTGATCCCAGGCCTCATTTGGTGGGTTGGAGATCTGGGGTTGCCATGAGCTGTGGTGTAGATCGCAGACCTGGCTCGGATCCCATGTTGCTGTGGCTGTGTCATAGGCTGGCAGCTGCAGCTCCAATTCAACCCCTAGCCTGGGAACTGTAGGTGTGGCCCTAAAAAGAAAAAAAATTACCATTTTTGTTGTTACAATTATTATTGATAATAGCTATCCAGTAAACAGATCTAATTAGCATTATAAGCACATTATATATATGGAGGTCTCAGTTTATTTTCAGCTAAGAACCCATCACTGTTTCCTTGAGGATTGGATTTGAGCCACATCTGAGCTACATCTGCAACCTATGCTGCAGCTCAGGCAATGCCAGATCCTTAACGTATTAAGAGAGGCCAAGGATCAAATCTGTATCCTTATGGAGACAGTGATGGGTTCTTAACCTGCTGAGCCACTATGGGAATTCATAAAAAGCCTTTTCTTCTTCCTAGCTTCTGGTTTTTGCCAGACATCTTTAGTATTCTTTGACTTGTAGATACATACTCCAATATCTGCCTTTATCATCACATGTCATTCTTCTAGTGTCCATATCTCTGTTTTCTTATAATACCAGTCTTTGGAGTAGAGTTCAGCCTTATCTATTATGACTTTTTTTCTTTTGACCAAGTAACAAGGAGATTGCAGAAAGGGAAGAATTTGGGAAAATGACCCCCACAATGTTGTTTTTGAACTACTCTTGGCTCATCCCTGAACTGTGTATGCTTGGATCTAATATTATTCAGTATATCAAAAACTTGGAGAAATGATAGACCACTGCCTATGTGTCAGATATGCTACCAGGTAGTGTGTACGCAAGATAAATCCAAAAATCGCTGCAAAATCTGAGAACTAAAAGAGAGAGAGGAACCACAGTGCGCAGAAGACAGGGGAACCTTGTGGCCTAAACCTAACCACACTGACTGCCTTCTACAGCAAAGCTATCAATGTTCCATAGGATATAAATAGGACTCAGTGTCTGAAAACCTAATATTCAAAACTTTCAATCTAATCTAAATTTACATTTCATGTGAAGAATGAGGAAAATTTAGATTTTTTTACTTTTTATGTAGGATAAAACCAAAAGATATCAATGCCAAGATGTTATAGAGATTGTAATCACTGACAACAGTGTTAAAGCAGCTATTACAAAAGTGCCTGACAATCAAGAATGCTCTTGAGGAGTTCCCGTTGTGGCTCAGGGGTTAACAAACTTGATTAGTATCCATGAGGACGTGGGTTTGACCCCTGGCCTTGCTCAGTGGGTTAAGGATCCAGTGCTGCCGTGAGCTGTGGTGAAGGTCGTAGACGTGGCTTGGATCCTGCATTGCTGTAGCTGTGGTGTAGGCTGGCAGCTACAGTTCCAATTCAACCCCTAGCCTGGGAACCTCCACATGGAGTGGGTGCGGCCCTAAAATGACAAAAGACCAAAAAAAAAAAAATAATAACACTCTTGAAGCCACTGTAAAAATAGAAAGTCTCAACAAAGACATTAAAAAAATAAGAAACAAACGTTATCATTGAGTAACGTTAACCTAAAGAACTCATTGGACTGGAACAACAGCAACTCTCATTCTTTGTTGGTGGGAATGCAAAATGGTATAGCCACTTTGGAAGACAGTTTGGTGGTTTTTTACAAAACTAAACTCATTCTTACAACATGATCCACCAGTCATGCTTCTTTGAATTTAACCAAAAGAGGTGGAAATTTATGTCCACACAATAATTTGCACACAAATGTGTATAGTAGCATTATTCATAACTGCCAAAACTTGGGTTCAACCAAGATGTTCCTCAGTAGGTGAATGGATAAAGAACCTATGGTACATCTGGACAAGGGAATATAAGTCACTACGAAAACGAAATGAGCTATCAAGCCATGAAAAGACATCTTTGGGGGAGACCTGGAGCGATCTTATATGCACGTTACTAAGTGAAAGAAGCCGATCTGAAAGCCTGTACGATTCCAACTACATGACGTTCTAGAAAAGACAAAACTTCAGAGACTTTAGAAAGATCAGGGGTAGACAGGGATTAGGAAAGGAAGGAGGAAGGAGGAACCAGAGCACTGTGGATTCTTAGGGCAGCGAAACTATTCCATATGAAACTGGAATGGCGGACACAGGATACAATATATTTTTCAAAGCCCATTGAATGTACAACACCAAGAGTTAACCCTAATGTAAACCATGGTGGATGGAGATGTGTCAGTATAGGTTCATCAGTTGTAACAAATGCACCGCTTTGGTGGGGGATGTTGATAGAGAAGCATGTCTGGGGGCAGGAAGTATGTAGGAACTCTTGTACCTTTGCTCAAATTGCTGTGAATGAAAACGTCTAAAAAAGAAAGTCTGTCTAAGAAAGAAAAAGAACTCAGTATATGAGCTCAGTAGCAAGATGGAGTAAAGAAAAAAGAAGACAGAGCTAAGATTAAGGGAACTTGATATCGATAGAAATAATCCAATCTCAAAACAGAAATAAAAAAGATTTTTAAAAAATGAATAAAAACTTAGAACAATCAGGGGAAAGCCTGAGGAAGAAAGAAGCTATTGCTTTGCAGGGAGAGGACTGTGGTGGTTTAAATTGCCTGCCTACCATCCTCGCCACCCCCAGGTGGAGGCAGCCATAAGAACTGCACCCACAGCAGGGTGCTAGTGCCAGAGGGAGCAATGCAGAATTTCTGAAAGAATTCTCCAAGGACTGGGGTTGTGGGTTCCAGCCCAGCTGGTTGCTCTCTGAAGGACTTGTCTTTATTTGCTTGACTCACATCATTCCTAGGTAGAGGGGCTGCCCGGGAGGCTTTTGCTGTATTCATTTAAAGGCAGAAACATTGGCTCTGTCAGCCTGGGGCTAAGGATAATAGGACAGACAACAGACTGAAACATCTAGGAAACAATAGATTGGGAAAAGAGGTACGTGGGGATGTAAGGGCTTTTAAAGGCTCCTGTGTATACAAGAGAATCAAGAAGCCCACACAGATTGTCAGGGCTGGGTATATCCCCAAAAAAGACCTGAGGAAATGCCAGGCTTTCACCTCTAACTGGCCTTCAGGCTCTGTGCAGGCTGGAAGTGAAGGCAAAGGCAGAGCCAGCCTGGCTAAGCCCTGAAGGAGTTCTGTACCATAGAACCGATCTGCAAAGACTCGCAAAGTATTCTTTCCTTTTTCCTCCAAGCATTGAAAAAGCACCCTGTCAAAATACTAGGTGTCCCCTAAGTTAATGGAACGCAGACTTCACATAATAAACAGTACAAAGTTAATGAAAATAATTTGGAGAAGTCACTAAACAAACAAAAAACATCAACCCACAACAAGTCCAGAAACAAACCCTGGGGAGGTGCAAAATCTGATTTCCGGAGTTGTCACCTTTTAATATTCAAAATCTCCAGGTTTAAACAGATGAAAATTAGGAAGCACACAAAGAAACAGGGAAGTATGGCTCATTCCTTGGGTGGAGCGGGGAATTAATAAGAAATTAATAGAGGAGTACCCATCATGGCTCAGTGGTTAATGAACCTGACTAGTATCCATGAGGACATGGGTTCAATCCCTGGCCTGGCTTAATGGGTAGGAATCTGGCATTGCTCTGAGCCATGGTGTAGGCCAGCAGCTACAGCTCCAGTTTGAACCCTAGCCTGGGAACCTCTATATGCCATGGGTGCGGCCCTAAAAAAGACAAAAAATAAAAAATAAAAAAAGAAATTAATAGAAACTGTCCATGAGGACACTCAGGAATTTAGACTTAACTTGTCAGAGACATTAAATCAACTCTCTTAAATATGCTAAAAGAGCTAAAGGCAGTCATGGAGAAAGAACTAAAGGAACCAGGAAAATATGTCTCGCCAAATTCCAAATATTAATAAAAAGATAGAAATTATAGAAATGAACCAAACAGAAATTCTGGAGATGTAAAGTACAATCATTGAAATGAAAAAAAATAACTGAAAGAGTTGCAACTGGAGATTTGAGCAAGCAGACGAAAGAGTCCATGAAGTTGATGATCAATTGACATCTGATTTAGGAAGTAAAAAGAGAAAAGAAGGGATGAAATAAACCAAACCTAAGAGATACATGAGACACTATCAAGTATACTAGCATATATATAACAGGAGTCCCAGAAGGAGAAGAGAGAAAGAAACAAAAAAGACTGCTTGAAGAAATAATGGCCCAGGAGTTCCCACTGTGGTGAACCGGAAATGAATCCAACTAGTAACCATGAGGTTGGAGGTTTGATCCCTGGCCTTGCTCAGTGGGTAAGGTTGCAAACATGGTTTGGATCATGCGTTGTTGTGGCTGTGGCGTAAGCCAGCATCTGTAGCTCCAATTTGACCTCTAGCCTGGGAACCTCCATATGCCACAAGTGTGGCCCTAAAAAGCAAAATAAATAAATAAATAAATAAATAAATAAATAAATAAATAAATAAATAAATAAAAAGAAAGAAAGAAAGAAAGAAAGAAAAGAAAAGAAAGAAAGAATGGCCCAAAATATCCCAGATTAGATGCAGATCACAAATCTAAACATCCAAGACTCAGTGAACTCCAAGAAGCATAAACCCAGAGAGATCAGCAGGAAGACACATTATAATCAACTTATCAAGTCCCAAAGACAAAGAGAGAATGTAGAATACAGCAAGAGATATTCTAGGTAATTAGTAACCCATTTTTCTTTGGAAACTGTATGCCAGAAAGCAGTGCATTGACATAGATAAAGCCCCCCAAAAAAGAAGTCAGCCAATAATTCTGTATCTGGCAAAAGAATCCTTTAAAAAAAATTAAGGAAGAAATTAGTACATTCCCAGATAAGCAGAATCAGAGGGAGCTCTTTACTAGTGGACCTGCACTATAAGAAATGCTCAACGGGGTCCTTCAGGCTGAGATAAAAGGGTACTTGAAATGATATGAAGAAACAAAATACAATGGTAAATATAGCTATATAGATAAATATAAAAACTGGTAGTATGGCATTTTTGCTTTGTAACTCCTCTCTTTTTTTCCCTATATGATTAAAAGACAAATAAATAAAACAGCAATTATAAATTTATCTTAATTGACCCACAATGTACAAGGATATAGTTTGCAAAAATAACAGCATAAAGCAGAGGGAAGATAGCATTTTGAAGGGTCAGAGTTTTTATACACTATTGAAATTAGCTTGGTATGATTTAAAACTTTATTCTTACAAAGTTAAAATGCAAATTGTAATCCCACGGTAAGCCCTACTACCAGTTTTTATATTTATCTATATAGCTATATTTACCATTGTATTTTGTTTCTTCATATCATTTCAAGTACCCTTTTATCTCAGCCTGGAGGACCCCGTTGAGCATTTCTTATAGTGCAGGTCCACTAGTAAAGAGCTCCCTCTGATTTTGCTTATCTGGGAATGTGCTAATTCCTTCCTTAGATTTTTTTAAAGGATTCTTTTGCCAGATACAGAATTATTGGCTGACAGTTCTTTTTTGGGGGGCTTTATCTATGTCAATGCACTGCTTTCTGGCATACAGTTTCCAAAGAAAAATGGGTTGCTAATTAAGGACTGAATTGTGTCTCCTCAAAATTCATGCATTGAAGCCCTAACTTCCAGTGTGGATAGTATTTGGAGATGGGGCCTTTGGGAGGTAATGAGACTTATATGAGGTCATGAGGGTGGGGTCTTCATTATGGGGTTTGTACCTTTATACGGAGAGACCAGAGCCCACATGCTCTCTCTCATCAGGAACTCATTGCCAATAGCTAGATCTTGGACTTTTGCAGCCTTTAGAACTGTGAGAAATAAATGGCTATTGTTTGAGCCACACAGTCTATGGTATTTTTTAATAGCAGCTCCAGCTAAGCCATCCAAGAAAAAAAAAGAAACTGGTTTAAGTATACAGAAAAAGAAACAAGATGGGAATCAGAAGAGTAAACTACAAAAAAAAAAAAAAAAAATCACTCCCTGAACAAGTTATGGAGGGATTAAGGAATAAAAAGAGAAGCAGACATATAAAAAACAAATAGCAAAATTACAGAGGAAATCTTTATCAGTAATTTACTTGAACTATAAATGGATTGAACTCTTCAATTAAGAAGATTGAAGGAGTTCCCGTCATGCATGGCGCAATGGAAATGAATCCAACTAGTAATCATCAGGTTACGGGTTCAATCCCTGGCCTTGCTCAATGGGTTAAGGATCTGGCATTGCCATGAGCTGTGAAGTAGGTCGAAGACACGACTTGGATCCTGCGTTGCTGTGGCTGTGGTGGAGGTTGCAGACATAGCTCGGATCTGGCGTGGCTGTGGTGTAGGCCGGTGGCTACAGCTCAGGTTTGACCCATAGCCTGGGAACCTCCATATGCCGTGGGTGCGGCCCTAAAAAGACAAAAAAAAAAAAAATCCATTAGGACTTTTGAAGACACAGACAAGTTGTTTCTAACACTTATATACAAAGCATATAAACAAAAATAGCTAAAACAGTTTTGGAAAAGAAGAATAAAGTTGGAAAAATTGCACTATATGATTTTTAAGGCCTAAGTAAGAATAATTAAGACAATGTGGTATCAGTGAAGGAAGAGACACATAAATCAATGAAACAAAGTAGAATCAAATGTAGCCAAATATGACCTTTGATTTTTAACAATGGTGCAAAATAAATTTAGTGAAGAAAGCATAATGTTGTCAACTAAATGGATTTGGAATAAAATATGCTTATGTAAAGGAAAACAAAACACTTCTACATAAACATGCTAGGTTATACAAAAATTTACTCAAAGTGTGGAGTTCCCGTCGTGGCGCAGTGGTTAACGAATCCGACTAGGAACCATGAGGTTGCGGGTGTGGTTCCTGCCCTTGCTCAGTGGGTTAACGATCCGGCGTTGCCGTGAGCTGTGGTGTAGGTTGCAGACACAGCTCGGATCCCGCGTTGCTGTGGCTCTGGCGGAGGCCGGCGGCTACAGCTCCGATTGGACCCCTAGCTTGGGAACCTCCATATGCTGCGGGAGCGGCCCAAGAAATAGCAACAGCAACAACAACAACAACTACAACAACAAAAAAGACAAAAAGACCAAAAAAAAAAAATTTACTCAAAGCGGATTATTGATCTAATGGACAACATTAAACTATATAAAACTTTTAGAGAAAAAATCGAATAAAACTTCTGTGACCTATGTTTAGACCAAAAAGACCTATGCTGAAACTCACAAAAAATTGAATACTATCAAAGTTACGATCTTTTGCTGCCTGAAAGACAGTCAAGAGAATGAAAAGACAAGCTACATACTGAGAAAAAAAATACTTGCAAACCATATATTCAGTAAAGAACATGTATCTAGATTTACTAAGAAATCTCAAAACTCGACACTGAGACAAACAACTCCATTAAAAAAAAAATGGCAAACGGAGTTCCCGTCGTGGCGCAGAGGAAACAAATCCAACTAGGAACCATGAGATTGTGGGTTCAATCCCTGGCCTCGCTCAGTGGGTCAAGGATCCGGCGTTGCTGTGAGCTGTGGTGTAGGCCAGCAGCTATAGCTCCGATTAGATCCCTAGCCTGGGACCCTCCACATGCCTCAGGTGTGGCTCTAAAAAGCAAAAACAAAGAAACTGGCAAAAGACTTGAACAGGCACTTCACCAAGAGGAGATATAGATGACAAATAAGTCCATGCATAAGTTAAACATCATTATCCACAATGCAAATTAGCAATGCAAATTAAAATAACAATGAGATACCATGACAAACCTATCAGAGTGACTAAAATTTAAAAATACAGGAGTTCCTGTTGTGGTTCAGCAGTAACAAACCTGACTGGTATCCATGAGGACAAGAGTTCGATCCCTGGCCTCACTAAGCAGGTTAAGGATCTGGCATTGCCGTGAGCTGCAGTGTAGGTCGAAGATGTGGCTCGGATCAGGTGTGGATCAGGTGTGGCGTGGTATAGGCTGGCAGCTGTAGCTCCAATTTGACCCTTAGCCTAGGAACTCCCATATGCTGCACGTGCAGCCCTAAAAAGCAGTAAATAAAATTATAAAGCAGTCAACAAAATAATAAAAATTAAAATTAAAATACCAACAGTACCAAGTGCTGTCAAAGGTGCAGAAAAATGCATTGCTACTGGGGGTGCAAAGTGGGGGTTTTTCATTCAGAAAAGCAGTTTGGCGGCTTCCTACAAAGTTAAACACACCACATGACCCAGCAGTCTCACTCCTGGGTATTTAGCTGAGAGAAATGAAAAGTAATGTTTACGCAAAAACCTGTATACAAATATTTATAGCAGCTGTATTCGCAGTCATCAAAAACTGGGAACAAACCAGAGTCCTTCAAATTGAGAAACAAACTGTGCTTATATAGTTAATGTATATATACATTATATACACACACATTATATACATTATAATGTATATATACATTACTACTCAGCAACAAAAAGAAATAAGCTGTTGATACAAGCAACAACCTGGATAAATCTCAAAGACATTATGCTGAGTGAAGGAAGCCAGTCTCTGGAATCCCCATGTGGCTCAGTGGGTTAAGTAATCAACATTGTCACTGCAGCAGCTTGGGTCACTGTTGTGGCATGGGTTCAGACCCCGGCCTGGGTATTTCTAAAGAGACACAGCCAAAAAAAAAAAAAAAGGAATGAAAAAGAAAAAATAGCAAAATTTCCCTTATTATTTAAGAGATTTTACCATAAGTTCTGTTACTTGCCAACAAAAGCATCCTAACTGACAGAGGCCAGGTAGGTTTGTTTCCTTTTACTTTGAAGATCATTTCTTTGCGGAGAAATAAGCAGAAGATCTCAGTAGGTTATTATTTACATGCCTCAGATAAGTTCAAAGGACAACCTCAGTTAGGATTTCTGAAACAACACGGGGTGGGGGCGGAATTGAGAAATCTCTTCCCTCCCACTGCTCCTCCCTCTGACCTCTTTTCTTTGATTAAATAAAGGCTTTTCTGTGGAGTTCAGAATCATTTCTAGAAATTTGAAACTTCAGACTCTCCAAGATGTACCTCAGTGCTGCACATCACCGCATCCCTCTTAATGATGGAAATAGCATTCCTATCATTGGACTTGGCACCTTCTCAGAACCTAAACTGGTAAGCTTATCTTTTTTAAAAACGCATTCCTAAAGGATAATCTGTAATTTGTTGTGAGTGGATTTCATTGATTTACTCTTCGTAATAGTGCATGCAACCCCAAAAGGACTGCTGTTTGGCTAAATGAGTATTGGGCCAAAGCAGTTTAGGATTTAAAAGTCTTGGCTTAAAGAATGAGATTTATCTGCTTCCTTTACAAAAATCCAGCTGGTTGTTGATTATTAGATTGATCTAAGACACGTGAAATTTCTGAATTTATGGTTTGTGATTCCTTTGTGTGTGTGTGTATCTTTTTAAGGCCGCACCCGGGCACATGGAGGTTCCCAGGCTAAGGGTTGAATCAGAGCTGCAGCTGCTGGTCTATACCACAGCCACAGCCACAGCCACAGCCAAGCCAGATCTGAGCCGTGTCTACCATCTATAGCTGTAGCTTGTGGCAATGCTGGATCCTTTAACCCACTGAGCAAGGCCAGGGATTGAGCCCACATCCTCATGGATACTAGTCAGCTTCTTAACCTGCTGGACCACAGTGGGAAATCCTGGTTTGGGATTTTTTTTAAAGTTCATATTGGAGAATTTTTAGTTCAGTTCAACAACACTTCTAGTGAAAACTTACCATGTATGAATTACTAGGCTATAGAAGCTTCAAATATAAAGAGAATAGAGTCTCTGTTGTCCAGGGTTTAAAAATCAAATTGAGGAGAGAAACTCTTTAATAACCAATCAGAGGACAATGAAGAGTAAACAAGAATGGTAAGCAATATTTTTCCTGATAACACAAGAAAGGGAATAGTTAAATTTGACTTTGAGGACCTAAGTGGGTTTCCACTAAGAAACAGAAAAGCTTCTACTTGTAGGAAAATATATTTCTGCTTTCCACATTGCAGTGCAACATTTAATGCTGATTACCAGAATAAGCCAGTGATATGTCTAGAAATGACATGGAAATTTGAATGATAATGTATGCATGAGCTCTGTAAAGCTAAGTATGGTTTAGTTAGGCAGAGAAGCAGAGCTGATGCAGGCCACTTTAGGCAGAAAGAGAAGCATAGAGACACAAGGATATGAATCTGATTATGCCTACACCACAGCTCGTGGCAAAGCTGGATCCTTAACCCACTGAGCAGAGCCAGGAATTGAACCCACGTGCTCGTGGATACTAGTTGGGTTCATTACCACTGAGCCACGATGAAAACTCCAAGCTGCATATTTCTAACTATGACTTTTTATGTGTATTTCCATATATGAAAGTGTCTAAGAATAGACATAAAGTACTTAGGATAGGGAGGTAGGTAGATAGATTGATAGATGGGTCTAGTATATGAATAGGATTATGTCACACCTCTGCTTAATTATTTCACTGGCTCACTGTCAGTTATATGGCTCCTTACTTGCACTTCTATCATTCTATCCATCTGTCTCTTGAAGCTCAGTAGGGCTCAAAGTGCTGCATCTACCAATAAATATTATTAAGTGCCTACTGTGTGTCTAGTGATATTAAATACTGCAAGTTGGAGATATTCAAAAGTAGGCATGTGTCATTTCCCAAAAAGTGTTGTAACTCACTTCAGAAGATAAAACATACACCAATTAGAGAATATGACATTAGAGGAATACTCGTGGGAGTTCCTGTTGTGCCTCAGTAATAACAAACCTGGCTAGTATCCATGAGGACTCGGGTTCGATCCCTGGCCTTGCTCAGTGGGTTAAGGATCGGGCATTGCCATGAGCTGTGGTGTAGATCACAGGTGTGGTTCAGATCCTGAGTGGCTGAGGCTGTGGCGTAGGCCAGTAACGACAGCTCCGATTAGTCCCCTAGCATGGGAATTTCCTTATGCCATGAGTATGCCCCTAAAAACCAAAAATAAATAAAAATAAAAATAATAAAATAAATAGAAGTGGACATTGTGCCTGCACAAACCACATGTGTGAGCAGAAATACAGAGCTAATCGTCTGTCTCACAAAATCTGAAACTCTAATGGGAAGAATACCCACCATGGGAGATTTGGAGAGAGGGCGGTGGGAAAACTGAAATGTATGAATTATCTGTGTGATGTTTCCTATGACAGCTTCCCAGAATGTTTTCATACAGGGATGGAATAGGCTATAATAACCTCCCAAAAGATCTCCCTTTTTTCTCTCCTATAGGTCTGTGTTAGAAAATCTCTCTCTCTATAGCTCTGAAAAAATCCAATAGGTGAGAATTTGGAGTATTATTCCTTTTTTCTACCTCGATAGAAATTAATACGGTTTTTATACACTTCAGTCCATGAGTTAATAACCAATATTTATCAAAAACTTCAAGTAAAATTCAAGAATGTTACCAAGTGTGCAAATGATACAAATCTAGGACCAAGGGTGAATATCTGGAAAATGGGCAAAAATTCAGTTCAATACTTTATCGTGTGCCTACCATAGGTGGGGCATTTTTCTAGGTAACGTGGGGAGGATTACAACAATGGGCTAGAAACAAGGGATTTAAAATCCAAAGCAGGAGGTCCCATCGTGGCGCATCAGAAACGAACCTGACTAGTTACCATGAGGTTTCAGGTTTGATCCCTGGCCTCGTTCAGTGGGTTAAGAATCTGGCTTTGCCACGAGCTGTAGTGTAGGTCACAGACGCAGCTCAGATCTGATGTTGCTATGGCGTAGTCCAGCAGCTATAGCTCTGATTGGACCCCTAGCCTGGGAAACCTCCATATGCCCTTGGTGTGGCCCTAGAAAGCACAAAAAAATAAAATGAAATAAGTGGTTTACGAGGGATAACACTTATTAAAGGATGAAAAAAAAAACTGAAAAAATCTAGTTATGGGTTAGGTCAGGTAACACCAAGGTATGGGAAAAGAGTGGCCTAGGAAGGTAGATTGGGGTTGTACTGATCAGTATCCCTTCCTGCGTGGCCCTGGTTACGATTTCCATAGCTGCAAGCAGTTTTCACAAAGTGAGGAGTGAGCTGGATGTGTTGCATTTGGGACACAGGAGAGGTGATTCCAGGCTCTTGATGACTAGTACCAAGGAGGAGCCTGAAACTTCAAGTCCATCCTGCCCCTGAGCTGGAGGAGGCTGGGGGCACAAGTGTCAGGACCCCTTCTCAGGAATATACCATCTTGTAGATATTCCTTGTTTTTCCTCAATGCCCATTTCATTCTGACCTGCTGCTCCTCTCCAACTAAGCAATCTTGTTGCACCTGGAGAAGGCAAGCCTTGTTCTTGCACCAAGTTTTTGGTTTTTTGTTTGTTTGTTTGTTTGTTTTGGCTTTTTAAGGCTGCACCCAGGGCATATGGTAGTTCCCAGGCTAGGGGTCAAATTGGAGCTGCAGCTGCTGGCCTATACCCCAGCCACAGGAATGCAGGATGCGAGCCACATATGTGATCTATAGCTGCAGCTTGAGGCAATGCTGGATCCTTTAACCTACTGAGCAAGGCCAGGGATCGAATCCACGCCCTCATGGATACTAGTCGGATTCGTTACCACTAAGCCACGATGGGAACTCCTGGTTTGATTTTTTCAATCTGTTTTTAAGCTGAGGACGAGGTGTTAAAGAAAATTAATTAATGACTCTTGTTAAAGCACGGTCAAGACAAATTTATTCAAAGGGGAAAATGTCATGATAGGTATAGGGGCCACTGGGATGGAATTTTGCAGTGGGAGAGAAAGATTGAGGTCAACTCTGCAAACATGGGCAAGCAAGAATTTATGATCAAGGAGCAGGGTCAGGGTCAGTGGGTAGAAAATTACTAAGAGGAAAACATCAGGGATTAAGGGGCAATTTTGGCCAAACTGACCTAACAGGCTTCTTGCTGAAGACAGGACTGGGTGCCTAGACATTACCTGGGGCATGGTAGATGATGAAGAACCTGACTGGAATCGAATGTGATCAGATAATAGAGAGTGAGTGATTGTGGCTAAACTGACTTAGCAGGATTCTTGCTAAGCTTGGACAGAGCAGAGATGGGCATGCAAGTCCATGTTAGAAAAGAGTTCAAAAGAGCCTGATTATTTCAGTTATTATATTTTGCATCTCTGCTTGTGTAATCCTTTTTTTTTTAATTTTTGTTTTTGTTTTAGGGTTTTTGTTTTGTTTTTGGTTTTTTTTTTTTTTTTTTTTTTTTTGGTTTTTAGGGCCGCACCCACGGCATATTGAGGTTCCCAGGCTAGGGGTCGAATTGGAGCTACAGCTGCTGGCCTACACCACAGCACAGCCATGCCAGATCCAAGCCACATCTGTGACCTATACCACCGCTCACAGCATTGTCGGATCCTTAACCCACTGAGTGAGGCCAGGGATTGAACCTGCAACCTCATGGTTACTAGTCAGATTCATCTCTGCTGCACCCCAACAGGAAACTCTTGCTTGCTTAATCCTTAAGTCTATTTCTTTGCTCAGTGTTTCTTATAATTTATCAATCTTTGCCTCCAGTTTATTTCCAGGATCTTGAATCATCTTTTCATATCATCAGTCTAAAGTCTTTGGGGAGGCTGGTTATCTCCAGATCACTTAGCTGTTTTTCTGGAGTTTTTTCTTGCTCCTTTATCTGAGTCATAATTCTCTGCCTTTTCGTTTTGTATAGATTTTTGGTGTGGTCTCCTTTTTGCAGACAATAGAGTTGTAGCCTCTCTTACTTCTAATGTCTGCTCCCCTTGTGGCTGAAGTTGGTATAGGGTGGGGCTTGCTGTAGGCTCCCTGATGGGAGGGACTGGTGCCTGCCCCCTGGTAGGTGGGGTGATTTCTGTTTCTGGTGGGTGGGGCTTTGGCTCTGGTGAGATTAGAGGCCTGCAGGTGAGGATGGGGGGCAGATCTTTGGACAGCCTGTTTGCTAAGGGATGGACCTGTGTTCCCACCTGGATTATTGTTTGGGCTCATTATTATTTTCAGCCCTGATGGGTGGGGCCAGATTTTTCCAAAATGGCCACCTCTACAGGAGCACACACTGTTAATTGTTCCCGAGACCTTTGTCTCCAATGTCCTTCCCCCATAATGAGCCACAGCCACCCCTGTTTTCCCAGGAGATCCTCCAAGAACCACAGTCAGGTGTGACCCAGATTCCTTTGGAGTCTCTGCTCTGCCCTGGGATGCAGTACACATAAAAGCCTGTGTGCACCTTTCAAGAATGGAGTCTCTGTTTCCCCCAGTGCTGTGAAGCTCCTGTGCAGAAGCCCCACTGGCCCTCAATGCCAAATGCTCCTGGGGCTCCTCCTCCCAATGCCTGATCCCCAGGGGTGGGACCTGATGTAGGGCTCAGAACTCTCCATGCCAAGGGTGAGTCTCTACAATATAGTTACTTTCCAGTCTGTGGGCCTCTCCCCCTCCTACCATCTTGATGTGGCCTCCTCCTTGTCTTCTGGAATAGAGTATCTTTTTTTGATAGTTTGCAGTCTAACTGGTTGTAATTTTGTTGCTTTTATGAGAGAAGGTGAGCTCCAGTCCTTCTATTCTGCCATCTTAATCCCATCTGGGCCAAAAGAGCCTGATTAGAGTTTTGTCAATGAAAGAATCTTCGTGAAGGTTGAGAGTGTTCTTGAAGTCTCCATCTAAAGGGACCAGGGACCAGACAGGAAGCAGAAATAAGTGGTTCTGGAGAGCCAAATCATTGCTCAGTTAGGCTCTGCTTTCTCATATTGAGAGTAGATATGAGTGCAAGATACGCTTTATTTTCTTCTAGGCTAAGAAGCAAAACAGAACAACAAGATAAGCAAGGAATACTTAGGAGATTGTTCCCAGAACAAGATGTAATAATTAAAGTGCTTAGCATCCTTTACAAGGACAGCAGAGTTCCCTGGGGGCCTAGCAGTTAAGGATCAGTGATTGGCACTGCTGTGGCATGGGTTCAGTCCCTGGCCTGGCAACTTCCACATGCCAAGGCCATGGGCAAAAAATGTGAAATAAATGAAGTGAATAAATGAATAAGAATGGCAATATCTCCTCTACAACCAATTGTCATATGCAAACAAAAGTCCAGTGGGCCTGATCTTCTCACATCTTTCAGAGAATATTGTAAAATAATTAGGGTTTTTTTTTTTTTTTTTGGTCTTTTTGTCTTTTCTAGGACCGAACCTGCGGTATATGGAGGTTCCCAGGCTAGGAGTCTAATCGGAGCTGTAGTCACTGGCCTACGCCAGAATCACAGCAATGCAGATCCAAGCCACATCTGTGACCTACATACACCACAGCTCACAGCATTGCTGGATCCTTAATCCACTGAGCGAGGCCAGGGATCAAACCCGAAACCTCAATGGTTCCTAGTAGGATTCGTTAACCGCTGAGCCACAACGGGAACTCCAGTAATTAGTAATTTTTAAGTGATGGCAACATATGTATGTGTGTATATATATGTATATATATATATATTTTTTTTTAAATCTTTTTAGTCAGATTCGTTTCCACCGAGCTAGGATGGGACCTCCTCATTTATAATTTTGTGTAATGTTAAATGGGCTAGCATTTTGAGGGTCAAAAAAATAACTTAGCTTTGTTTGTGCTTTTAGTAGAGTGAGTATCCTGAGCTCCTTGCAGTTCCTGTGACACTCAAACTCCTGCCACAGAAAACTTGGCTCTTAGAAATCAAACATCTGACTTCTGCATTTTGTTATGTCATTCCTCTCCAGAGGCCATGAATGCTGCATGTTAAACTGCAAAAAAAAATGTTTCGGTGGTGGGGTAGAGGGTAACAAAAAATAACAGGGGAGAAAAACATAAATTCATGTTTCAAAGCTATTTGCCTGCCAAAGTTAAATCGAATTAAAATGAGAAGAGACAAAATAAGTAGAAATCAAGTAAGAAGGCTTCTGTAATAAATCATACAAAAAAATGATAAGGACTTGAACTTGATTAGTAGTTATGAGGAAAATAATTTGATTGGAGCCTAGAAAAGAAGTAAGTTGACAGAAAGCTACAAATCACAGAAATAGACTCTACAAAGCTTGGCAACTGATTAGATTCAGACAAAGGAGAGCAAGTGGTAGATCCCAGGCCAAAAAAAATGATATTTCAGAGTCCTCGTGGATACTAATCGGGTTCATTACTGCTGAGCCACAACAGGAATTCCCAAGAGATCAATACTTTTAATGCTATCATCTGGGCAACCACCACCTAGATCCAAAATTAAAACAGACCAAACTGTAGAAACCTTCCCAAGCCGAAACCCTTCCTCCCTCGATGGATTGGTGATCTGGGATTAGCGTATTTCCACTGAGGCATGTGAAATGACTGGTCAGTGGGGACCTGCCATATAGCACAGGAAACTCTACCCAATATTCTGTGATGATCTATTTGGGAAAGTAATCTGAAAAAGAATGGATTGTGTGTATATGTATAACTGAGTCATGTTGTTGTACAGCAGAAATTATCACAACACTGCAAATCAACATCAATAAAACTTAAAAAACTGAAAATGCAAAACCAAACCAACCCCTTCCTCCCTCAAGAGGAAGTTGGCCTTCTAACTTTGAGGGCAATTATTTTCTTACTTTTTTTTTTTTTTTTTTTTTTTTAGGGCTGCGCCTGCGACATACAGAAGTTCTCAGGCTAGGGGTTGAATCAGAGCTACAGGTGCCGGCCTACACCACCACCAGAGCAATGCAGGATCCAAGTCGAGTCTGCAACCTACACCACAGTTCAGGGCAACACCAGATCCTTAACCCACTGAGTGAGGCCAGGGATCAAACTCTTGTCCCCATGAATACTAGTCAGGTTTGTTAACTGCTGAGCCACAACGGGAACTCCTGGATTTACTCACCTAACAACTTTCATTTATAACATGTTAATCGCCTTTATTGTGTTGTACATGACATCCCTAGGACTTGTTTGTCTTTCGCCTACTTTCATCTAAATCCCCCTTCTTTCACCACCCCCCACCTCTAGCAGCCACAAATCTGATCTTTTTTTTCCGTGAGTCTGTTTTTCTATCCATTGACCTACAACACCGTGTTAGTTCCTGGGACACAATGTAGTGATTTGATATTTCTAGATATTTCAAAATGATCACCAATCATAAATCTAATAACCATTTGTCACCGTACAAAGATATTGCAAAATTATTGGCTATCTTCTCCGTACTGTACATTTCATACCTGTGACTTATTTGTTTATTGCTTTTTAGGGCCACACCCTTGGCATATGGAGATTCCCAGGCTAGGGGTCAAATCAAAGCTACAGCTGCTGGCCTATGCTACAGTCACAGCAACTCGGGATCCGAGCTGTGTCTACCACATACACCACAGCTCATGGCAACACTGGATTCCCAACCCACTGAGCAAGACCAGGGATTGAACCTGCAACCTCATCTTTCCTAGTCGGGTTCATTAACCACTGAGCCACAAAGGGAACTCCCTGACATTTATTTTGTAGCTGAGAATTTCTACCTCTTAAATCTCCCTCACCTATTTCTCTCCTCTCCTCTGACAACCATTTGTTTGTATATAAGTGAAATCATACAATATTTGTCTTTTTCTGGCTGACTTATTTCACTTAGCAAAGACTCTCTAGATCCATCCATGTTGTCTCAAATGTCATGATTTCATTCTTTTTTATGGCTGATTAATATTCCATTGTGTGTGTGTGTGTGTGTGTGTGTGTGTACACCACATCTTCTTAATCCATTCATTTGTCAGTTGACACTTAGGTTGCTTCCATATTTTGACTATTATAAATAATGCTACAATCAACATAGGCACGCATATATATCTTTGCAAGTTTTGACAGTTTTAGGACTCTCTATGAATGGAAGTGTACTGAATGTACTATTTTTTGTTTTGTCTCTTTTTCCAGATATGTTGTAAGATTCACACATGTTATTAATTGTGTCTTTAACCATTTTTATTGCTGTATCATATTAAAGAATATATCCATTTCCACCTTCTTTCCATGTCCATGTAGCCATGTCCATTTGTACAGCTTCCATTTTGGGTCTTTACAGACAATACGGCTACAAGGAGTCTTGCACCTGCATGTGAGTTTCTGTAAGATAGGTACTGCTATGACATTGAGTATCAGCATTTTCAGCTTTTAGTAAATGATGTCAATACAGACAATTTCCGGAGTAAGCATATAATTTACACTCCCTCCAGCAATGCATGAGGGTACTCCTTGCGTCACATTCTCAGCAAGACACAGTACTTGGTGTCTTTTTAATTTATGCAATTTTAGTAAGTATGAAACCATCTCTCATTATGGCTTTAATTTGTATTTTCTTTGTGGGGTGTGTTTTGTAAATTTGTATTTTCTTCAACTTCACATGAAATTGGTCAATTTTTCATATTTTTATTAGTCATTTGTGTATCTTTTTCAAACTGGCTGTGGTTCTATGTATATTTCTTTATTAGATTTTCCTTTTCTTTTGGATTTTCAGTTTATTTTTTAAATTTATTTTTGGTTTTTGCCTTTTTAGGGCCACAGTTGCAGCATATGGAGGTTGCCAGGCTAGGGGTCGAATTGGAGCTGTAGACACCAGCCTACACCATAGCCACAGCAATGCCAAATCCGAGTGGTGTCTGTGATTTATACCACAGCTCATGCCAGATCCTTAATGCACTGAGCAAGGCCAGGGATTGAACCTGCATCCTCATGGATACTAGTCAGGTTCGTTTCCGCTGAGCCACAACAGGAACGCCTGGATTTTCAGTTTATATATATATGTTGATTTTTTTTTTTTTTTTTTAGTGTCTGGATATGGGTCCTTTGTCAGTTATGTAAAAATATATCTTCCCATGTACCTTTCTACTCTTTTAATGGTATCTTGTGATGATCAGAGTTTTGCAGTTTCAATGTGGTCACATTTATCACTCTTTCAGTTTATCCTCAGCCCTCTCTGTAGCTTGTTTAAGAAATCCTCCTTTACCCAAGTGTCTTAGGTGCGGTACTCTGGGGAACTGCCTCTGAGAAGGAAATTTGCATGCAGGAGGCTTACTGGGGCATAGTCTTAGGAACCAGAGACCTATAAGGGGTGAGCAAAGCAGGTCTTTGAGGTGGGAAGAGTTGCATTGTGATGCAGCTGCTCAGCAGTCCCATGGAGAGCTCAGGAATGGGAGTGGTGCCCCTGAGTGGTACTGAGTCAAGGGGAGCAGACGTTTACACCCGCGCAGCATCCGGAGAGGGGAGTGATGCGAGTGATCAGCAGCCAGCAGTCCTGGCGGCTGAGGAACCGAGTCCCTCTCCCCTGGGAACACACCCTGACATCCAGCACAGTCTACCCTGGTGCCAACTAGACCTGTGGGCCTTGTGTGCTAAGTTCATCTCTGGGAAAAGCTCTTCCAGAACTCTGTTTGATTTCTTTCCTGGAAAGAAATTTAAAGAGGTGTTAACAGGACGAACACTGCTCTTGCCACTAAAGCTGTCTTCACGTTGCAATTTATACCTTCCATCTCCCTCCCAGACTACCCTTGCTAGAGTTCCACGTCCGTGGCCTGCATCTCTGCTGGTCTAGGTGACCTATCTGACATTATGACCCAGAGCCCCATCTCTGAGTTGGGCGAGTCCCTGGTCAACTTACCCTTCTCAGGTCACTTACTCAGGTTATTGTCCATTAACTGTCAAAATCAGGAAGGGGTATATCATTGGATGGTATAGGTACCAAACATTTTCTTCCCTGTCCCGTCATGTAACTGTGGAGGAGCCCTACCGCCTCCAATTATAAAACTCACCCCTGCCAGAATGGCACCATTTTCCCTTGAATGCTGGACTCTGGCCATAAGGAATCTGGTTTCCCCTTGGGAACTAGGACCTTCGGATACACAGAGCCTAAAATTCAGCCATGAGAAGCATGCATCCTCTAAGTGCGTCAAAGAGAGGGATGCTAAACCTGCTGGGTTTTCAGATTCATGTGTTCTGCTTAGCAGTCACACAACACCGTGATGACCTAGAGTGTATAACACCTCATTCTTACAGGACCTTCCCAGTCCTTTAACTGGAGGGAGGATGCTGTTGTTTATTCCAGGAAACAGAACCCTTTATTTTACTGCGTGTGTACTTAATTATGGAGTCGATTTTTTGCATTTTACATTCACCTAGCATATCCCTTATTTAAGTCTCCAAACACGGTATTCTATTTGATCTTTCTGATTTTCCCCTAAAGTGGATCTTCCCAAAGAATATCATAGTTATATAGAATTCTCTCATGCTGCATTTAAGAATTACAAAGAAGTGTTTTGTTTTTTTTTTTAATGTCCACATATCCAAATAGTTCCTCTATACTGATTAGAATTAAGTCCAGTATTTTAGTTCCCCTCATGGGTGCTTTTGCCATCTAAGAATATTTTTAGAAAGTAAAGAGCATACTAGATACTCAGTTTTTAGTAAAGGCTCTTCAATGATAACTGAATAATCAAAGACTTTCACTAGTATAACTTGCTGCTGTGCCATAATCTTTATTAAATAAAGCATCACCTATATATTACTCAGGCTGACAGTCATACCACACTTCTACCTTGGCCCTCATATTTTCCCCCCCCTTTTTTTTTTAATCCTAAATGCTCTCTCCTGTGCTTCTTTCCTTGCAACAACATTTGAAAATATCATCATGTATTCTAATATGCATTGTTAGGGGCTCTTTGCCTCGTATTAAATTTACTTTAGGTCTGTACTTAAGCTATCAGTCCAGCCCACAAAATCTCAGTGATATTCCTGAGGTCTGTTTACCATCTCCTATTGAACTTTATTCTTTTCATTAGTGCTCTATATTACACCTGAAAAAAGAAAGCAGTATTTTTTATGTTTCCCTTGTAAATTTCTGATTCTACCCCAGCCCTCCTCTCCCTGCTGTGCTTTTCTTGCGACCTTGGTTATCCATAGCATCCCATTTCACAGCCTGAGGGGCAGGAGCAGTGGGTGTTGCCTCACTCTCTCTTCAAGCCTTACTCCATGCTGTAAAGTAACCAAAGTTGTATCTCTGACATTCCAGGAATATGTGTTCACCTTTCCCAACTATTTAACATTTGTCACTATGAATCCTTTTTTCTAAAACCATCCGTGTTGCTGCTTGGTTCATTTTTCATATCCTCTCATCTTTATAGTAATGACTTAACTGGATTAGGGAAAGAAAATATAGTTCATGCTTCCAACACTTTCTGTTTGCAATCCAAAACTATAAAGTCAGTAGAAAGAAAAGATTCTTTGTCTCATTCATTCTGCAACAAATCAAGAGTTGTCTGATTAAGGTTGTAAAGCATTTGGTTGGAACATTGAAAATTCAGAAGCAAGCACAAGTAGTCTTCAACACTTGTGAATGAGATGGGATTGATCATTGTCTGAACGTGAGGTCAATAAAAATCTACACATAGAATTAAGCCTCTCCCCTGTGCACAACCTCAAAGATGATTTGCAATTTTAATTTGATGAGACTAGTTGTTTGTCTTGATGAAAGTCTCCATCAAGTCCTCCGTTTCTCATTAAGGAAAAAACATAACTAAATGAGGCACACTCTTGTATATTTAAATGTCATCATAACTGAAGAACAGTAATTTATGTGCAATTTGAAAAATGGATAACTTATTCCGCAAGTGCAGAGAACTTGTCAGGTTTTTTGATCCTGCCATTGTTCAGGAGAGAACATTCTTATGCTTCATGCAGGTTAATGAAATGAGCAAAGCTTTGGCTGCCAAATTAGATAAAAATGTATCTTTTGTGTGTGTGTGTGTGTGTGTGTGTGTGTGTGTGTGTGTGTTTTTAGGGCCCCACTTGTGGCATATGGAGATTCTCAGGCTAGGGGTGGAATCAGAGCTGTAGCTGCTGGCCTACACAGCCACAGCAACGCTGGATCCGAGCCCCATCTTTGACCAACACCACAGCTCACGGCAATGCCAGATCCTTAACCCACTGAGCAAGGCCAGGGATTGAACCTGCAGCCTCGTGGATACTAGTTAGATTCGTTTCCAATGAGTCATGATGGGAACTCCGATAAAAATATATCTTGAAAAGTACTTGAAAAATGTAACACACCCTGACAATCTTTTTTTCCCAGCTTTACTGAGGTATAATTGACATACCGTATTTCAAGTATACAGTTTGATGAGTTTAATACATGGATACGCTTATGAAGCCATTGGCATAATCCAGACAGTGAATATATCCCTCACTGCAAAAGTTTCTTTGAATTTCTTTGTAATCCCTCCATCATTCATACCCACACCCTCTACCCCCCACCCCAGGCAATCACTGATCAGTGTCTGTTACTATAGATTAGTTTTCATTTTCTAGTTTTTTTTTTTTTTTTTTTGGCTGCATTCTGGAGCCAGGGATCAACCCACATCCCAGCAGTGATAACATGGGATCCTTAATCTATTGAGCCACGAGGGAACTCCCTTCTGGCATTTTCCATAAATAGAATCATAAAGTATTTACTCTTTTTTTTTTTTTTTGGTCTGGCTTCTGGTATAATTATTTTGATCATCATCCATGTTAGTCTGTGCATCAGTAGTTCATTCCCTTTTTTTTTCTTTTTTTTTTTGTCTTTTTGCTATTTCTTTGGGCCGCTCCCGCGGCATATGGAGGTTCCCAGGCTAGGGGTTGAATCGGAGCTGTAGCCACCGGCCTACGCCAGAGCCACAGCAACGCAGGATCCGAGCCGCGTCTGCAACCTACACCACAGCTCACGGCAACGCCGGATCGTTAACCCACTGAGCAAGGGCAGGGACCGAGCCCGCAACCTCATGGTTCCTAGTCGGGTTCGTTAACCACTGCGCCACGGCGGGAACTCCTCATTCCCTTTTATTACTGAATGGCATTCCTTTCTGTAGCTACATCTCAGTTTGCTCATGCAGATTTTGATTTATAACTGAGCCTTCCTTGGTGGACTTGTGCCTTCCTCTAACATGGTTTCATGAACTCTGTCACTGGTAAAATTGATCAAGCTACGTTTCTGAAGCTGCAAAGCTGAGGGCAGACCTGGGATGGCTGGATCTCCCCTTGAGTGTGGAAAGCTCCCTGGGAGGTCAGTTTCCTCAGACCCCACCTTCCAGTCACAACAGCTTAAAATTGGGAATTTGTTGTTTTCACTCTAAAATGATGTATGTGCCAAGTGTCCTAACTAAGAATGGCTAAATGAAAGGAAAGACACATTTCCCTTCTCCTCCACCACAACCCTTCTGTCATTTTAGACCCCTAAGGGGATCTGTGGGACATCAGTGAAAATCGCCATTGATACGGGGTACCGGCACATTGACGGGGCCTTCATCTACCAGAACGAGCACGAAGTGGGCGAGGCCATCAGGGAGAAGATAGCAGAAGGAAAGGTGCGAAGGGAGGATATTTTCTACTGTGGAAAGGTGAGCACTTCCCCTTCCCCTCCTTCTACTTATATTCTTGGTGGGTCTGAGGTCACTTTTCTCTGATAAAGAATGTTAAACTCAGAGTTCCTCTTGAGGCTCTGTGGTCATGAGCCCAACTAGTATCCATGAGGACACAGGTCCAATCCCTGGCCTCGCTCAGTGGTTTAAGGATCTGGTGTGGCTGTGGCGTAGGCTGGCAGCTGCAGCCCTGATTCAACCCCTCGCCTGGGAACTTCCATATGCTGTGGGTGCAGCCCTAAAAAGTCAAAGATAAATAAATAAATACAATGTTAAAAATTAAAAAAAAAAGAAGGTTAAACTCACCAAGAGGAGTGAGTTCTCAATGGCCAGATTCCTTACTCTTGCCAAGAATTTAGGGACAACTAGCCGCTTGAAGGTTTAGGCACAGCTCTTTCTTCATTCATAGGCATGAATGAGAAATTATGGAAAGAGCCAACTCCACAAAGCAGGAAAACTGAGGAGTGAAGTGGGGACGGGGTTCATATTACATAAGAGTTTGCCAAAGATTTCTTTAAAGGAGGCCGGCTTCTTCTGTGTGTACCTCTTTGTCCATAGGTTGCTAAATTTTTGAGATATAATTCAGATACCATAAAGTTCACCATTTTAAATCAGTGGTTTCTAGTATATTCACAAAGTTGTACAATCAGGACCACTACCTATTTCCAGAATATTTTTATCCCTCCAAAAGAAACCCTGTACCCATTAGTAGTCACTTCTCCCAGTTACTGGTAATCACTGATCTACCTTCTGTCTCTCTAGTTTTCCTATTCTGGGCATTTCATCCAAAAGGAAACACATGACGACATGTTTTTTTCTGTCCCGCTTCCATCACTCAGCATAGTGTTTCTCACTTTCATCCATGTTGTAGCATGGATCAGACTTTCATTTCTTTTCACGTTCAAATAATAATCCATCGTGTGGACAGACCACATTTTTTTTGGAGAAATTTGAAATCTCCAGTGCTAGAAATCACTGTTCATTGACAAGCAATCAGAAAAATAAAGCCTCATAATAAAATGAAAGCCAATGGAAATATAAGATGCATATTTCCAGGCAGCTTTGCAGGAACAAAAGCTGGACGATGTTAGAGAATGTGTAATACAGTTCTTTTAAGTGTTCTAAAGGGAATGAGGTACTGCTTCTGGCTTCACCCATTCCCTAGACCCCTAATGTCCTAGCTTCTTTCCAAGTTCTCTAGGAGTTTGCAGTTCTCCAAGTCACCAGCCACTTATGGGCTATGATTCCAAGGGACCATATAGGGCCACTGTCCCAAAATATCAGCTGGAAGCTTTTCACTTTATTTTAGCTTTACAACCTGCTTCCTAAGGATTTCATTGTTACAGAGTCTCTCATTAGAACTCACCAAGTGAGTTCCCGGCGTGGTGCAGTGGAAACGAATCCGACTAGGAACCATGAGGTTGCAGGTTCCATTCCTGGCCTCGCTCAGTGGGTTAAGGATCCAGTATTGCTTTGAGCTGTGGTATAGGTCATAGATGACGCTTGGATCTGGTGTTGCTGTGGCTGTGGTGTGGGCCAGCAGCTACGGCTCTGATTCAACCCCTAGCCTGGAAACCTCCATATGCCACAGGTGTGACCCTAAAAAAAAAAGAATTCACTAAGTGTTTCCAGGGAAGAATAAACTTGAACTCATATCCCGAGGACTTGAGCCAAAGAAGCCTGCCCAAAGCTGGAAATATTTTTAAAGTTATAAAAAGCAAAACAAACAAAAAACTTTCCTTCTTATCTCCCTAGTAAACAGTTAAAGCTGTTGCTATATCTATCATGCTGGAAAAATGGACTCAAATTTTATCACCCATTTCAAGAGGCTCCTGTGAGTTAACATTTACAAAGCACTTAAAAAGTACCTGGCATAGTACTAGTGCTATATGTGTTTGTTGAATAAAAATAGACTAAAATATATAAAACAGAATTTTCAGTTGGATGGGATATTAACAATACACCAAAAAGACCTACCTTAACAGCAAAAACACATTTTTCACGGCTCTCTCCACGTGGTTTTCTCTTCTCTGTGCTCTGAAGGCAAGAAAAAAATTATCCAACGTGGGAAAAAATTTTTACCAGTTTTGCTTGCCCTTGCTTGTGACAACTTGTACATAAATTCAATTTTTTTTCCAAAAAAAATATTTAAGCAAATTTGCACCTCCAAGAAGATGTACTTATTTATGCAGAGGCTGTGTGTACTCCTCAGTGCCTTATGTTTTACGGACCACAAGGGTACCGTGATTGAGGAGCAATCAGAAAAATAAAGCCTTCCTATGAATGTTCCCAGGCTAGAGGTTGAATCAGAGTTACAGCTGCCGACCTACACCACAGCCTCATCTTTCCTTACCTAACACACTAGGGACTGAGTAATTTCTTTTTCTTTTTTTCTTACTTATGTTAAGCTAAGTTCCTTTTATTTCTTTTTTCAGATGTATTGAGATATAACTGACACACAACATTGTGTAAATTTAACGTGTACAACGTATCAATTTGATACACATATATTGCAAAATTATTACCACCACTGTTAGCTAATACCTCCGTCACATCATATAATTACCAGTTCTTTTTTGGGATGAGAACATTCAAGATTTATTCTCCTAGCAACTTTCAAGTATATAATAAATACAGTTGTGTCAACTATAATCACCATGCCATTCATTAGAGCTCCAGAACTGATTCATCTCATAAGTGGAAGTTTGTACCCTTTGACCAGCATCTCCCCATTTGAATGCATGAGAAGCTGTTTAATTGTTGGAGGACTGGAGGCTGGGGTCTCCCATGCCACCATTCGGGAGACATCATCAGTTCGCATTGAGTAATTTCTTTCTCTTCATTTTTGCTAAAAAAGCAAACATTCACATGGATGTTCCCTGGCTAGAGGTTGAATTGGAGTTACAGCTGCCACCTACGCTACAACCACGGCAACACTAGATCAACACTAGATCAAAGCCGTGTCTGTGACCTACACCACAGTTGAGGGCAATGCCAGATCCTTTAACCCACTGAGCGAGGCTGGGGATCGAACCCGCATCCTCATAGATACTAGTTGGGTTCGCTTCCACTGAGCCACAACAGGAACTCCCACATTGAGTAATTTCTTAATAGGAATTGGCAGCATTTTCCTCAGGAAATGAGGCAGTGGACCAAATGAGCACAAAGGAGCAATGAAAAGGAATCTAAACCTTTGCAATAATTTAAAATTTCACCAGCTTCTGCACTGCCCATCATAATGTGACGGCTCTGGTGAAGTCACGTGCTCATACCTGTATTTCTTGCTTAGATAAAGCACACCTTTTACCAATGACGTGAAAATAAAGTGCCAGGCCAGGTCAGAACCACTCGTCAGATACACATTCCCTAATTACTCAATGAGGAGAAATGAAAGTGTTTTCGATTAGGCAGTTAGCACAGGGCAGAGGAAGACTTAATTGCTGACTCAGGTACTGTGGTTCAGGTGGATCTTTAAGTCTCTGGTACTATATTTGGATAAAGTTGTATTCTGGGTGTTAAGAGTTCTATCTGCTCAACCTATACTCAGATGACACTGCAACATAAATGCATTTTTATGAAATGCAAAGGAGTGAATAAAATGCTTATGAGTGTTTGCAAAGAATAAAGGACTCCATTATTGTTAAAAAAAAAAACCAACAACAACAACAAAAAAGGTGCATGTTATTTACCTATACCCCTTTTAATGTTTCAGCTGTGGGCTACAAATCTTGACCCAGAGATGGTCCGCCCGGCTCTGGAGAGGACGCTCAAGGTCCTCCAGCTAGATTACGTGGATCTTTACATCATTGAAATACCCATGGCTTTTAAGGTGAGTTCAGATGCCTAAAGGTTAGGCCTCTGCTCTTTGTCAACCATGAGCTGACAGCTCTGTGCAGGAGGCTCATTCAGTACTTAGCACCATAAGATATCAAAGATAGTACTGATCTAGCCCAGAAAGATTATGTAGCCAACATAAGCCTGGATCCCAAGTTTCTTGATTCATAATCCAATGCACTTTCTGTTCATGATATAACAGCATGATGTCACATGGTATAACAGCTATGCTGTAAGCCCTCTCCATTAAGCTGACATGTAGTCTCCTAACTGTAGGAGATTCTGGGTCCTCTTTTGCCAATCCGATGCTTGTTCTCTTAAACTACGCTGCCCTCTGCCTTATCCTACAAGCCTCATCATCCCAATGTCCCAGGGACTACAGTGATTTTTGGATTTCAGGTTCTTGGGATGGTGACCTCAGCCCTTCTCCTCCCTCCACTAACTTCAATTCCTGTTCCAATGGCCAATTCCTAAGCAAAGTCTTACAGATTTGGAAAGAACCTGTATTTAAAAGTGAGAGAATGAAATTTACTTCTCCGTCGTCACTGACTAATGACTTATACAGTCTTTTTGGAGATGGTAAATAGAGAAGTTCTATTTCTGTTCTTAAATAGGATCAAGGCTCAAGGACACAGAGAGGGTAAAACTTTGAACACTGAGAAATTACATGATCTATAATGACATTACCTCCCAAATGAGTCTGTAATTCCTGTAATTGGGAAATCAACCTTTGAAGCCAAAATACCACGTGCTTTAGGAATCTCATGTTTTTCTTTTTGTTTTTTTTAAGGCCACATCTACCACATATGGAAGTTCCCAGGTTAGGGGTCGAATGGGAGCTGCAGCTGCCAGCCTACACCACAGCCACAGCAACGCAGGATCTGAGCCATGTCTTTGACTTATACTCATGGCAATGCCAGATCCTTAACCCACTAAGTGAGGCTGAACTTGCATCTTCATGGATATTAGTCAGGTTTGTTACTGCTGAGCCATGATGGGAACTCCCTGAAGTAGTATTATTGTTATTATTAATCTTTTCAGGGCCACACCCATGGCATATGGAGGTTCCCAGGCTAGGAGTCTAATTGGAGCTGTGGCCTCCGGCCTACGCCACAGCCACAGCAACGCCAGATCCAAGCCGAATCTGCAATCTACACGACAACTCAGGGCAACGCTGGATCTTTAACCCACTGAGCGAGGCCAGGGATCCAACCTGCAACCTTATGGTTCTTAGTCGCATTCGTTTCCGCTGTGCCACAATGGGAACTCCTCATTATTATTATTATTATTTTATTACTCAATGAATTTTTTACATTTATAGTTGTACATGATCACCACAACCCAATTTTATAGCATTTCCATCCCACAACCCCAGCGCATCCCCCCACCCCCGCAACCTGTCTCCTTTGGAAACCATAAGTTTTTCAAAGTCTGTGAGTCAGTGTCTGTTCTGCAAAGAAGTTCATTTGGTCCTTTTTTCAGATTCCACATGTAAGTGAAAGCATTTGATGTTGGTGTCTCATTGTCTGACTGACTTCACTTAGCATGATAATGTCTAGGTCCATCCATGTTGCTAAAAATGCCAGTATTTATTCCTCTTAATGGCTGAGTAATATTCCATTGTGTATATGTGCCACATCTTCTGGAGCCACTCTTCTGTCAATGGACATTTAGGTTGTTTCTATGTCTTGGCTATTGCAAATAGTGCTGCAATGAACATTGGAATACATGTGTCTTTTCGAGTCATGGTTTTCTCTGGGTAGATGCCCAGGACTGGGATTGCTGGTAGTGGGTCAAATGGTAGTTCTATGTTTAGTTTTCTGAGGCATCTCCATACTGTCTTCCACAGTGGTTGCACCAATTTACAATCCCACCAACAGTGTCATAGGGTTTCTTTTTCTCCACACCCTCTCCAGCACTTATTGTTTGTAGACTTTGGGATGCTGGCCATTCTGGCTGGTGTAAGCTGGTACCTCAGAATGGTTTTGATTTGCATCTCTCTAATAATGAGTGATGTTGAACATCACCACAACGGGAACTCCTTTTATTATTTTTTAAAAGAACAAAAACCTTTCCTGCTAAAATATCTTGGCACTTTATCATTTTTTAAATTCTCCTTTTCATTTTAATTCCTCTACACAGTTTTGTTTTGTTTTGTTTTTATTCTTTTTTGGCTGCCACGCAGCATATACCCTGAGCCAGGGATCAGATTAGAGCTGCAGTTGTGACCTATGCTACAGTTAGGCAACACCAGATCCTTCAACCCACTGTGCCAGACCAGGCATTGAGCCTGTGTTGTGGCACTGCAGAGATGCCGGTGATCCCACTGCGCCACAGTGGGAACTCTAGCACTTTATTATTTTTCAAATGTCAAGTTAACAAGCAGACACAATTTCAGAACAACAAAATACAAAAAAAAAGTCACGGTAAGTTTTTGTTTGTTTGCTTGCTTGCTTGCTTTTTTGCTTCTTAGGGCTGTACCTGCAGCATATGGAGGTTCCCAGGCTTGGGGTCGATGGGAGCTACAGCTGCTGGCCTACACCACAGCCACAGCCATGCCAGATCCGAGCCATGTCTACAACCTACACCACAGCTCATGAGAACACCAGATCCTTAACCCACTGAGTGAAGCCAGGGTTGGAACCTGCATCCTCATGGATCCTAGTTGGGTTTGTTAACTACTGAGCCATGAAGGGAACTCCATGATAAGATATTTTTAAAAGATGAAGTTATTGCTGAACAGGAATGAGAGTCAGTAGAATGGCTTTTAAAATATTTGTTTATTTATTTTTCTTTTTATGGCCACACCTGCAGCATATGGAAGTTCCCGGGCTAGGGGTGGAATCAGAGCTGTAGCTGCAGCCTACACCACAGCTTTTGGCAATGCTGGATCCTCACACTGAGCAAGGCCAGGGATCAAACCTGCATCTCACAGACACTATGTCAGGTTCTTAACCTGCTGAGCCACAAGGAAAACTACAGTATGGATTTTTAGAGAGTTGAATTGGTGGGGTTTTTTTGTGTGTGTATGTGTCTTTTTAGGGCCACAGCTGTGGCATATGGAGGCTCCCAGGCTAGAGGTCCAATCAGAGCCTACACCAGAGCCACAGCAACACCAGATCC
Organism: Phacochoerus africanus; assembly: GCF_016906955.1. Lineage (NCBI taxonomy): Eukaryota > Metazoa > Chordata > Mammalia > Artiodactyla > Suidae > Phacochoerus > Phacochoerus africanus. The sequence goes on along the minus strand of NC_062559.1, from coordinate 11,418,960 downwards.
AAGCCGAATCTTCGACCTACACCACAGCTCGCAGCAATGCCGGATCTTTAACCCACTGAGCAAGGCCAGGGATCAACCCCACAACCTCATAGTTCCTAATCAGATTCGTTAACTACCGAGCCACAACGGGAACTCCTGAATTGTTCTTCTAATAATGCCTTAGTTGGGAGCAGGAAAGGATAAAAAGACAATGGGCTTATCCAAATGAAGGGATTGGTAAAATAAGCACCGTGGAAGCTTAAGGGGACAGCATAGAAATATCTAACATGGGTACAGACTTGATAAGGACTTAATTAAAATTTGGGTGAGTAGTAACAGAGTTCATGATGAAGCATAAAGCTATTTCAGAACTGAAGTAAAATTAGGAAATCAATGTAAATGTAAAATTAGAAAGGAGTTCCCACTGTGATGTAGTGGGTTAAAAATACAGCTGTAGGAAGTTCCCGTGGTGACTCAACGATAACAAGCCCGACTAGTATCCATGAGGATGCAGGTTCGATCCTGTCTTCACTCAATGGGTTAAGGATCCATTGTTGCTGTGAGCTGTGGTATGGGTCTCAGATGCAGCTTGGATCTCGCATTGCTGTGGTTGTGGCAGAGGCCAGCAATTGTAGCTCCAATTGAGCCCCAAAGTGAACTTCCATATGCTGCAAGTGAAGCCCAAAAAAGCAAAAAACAAACAAAAAACCAGAAAACAACTGTAGAGGCTCAGGTTCAATCCCTGGCTCAGTGCAGTGGGTTAAATGACCTGGCATTGCTGTAGCTGCTGCATAGGTTGCAGCTGCAACTGGGATTCAGTCCTTGGCCCGAGAACTTCCACATGCTAAGGGTGTGGTCATTTGAAAAAAAAAAAAAAAAAAAAAAGGAGACCAGAGTGGGATTAAGGGTCATTAGTATTGAGAAAGTCAAATGACTTGGATGTCAGAGACAGAGAGGGCAGTTAACATGAAGGATTACTTGGCTTTGAGGAGGAAGGAGCCCTTTTCCTGCTCTTAGCAACACAAGAGAAAAATGAGATGAAATTATCATGGAGAAAGTGTTATCACCAGGTGAAAGTTTCATTCAGGTGAGATGGCAGAGGGAAAAATTAGGGGAACATTTTAAAAATAGAATGGATTTTGTCCAATTGCCAGATTTTCAACAACAAAAAAATTCCTGTTATCAAGGTCTACAAAGACTTCTGTGCCACTCACCAAGTCCAGCAGACATGCTGTCCTCCTGTTATCTGTTCTCGTTCAACAAAGTTGACTACTTCCTCCTTCCTTAAACATGTTCATCTCATGGTTTCTCTATCACCCTCTCAGGATTCTTTGGCAACTGCTTCTCGGCCAAAGTCCAAAGGTTTTGCCCAGAGCACTATCATCAGTATTCTTATCTTAGTGAACCACACTCTCAATCAGTGATTTCATCCAGTTACAGGGATTAAATACCGTTTTATATGCGAAGAACTCTCAAATTTTATCTGCGTCCCTAACCTCCTTCTAAGGTTACTCTTTGAGACTTCTCTTTTATCTTTAAATATCCATTTGAATGTCTGATGGTCATTTCAAACTCAAAATATCCCAAACAAAACTCTCAGTTCCTTGCCTAACCTCAAGAAATGATTACCTCCATCCACTCAAGGAACTGAGGAATCATCTTTTATTTCTCTCTGTCCTATTTCCAAGCCCATGGGTCCTCTTTTTAAATATAGCAAAGAAGAAGAAGTCTGAAAGACAGTGTTCTACACCATAATCAGTCTTCCTTGGGAAAGTTTCATCCAAAAGTTAGAGAAGGCAGTTTGACACTTAGTGTGTGAGGTAGGGGGGAAAAAGGTGCTGAGCTCTTGGAGCACCCAAAAAGGGAAAGAAAAGAACCATGGGGCAGTTGGCTAGACTTAAGAAGTAACATGCTTTGCCTTTCCCTTTTACTTAAGGAGCATTCACCAACTAGACTTTTCTTAGCTGAAGAATTTCTTCTTCTCACCTTCAGTGATGACCTTTGTTTTCTTATAAGAGTAGGAAATTTGCTGTCCTCAACTTTGGCAAAAATTGGCTATTGAAACACTGAGTCTGTACCCCTAATTCTCAGCTTTTACTTTCTTTAATGAATAATTTTTCATTAAGAGAGATCTTCATGGCTTAAGAATAATAATAAGCTCTCAGTAAATAAAGGAATAATGAATAGTAGGGTGAAATAATGAGATTAATGTGGCATATATATTGGACAAATGAATTTCTGGACAGTTCCACAAAAGGGAGAAAAAAAATATATATATATATGTATGTATGTATACCTTGAATTGTTTTCCCAGGGCAATAGTATACTGGAATATTGAAAAACTCAAATTCCATATTATTTTGGGATATTGACAACTCAAATTCCATCATTTGAGTCCCCAGATGAAATAAGTTACATTTGTTTTTGTTTTTGTTTTCAAGCCTGGAGATGACAACTTTCCTAAAGATGAAAATGGCAAATGGTTATATTGCAAGTCAAATCTCTGTGGCACTTGGGAGGTAAGTGGGCCTCTCTCTTACCTTAAAACTGTGCATTTTTAAATTGTGACCTGATTATTCCTGATTTATGGAGAATTATAGTCTTTACTCCCAATGAAAAGTAATAATCAGGTATTTCTGACCATAAATAAAATCTCCACTTCTGGGTGATGGAAAATGTTTGATTTTGCTTTGATGGAAGAGAAGAATGCCAAAGATAAGGAAGAGAGAAATATGGGAGAAAAAAGAAAGTAAAGGAAATAAATTCTACTGTAAAAGTAAATTAAAATATATAAATGAGATGGATTCCCACATTTTTAAAATTTCTCAAGTAGGGTTTTTAAAAATCAATAATATGGTGTCTAAAAGACACAAACGTGGAGTTCCCATTGTGGCTCAGCGGATTAAGAACCCAATTAGTATCCACAAGGATGTGGGTTCAATCCCTCATCTCATTCAGTGGGTTAAAGATCCAGCATTTCCACAAACTGTGGCATAGATTACAGATGCGGCTTGGATCTGGGGTTTCTGTGGCTGAGGGCGTAGACCTCAGTGGAAGCTCTAATTGACCCCTAGCCTGGGAACTTCCATATGCTATGGGTGTGACCTTAAAAATAAATAAATAAATAAATAAATAAAAGCAACAAACTTTTTAAAAAATAAGGAAAACTGGAAAATAATTCTGGTTCCATTTCTGAGCAGGCTGCTGGCACCCTCCCCAAAATTACAAGACTGGGAAACTAGGGGGAAATAATGTGAAAACCCTTATGGATTTAGGAAGGGGGGTGAGTACAGATATTTTGGACTGGTCTGTTTATGAGGTAGTATGGCAGCTTTTATCTAGAGTAGCAGGCAGCTTAACAACTAGTAAAATAGTTTTGAGACACCTTTCTTTCTTTCTTTCTTTCTTTCTTTCTTTCTTTCTTTCTTTCTTTCTTTCTTTCTTTCTTTCTTTCTTTCTTTCTTTCTTTCTCTTTCTTTCTTTTTTGCTTTTTAGGGCTGCACCTGCAGCATAAGGAAGTTCTCTGGCTAGGGGTGGAATCAGAGCTACAGCTGCTGGCCTACACCACAGCCACAGAAATGTGGGATCCAAGCTCCATCTGCAACCCACACCACAGCTGACAGCAATGCCAGATCCTTAACACACTGAGCAAGGCCAGGGATCAGACCTGCATCCTCATGAATACTAGTCGGGCTTGTTACCACTAAGCCACAATGGAAATTTTTAGAGGCTTCTTTCTTGATCCATTGGCTCTTACCCCACAGGCTTTGGAAGCTTGCAAAGATGATGGCTTGGTGAAATCCCTTGGAGTATCCAATTTCAACCGTAGGCAGCTGGAGCTCATCCTGAACAAACCAGGACTCAAGTATAAGCCAGTCAGCAACCAGGTACAGCTTGATAAGAGGAGGGAGGTGAGGGGAGTGTGGGGGTTGGGGAGTGTGGGAGAATCCTTTACTTGAAAGGAAGAATCCTGGACTAGGAGGCATAAAATCTTGTGATCACTCTACAAATATCTCATCATTAGACCCCAGGCAAGTCCATTTATGTCTCTTAAGAAAAAAGATTTGAAAGTTCAGGAAGTACCCTTTGTGGCTCAGTGGAAATGAACCTGTCTAGTATCCATGAGGATGCGGGTTCAATCGCTGGCCTTGCTCAGTGGATTAAGGATCTGGCTCTTCCATGAGATGTGGTGTAGGTAACATCTCAACCCAGTGCTGGGTTAAGGATCCAGCATTGCTCAGATCTGTTATTGCTACGGCTGTGGCTATGGCATAGGTTGGCAGCTGTGGCTCCAATTCAACCCCTAGCCTGGGAACCTCCATATGCCAAGGGTGTGGCCCTAAATAGACAAAAAAGAAAAAAGAGGAAGAAACATACAAATATTTGTGGATACTAAAAAAAGAATTTTAGTTTTCTGGAGCTCTGGATAGACAAGGTAGCCATGGGAAAATTGTAAAGAAAAACAGTACATGTAATAGTATAAAAATGTTAAACCCTAAAAATATTAGAAACAAAATGCAAATAAAAATAGATTATATTTTTTAAAGTATAATTGAGGAAGTTCCCATTGTGGTGCAGCAGAAATGAATCCGACTGGGAACCATGACGTTTCGGTTCAATCCCTGGCCTTGCTCAGTGGGTTAAGGATCTGGCGTTGCCATGAGCTGTGGTGTAGGTTGCAGACGAGGCTAAGATCCTGCGTTGCTGTGGCTGTGGCATAGGCCAGCAGCTGTAGCTCCAATTGGACTCCTAGCCTGAGAACCTCCATCTGCTGCGGATGCAGCCCTAAAAAGCAAAATAAAGTAAAATAAAATAAAATAATGAACTAAAATAAAATAGAAAAGGGGATTGTATCCATATAAATTAAAAGCCTAATAAAAATCAATTAAAAAAAATCAGGAAAACAAAGGCTCAACAGAAAAATGGGCAAAAGAAGTGAACAGAAATTCACAGAAGACAAATTGCAACACTGTAAACATGTGAAAAATGTCCAGCTGCACTAGTAAATACAGAAATTTAAATTAAAGTGTAGGATGAGATTAAGACCCTAGAGAAGAACCACTAGAGCTCACCTTCAACAAGCAACAAAGCAACAAACTTACAACCAATTGCTAAACAACCTTTAACAAGATAGACTGAAAACTATCAAAAAAGATATCCTATTCCAAAAGACAAAGAGGAGGCCACATGGAAACGGTAGGAGGAGTGATTTTGCAATATAAGTAACCCCATAGCCACCAGGTAGGTAGCCCACAGACTGAAAAGTAACTGTATTGCAAAGACTCACCCAGGAGAGTGACAATTCTGAGCCCCACATCAGGTTCCCACCCCTGGGGATCTGGCATTGCGAGGAGGAGCCCCAGATGCATCCAGTATTCAGGGCCAGTGGGTCTTGTGCACAGGAGCTCCACTCTTGAGAAGCACACACAGGCTTTCATGTGCACTGGGTCCCAGGGAAATGCAGAGACTCCATAGGAATCTGGCTCAAACCTGCCTGAAGTTCTTGGAGGTTCTCCTGGGAAAACAGGGGGTGACTGTGGCTTATTGTGGGAAAAGCACACTGAAGGCAAAAGTCTCAAGAATAATCATCAGTGTGAACTCCTCTAGACATGGCCATTTTCGAAAAATCTGGCCCCACCCATCAGGACTGAGAAGATTCAGGCCAAAGAACAAACTAGGAGGGAATACAGCCCCACCAATTAGCAAACAGGCTACATAAAGACCCCCCAGGCACACAGCCTCTAAACACATCCAAGGACAAACCCCACCCACCAGAGGGGTAAGAATCAGCTCCACCTACTAGTGTGCAGGCACCAGTTCCTCACATCAGGAAGCCTTCAGCAAGCCCCTGTACCCAACTTCAGCCACAGGGGTGGGGTGGAGTAGACATCAGAAGCACGAGAGGCTAAAACATATTGTTTGCAAAAACTACCACACCAAACATCTATACAAAATGAAAAAGAGACTTATGACTCAGATGAGGGAAAGAGAAAAACAAACAAACAAACAAAAACAGCTAAGTGATCTGGAGATACCAACCTCCATGAAAAAGACTTTAGAGAAACAATAGTAAAGATGATTGAAGACCTTGGAAATAAACTGGAGGCAAAGATTGATAAATTACAAAATTGAACAGAGAAATAGAAGATTTAAGGTTAAGCCAGCAGACATGCAAAATAAAATAGGTGAAATAAAAAAATCACTAGGGAGTTCCGTCATGGCGCAGTGGTTAACGAATCCGACTAGGAACCATGAGGTTGCGGGTTCGGTCCCTGCCCTTACTCAGTGGGTTAACGATCCAGCGTTGCCTTGAGCTGTGGTGTAGGTTGCAGACACGGCTCGGATCCCGAGTTGCTGTGGCTCTGGCGTAGGCCGGTGGCTACAGCTCCGATTCAACCCCTGGCCTGGGAACCTCCATATGCCGCGGGAGCGGCCCAAGAAATAGCAACAACAACAACAACAACAACAAAAGACAAAAGACAAAAAAAAAAATCACTAGAAACAACCAACAGCAGAATACAAGAGGCAGAAGAACAAATAAGCGAGGCGGAAGACAGACTAGTGGGAAAATCACTGGCACGTAACAGAAAAGAGAAAAAAAGGTTGAAAAGAAATGAAGGCAGATTAGAGTATTCTGGGACAACATTAAACACACCAACATCTGTGTGATAAGGCTGCCACAAGGAGGAGAGGGAAAGGACCTGGGAAAATATTTGAAGATATAATAACAGAAAACTTCCCTAACAAATCCAGAAAGCACAACAAGTACCATATAAAATAAGCCCAAGGAGGAACACCTTGAGACACATTTTTATCAAACTGACCAAAACTAAAGACAAAGGGAAAATATTGAAAGCAGCTAGGGAAAAGGAACAAATAACATACAAGGGAACCTCAATAAGGTTATTGGCAGATTTTTTTTCAGTAGAAACTCTGCAGGCCAGGATGGAGTGGCACCATACACTTAAAGTGATGAAAGGAAAAACCCTCCAACCCTCCAATATTACTCTACCCAGCAAGGCTCTCATTCAGATTTGAAGGAGAAATCAAATGCTTTCAGACAAGCAAAAGCTAAGAGAATTCAGCGCCACTAAACCATCCTTACAACAAATACTAAAGGATCTTCTCCAGGTGGAAAAGAAAAGGCCATGACTAGAAACAAAAATATTACAAATGACAAGGTTCACTGGTAAAGGCATACATATAGTAAAGGTAGGAAGTCATCCACAAATATGCTACCACAATCAGAAATGGTGAGGATAGGAGGGCACAAATGCAGGACAGTGGAGATGCACTTGCAATTAAGAGAGCAACAACTTAAAACACTATTTTGTGTGTGTGTGTGTACACATGTATATGTATATATATTTTCCTATATCAAAACTACAGGGTAACTGCAAACCAAAAATTTACAATAGATATACAAATAGGAAAAAGCAATCCAAACACAGCACTAAAGATAGTCATCAAGCCACAAGAGAATAGAATAAGAGAAGTGAAGAAAAAAGAGCAACAAAAATAAATCCAAAACAGTTAATAAAATGGCAATAAGAACATAACATATCGATAATTACCTTCAATGTAAACGGACTAAATGCCCCAACCAAAAGATATAGACCAGCTGAATGGATAAAAAAACAAGACCCATATATATGCTGTCTTCAAGAGACCCACCTCACTTCTAGGGACACATGCAAATTGAAAGTAAGAGGATGGAAGAAAGTATTCCATGCAAACAGGAATCAAAAGAAGGCTGTAGTAGCAATACTCATATCAAACAAAATAGATCTTAAAATGAAGAATATTGTGAGAGACAAGGACATTACATAATGATCAAAGGATCAATCCAAGAAAAAGATACAACAATTGTAAATATATATGTACCCATCATAGGATCACCTCAATATATAAGGCAACTGCTAACAACCTTAAAAGGAGAAATTGACAATAATACAATAATAGTGGGGGACTCTAACATGCTGCTTACAGTAATGGACAGAGCACCCAGGCAGAAAATCAACAAGGAAACAGAGGCCTTAAATGACACATTAGACCAGATGGACTTAATATATATTTATAGAACATTCCATCCAAAAGCAGCAGATTACACCTTCTTCTCAAGGGCACATGGAACATTCTCTAGGATAGATCACATTCTGGGCCACAAACTAAGCCTCGGTAAATTTAAGAAAATTGAAATCATATCAAGCATGTTTTACAACCACAGTGCTATACAACTGGAAATCAACAAAAAGAAAATAATTGCAAAAAACATACATGTGGAGATGAAACAACATGCTACAAAACAACCACTGGATCACTGAAGAAATTAAAGAGAAAACTGAAAAATACCTAGAAGCAAATGACAACAAAGACACAACACTCCAAAACCTATGGGATACAGCAAAAGCAGTTCTAAGAGAAGTTTATAGCAATACAAGCCTACCTCTGGAACCAGGAAAAATCTCAAATAAACAACCTAACTTTACACCTAAAGCCGCTAGAGAGAGAAGAACAGACAAAACCCAGTTAGCAGAAGGAAAGAAATCATAAAGATCAGAGCAGAAATAAATGAGATAGAAACAAAGAAAAACAGAAAAGATCAATGAAACTAAAAGCTCTTCTTTGAAAAGGTCAACAGAATTAATAAACCCTTAGACAGACTCATCAGGAAAAAAGAGAGAGGACTCAAATCAATAAAATTAGAAATGAAAAAGAAGTTACAATGGACATCACAGAAATACAAAGGATCATAAGTGACGACTACAAGCAGCTATATGCCAATAAGATGGACAACCAGAAAGAAATGAACGAATTCTTAGAAAAGTACAATCTTTTGGAGTTCCCATCATGGCTCAGTGGCTAACAAATCCGACTAGGAACCATGAGATTGCAGGTTCGATCCCTGGCCTTTCTCAGTGGGTTAAGGATCTGACATTGCCATGAACTGTGTTGTAGGTGGAAGATGTGAAGATGCAGCTGGGATCCTGCATTGCTGTGGCTGTGGCGTAGGCCGGCAGCAGTAGCTCTGATTAAACCCCTAGCCTGGGAACCTCCATATGCCGCGGGTGCAGCCCTAAAAAGACAAAAATAAAAAAAAAAGAAAAAGTACAATCTTTTAAGACTAAACCAAGATGAAATAGAAAAGATGAACAGACCAATCAAAAATACTGAGATTGAAACTGTGATTTTAAAACTTCCAACAAACAAAAGTCCAGGACCAGATGACTTCACAGGTGAATTCTATCAAAAAATTTAGAGAAGAGTGAACACCTATCCTTCTGAAACTATTGCAAAAAATTGCAGAGGAATGAATACTATACTCCCAAACTCATTCTCTGAGGCCACCATCACCCTGATACCAAAACCAGACAAAGATACCACAAGAAAAGGAAATTACAGGCCAATATCACTGATAAACATAGATGCAAAAATCCTCAACAAAATACTAGCAAACAGAACTTAGCAGTATATTAAAAGAATCATACAACATGATCAAGTGGGATTTATCCCAGTGATGCAAGGATTTTTCAGTATCCGCAAATCGGTCAGTGTGATACACCAAATTAACAAACTGAAGAATAAAAACCATATAATCCTCTCAATAGATGGAGGAAAAGCTTTTGACAAAATCCAACATCCATTTCTGATTTAAAAAAAAAACCTCCAGAAAGTGGGCATAGAGGGAACCTACCTCAACATAATAAAGGCCATATATGACAAACCCAGAGCTAACATCATTCTCAATGGTGAAAAGGTGAAAGAATTCCCACTGAGATCAGAAACAAGACAGTGACGTCCACTCTTCCCACTACTATTCAACATAGTTTTGGAAGTCCTAGCCACAGCAGTCACAGAAGGAAAAGAAATAAAAGGGGAATTCCCATTGTGGCTCGGTGGTAACGAATCCGACTAGTATCCATGAGGATGCATGTTCAATCCCTGGCCTCACTTAGTGGGTTGTTGGCGGGAATGTAAATTGGTGCAAACACTATAGAAAACAGTATGGAGATTCCTCAAAAACTAAAAATAGAATTACCATTTGATCTAGCAGTCCCACTCCTGGGCATCTATTCAGAGAAAACCATGTACATGTAACCCCCAGTGTTCATGGCAGCACTGGATTCAATGGCAAGACATGGAAGCAACCTAAATGTCCTTCAACAGAGGAATGGATAAAGAAGATGTGGTACATATACATAATGGACTATTGCTCAGCCATAAAAAGGAATGAAATAATGGCATTTGCAGCAGCATGGATAGACCTAGAAATTATCATACTAAATGAAGTTAGTCAGACACTGAGACACACACGTCGTATGCTCTCATTTATATGTGGAATATGAAAATACAATGACCTTCTTTGCAGAACAGAAACTGACTCACAGACTTGGAAAAACTGTGGTTTCCAAAGGAGACAATTTGGGGGGGAGGGATGCGCTGAGGGTTTGGGATGGAAATTTGTAAAACTGGGTTGTAACGGTGGTTGTACAACTACAAATATAATAAAATTCATTGAGTTTAAATAAATAAATTTATGTGTAATTTTGTATTGTGTATCAAATTAGCAAAGTTTTTATTTTTTTAATATAATGTTCCCTGTAAGCAAGTGGTGAAGTAAGAGCTGGCAAATGCACATTGGTTTAACCTTACTGGAAAGAAAATTTGCAATAAGCAGCAAGAGTCTTTAAATATGTTCAGGAAGTCCCCACTCTGGCACAATGAGTTATTGATTTGGCTTGTCTCTGTGGAGGCACTAGTTCAATCCCCAACATGGCACAGTGGGTTAAAGATCTGATGTGCTGCAGCTGTGTCATAGGTCACAGCTGCAGCTTGGATTCAGTCCCTGGCCAAGAAACTTCTATATGCCCTGGGTGCAGCCAAAAAAAAAAAAAAAAAAAAGTTCAGTCTTCTACTTCCAGGAATATATCCTTTGAAAAAATCAGAATGCCCATATATGTGTTTGTCACAGTACTGTTTACCATAGCAAAAAAAGAGAGAGAGAGAGAGAAAACAACATAAATATGAAAATTTCAGGGAATGTTTAAATAAACTTTAAAATATTCATAGTAGGTGAAATCTTCACAGAAGATGTTCTTTTTTGTTTGGTTTTTTTTGGGTCGCACTCACGGCATATGGAGGTTGCCAGGCTAGGGGTCAAATTGGAGCTGTAGCTGCCAGCCTTCACCACAGGCACAGCAACACTGGATCTGAGCCATATCTGCGACCTACGTCACAGCTCAGAGTAACGCCCGCTGAGCGAAGCCAGGGATCGAACCTGAAGCCTTATGGATACTAGTCATGTTCGTTAAGCACTGAGCCACGACAGGAACTCCAACAAAAGATGTTCTTGAAGCTCTTTTGAGGAAAAGAGAAATGGCCATGATATTAAGTGGAAAGACCAGCAGACAAAATGTAGTACAGTATAGAGACAATTATATTACTTGGAAAGTATAAATATTAGAAAGAAAAATATTAAAGTACTAACTGTGGGTATCTCTGGCTTTGAATTCTATTTTCTTCTTTATGTTTTTCTGCATTTTTCAAGTCTTCTGCAGTGCATTACATTATTGGTCTTATAATCACACAAAATAATATTATCTTATTAAATGGGGATAAGATACCTTCTCTGACCCCTTCTTTATAAAATATTAAGAAGCTACACTAAAAAATGCTCTTGGATCTGGTAAATATTCACATCTCGAGATTATGATGGCCTTGTTTGTTGAATTCATTGTTTTCAGAAACTCAAGAGTTCTGAGTTCATAACAGAAAAAAATGAATTATTACCTACATCGCAATAATAGCCCACAGCTAAAATAGAAGTGTTGCTAAATTTAGATGTACCACTTCCCAATTGACACCTCAGCTAACCCTATGCCATATGCTCTCAGGAACAGAGAGCAGCAACTTTTGCCTTCCTTATGGACGTCAATCCATCCCATCATTCCTAACAAATCTCTCCCCAACATATCCCTCACATCTCCTTACTGCACCCCCAAGAACAATATTTTGTTTTTAACATTGAAAAAACATTTTCTGTTTTTAACATTGAAATGACAAACAGCTTTCTTCTTACAAATGTACAGAGGCAGATGGTAATTTCCTACCTGAGAATGAAAAACAGCAAAAATTTAACAGTGTTTTCTCATGCCAAGGAGGAAATAGCCTGATCTGTTGGCACAAGAATATTGATCAGCTTCACAAATAGATCCTGAATGAGAAGCAAGGCATGTTGGAAGATCATAGCCTGAACTTATCCATGTTTTCTGTGCTGTTTGAAAACAGAAAATATCAAAACTCTGGAGATAGCACAGATCAAAGTTCAGGTGCCCTGACTACTAGCCTTTACCCTGTTCCCTGGTAGGACCAGCTTTCAACCCAGGAACATGATGAGCATGTTATAGGCATTATATAAAATGAACACATTTTATGTGCCAGAGACCTAAAGGCCTTGCATAATTCAAAACTCACACATTTCAAAACTAATTTCCCCATTAGACCAAACCTAACATAAAACTTGCCAAGTTTTGCATTTTGCATTGACTTCATGAACAAAGGCACACAGAATATGTAACCTCATTCTATACTCATTCTCAGAGCCTGAGCATTCCAAAATTCCTTAGTCCATCTGAAGAAACATCAGTCCAGCCTCCGCCCATGGCTTAGACTGAAAGCCTTCCCGGTGCAGTGCTCGCCCTGCCCAATTCAAAAGGGACTGTGCATCTCCCTCAAGCCATTTAATTTCTTGCAAATTTCCAACACTTAACTCTAGGAAGGAGGAAAGAAGGCAGGAAAGGGGAGAGGGAGGGAAGGAAAGAAGAAGGGAATGAGTAAGCTAAGTTTTCAAACTCTTCAGTTTTTCCTGATCTTATTCACTAGGTGTAAGTCACAGGTGTCCTGACACAGGAATCAATAAGGATTTGTTGAGTGCCTTCACTAGTGAAATGAAAACCCAACACAGTATTTGATGGAAAGAAAAAGAGGTTGGGGTTAATTAATGAAAGGATTTTTGCTGTTTTCCTTCATGGATTCTGCTTGGTTTCTTTTACTTCCCCCTGTGAGATTTTGACATTAAACTACAGCATTACCAAAGAGTGTTGCAGAAGAGCCTTGGACATGCTCAGACGGACGAGGGACATCACTTTTACCTAGCAGATGAGAAAAAGTTGAGACTGCAGCTCCAGTGGTCCATTCACAAAGGGCTCTAACCAGTCCCCAGCAAAGAGGGAAGGCAAGGGTGCTTAGATACACTTGTCCTTAGAAATGAGGAAGACATCAAGGCCCAGTGACATCAGAAACCATCACTACCCTGTACCTTAGAAACTGACCACCTGTTCCCAGCCAGAAATGACCCCCCCCCCCCCCCCCCGGCTTCAGCCCATTCGATGCCCAGCCTACCACGGTCTGCAGCATCAAGAGTGATGTTTCCTAAGATTCTGCCTCTGTCCTCTCTGTTTTACTATTATTTTCATTCATTCAACAAATTGTCATCAAGCACCTGCCTTGTGTCAGTCACTTTGCTAGGGTCTAGGCATGCAACAGTGAAAGACAAGAGTCGTTGCTCTCGTGGGCATCAGTGAAAAATATGAAAGTTATTTGTAGTTAGAAACATAAAGAAACGCCCTGAAGAGAAAGAATGTGGTTCTCTGAGGTTGTCTGCACTTGGATCATATTAATTTATCCACTCCCACCCTCCACCCCCAGAATTTCCTACACTGAGTATTCCTTTAGTGCAATGCCCTACAGTTTCTTATCTACAATCTATCTATGCAAAGATCTGTATTATATTACATTTTATTACATTATATATTTGAATTTATATTATATTAATATATTAACTCTAAAGTTTTTGTGGAGTACTTGTTTCTAGTATTTTGCCCAATGCAACTTTTCGTAAACCCCCTATTTGTTCAGTCACAGGATGGATATTCACCTAAATGTTTGTTCTGTTTGCTTAATTGTATTAGCCTTATTATGTATACATTTTGCTACAAGCCATGTAAAATCTTTTTTCAAAGGGTATATTATAAAAGTGGTCACTATATATACAAATACACACACATCTATGTGTATACATACATATAGATATATACACACGTGCATATACATATTTAATAGGTCAGAGACAGATAACAGCACTCCAACCTGATTAGAAAGGAGTATGGGGAAAATTAAATGTGTTTGGAATAAGCAGGCAGGTATGAAATTAAGAAATTCATACTTAGTCTCTAAGCAATGGAGTGACAGGATAAAAAAAAAATGTGTTTGGGAGAGTAATACACCAAGAATAAACGAGATGGAAAATAGAAAAGAGACTGAAGGGGGAAGTGTTGCTGTGAATGAGAGAGGGTTAGGGAAAGAAATACCATCCGCCCTGCATATCCACAGCTGCAGAATGCAAAAATGCAGAGAACCCCCTGACCTATACCTTTTTATAGAATGGACTTGAGCATCCTCGGGTTTTGGTACCTGCAGGGACATTGGGGTGCTGAAAACAATACAACATGTATACCAAGGGACTACTGTACTGTGGACACCAAGATTCCTAACTTATTTTAGTCTGTGTGTCACTTTTTAGATTGAAGAAATGTTCTAAAGTGGGGGAAAAAACAAAAGTGTCTCAGGAAAAGGAAGCAGCAAGATTGTTGGGGGGGGGAATAAATGGGAGAAACCTGACGTTAAAGACAAAAAAGAAAAAAAAAGAGTTCCCATTGTGGTGCACTGGAAGCAAATCCGAGTAGTATCCATTGAGGATGCCAGTTCGATCCCTGGCCTCCCTCAGTGGGTCGGGGATCCGGCATTGCCGTAAACTGTGGTGCAGGTCACAGACTTGGCTCTGATCCTGCCTTGCTGTGGCTGTGATGTAAGCCAGCAGCTATGGTTTCAACTCAACCCCTGGCCTAGGAATTTCCATGAGCCAAGGGTGCGGGCCTCAAAGGACAAAAAAGAAAAAGATAAAGGAAAGACCCACCTCTAAGAGCTCCAGTTTACCTTTCCTCTTTGTGAAGAGCATTTTTTTGTGCCTTCTAGAAATGCAACTGATAAGATATTCAGTATTCCAGATAGTGAAGAAAATCATATACTTAAAATATCCTAATTAAGCCTTGGTTGATTTTAATTGAAAAGAAACTGGTAGGTCAAAAACTACCATAGTGTTTAAGAAGAATCTTTGAGAAGAACTTTTGTTGACATTTAAGTATTTTTAGTACAGAAATCTTGTCAATAAGATACAGAAAATAAAACTGCGCCTACATTTGAGACTATAGAGAACTCACCACCATGAAGAAAAAAGATTCATCTTTAAAGTTTTTTTTGGCCAAACCCAAGCCACACAGAAATTCCTGGGCCAAGGATCAAACCTGTGCCAATGCAGTGACCTGAGCCACAGGAGTGATAACATAGGATCCTTAACCACTAGGGAACTCCTTTACATTTAATTTTATTCTCTCATGAAAATGTTCTTGGATGTTTGATAGCTAGAGACAAGAGCTTCTGCAACATGTCACTTCTACTTACCAAGACTATAATCTGAACCTTGAGACTGTATATTTGCAATAGAAAATTGTATTTGCTGGAATATTTACTATAAACAAGTCTAGTAATTTTTAAATTTTTGAAGTATGAGAGCTTTAAAAATTAAAATTGTCTCCCAGTTATTTTAGAATTAATCCACAGATGGTAACCTCACTGATCTTGTTTTAATTAATCTCATCCATATGTAAATAATGTAAGAAATAAATAAAAAGAATAAAATAAATAAAAACATGTAAATAATATAAACTTCCTTGTTAGGAAAAATATTTGCGACTTGCCTCCTTATCTATGATATTTTGCAATGGATTTTCTTGAAGAACTTTTGAAAAATCATATAAAATTGCATTCATCTACATGCCTTTAATTTTGTGCTCTGCTCTCCAATGCAACAACTTAGGTTGAATGCCATCCATATTTTACCCAGCAAAAACTCT
Source organism: Phacochoerus africanus (assembly GCF_016906955.1). NCBI lineage: Eukaryota > Metazoa > Chordata > Mammalia > Artiodactyla > Suidae > Phacochoerus > Phacochoerus africanus. The sequence continues at coordinate 11,403,010 of NC_062559.1, read as the reverse complement.
TGAAATTTTGCCAACAACATGACATTGTCATTATTGCCTACAGCCCTTTGGGAACCTCTAGAAATCCAAGCTGGTAAGTAATGCTGTGTGTCTCCTCAAGAAGTATTTCCTTTGGTATAAAGTAGGAAGCTAGTGCAAATTGCTTGATTAGAATGACTCTCTGCTTGGGTGTGTGATTTTAAGGAGGTAACAATCTCTTCAACTCATTCCCCCATATACAAACACAAGCTAATAAAAGCAGCAATTGATTGTTCTCTGCCTGTGAAGTTGCCTAACAGTACCTGAAACCTAGGAAATGCTCAATAAATGTTAATTTGATTATTGTTGGACAAAGAGTACTCTATGGCCATATTCTGAAATTTTTGAATTTTTGAAATCTCTGTATTCAATAGCAACCCTTTCTACTGTGCTGTGTCCCACAGACTTAAGTAGGAATTTTTCTACTCTAAGACGATTCCAAGAGTTATGCTTCTGTTTATTCCCCTTTAGTCTTCTTGCCTTCCCCTGTATGCCAACTTCCAACCCCATTCTCTCTAAAATACCCATCAGAGAAGTATTATTTGCCCTTTGGAAGAAGCAGCTCTATAAATCTGCCTCTCTAGGAGTTTCCATCGTGGCTCAGCAGAAAAGAACCTGACTAGGATCCATGCAGAGGAAGGTTCCATCCCTGGCCTCGCTCAGTGGTCTAAGGATCTGGTGTTGCTGTGGCTGTGGCACAGACTGGCAGCTGCAGCTCCGATAGGACCTCTATCCTGGGACCCTCCATATGCTGCATGTGTAGCCCTAAAAAGAAAAAAAAAGAAAAAAGAAAAATTTGCCTCTCCTGATCTTCCCATGCTAAGAGCAAGTCTTCTGAGTGCTCCGAGAGAAGGTGACCTGAAGTGTCCTGGATAGGTTACCAGGTGAATGGGTGGGGGGTGGGCGTCAGAGAAGGAGGGTGACTGGTTAACTATTGGTTCTCATTACTCAGGCTAAATATGATGTACGATTTTCTTTTCTTTTTTAAAGGGTGAATGTATCGTCCCCACCTTTGCTAAAGGATGAGCTTCTAAACTCACTGGGGAAAAAGTACAATAAGACAGCGGCTCAAGTTGTTTTGCGTTTCAGTATCCAGAGAGGAGTGGTTGTCATTCCTAAAAGCTTTACCCCTGAAAGGATCAAAGAAAACTTTCAAGTAAGATAACTGCTTCTGGAAATGTAAAAAGTAGGGGTTTTTGGGTTTTTTGTTTGTTTGTTTTTTAGAAAGAGAGAATTTTCTGTTCAGATTAATAGGAAACCTGCAGTGCCTTCGTATGATATTTTATACCAGATCCCCGACCCATTCTCGATTTAATTGTAGCTGATTGTGAGACCATTCCTGGTAATTCAGGGATTGCTTGCTGCTTGTATGCGCTATAGCTCCCTTCTTTCTTCTGTTTCCTTCTCTGTTAACTCTGGATGCTACTTCTCCACCAGCACAGCAGAATAGAAGATATGAAATTTGAAATTCATAAGGGTCAACTTTCTACCATCTTAAAGTCTGGGAAAATTTAGGCAACCATACCCTAGTAAAAAAATAAATTTTAAAGTTTTTATATGAGAAAAAGAATGTATACATGTATGTGTGACTGGGTCACCTTGTTGTATAGTAGAAAATTGACAGAACACTGTAAACCAGCTATAATGGAAAAAATAAAAATCATTATTAAAAAGAAGGAAGTAAAGAAGTACATAAAGATGTAAATAAATAAATAAATTCATACACCATAAAAAAAATTTGTTTAAGTTAGGAACAAATTTGGAAATTATTAGAAAGCATCATTTAGACTTCATGAATGCCAAGCCACTTTTTTCCCTCTGTAGGTAATCTGCAATCAGCATTATAACTTGCAGGTGAAAAAAGAGGCCACCAGATAATGAAGTGATTAGTTTACTGTGCTACTTCCAAAAAAACTGCTAGGTAAAGACAACCATAGAAGAGTATACCATGTAAAATTAATCAATTACACATCAGTTAATTTAAACTTCAGGAGTAACTTGGTTTTTGCCCTACTTGTAATTAAACATAAAATGAGTATTTATTCCCCCTGAGGGAAATGAGATAGGAGAATTATCAGAATGTTGACAATATGTGAAAAGACAGGCCCTGTCGCATATAAAGCTGTTAAAAACATTAATTGACGTTAACATTTGGAGGAGAAGAATGTCGTTTTTCCAGATCCATCAAAATTCAGACATACATATGCATTGATCCAATGTTCTTTTCCTATGGGTGTTTATTCATGCACATATACCTAGATGTTCATTACAGCATAATTTATTTTTTATTTATTTTTTTGTCTTTGGTCTTTTTAGGGCTGAACCCACGACATACGGAAATTCCCAGGCTAGAGGTCGAATTGGAGCTGTGCCCACTGGCCTACGCCACAGCCACAGCCACGCCAGATCTGAGCCACGTCTGCGACCTACACCACAGCTCACGGCAGCGCTGGATCCTTAACCCACTGAACAAGGCCAGGAATCGAACCTGTGTCCTCATGGATTCATTAACCACTGAGCCACGACAGGAACTCCATAAAGTGAAAATATAAGTATGGGAAGGTATCTGTGCTATTAGATCAGTTATCTTCAGAGTTGTTTTTGCTACCACATGAAGGAATACAGCGCAAACTTAGCACAAAAAAAAGACATAATTTATTGTCTTTCATAACTGGGAAGTCCATGGATAGACCAGACATGACTGGACACAGGAAGCCAAATGATTTATAAAAGGATTAAGTTCCCCCCACCCCCTTTCTCCACATGGTGGCACAAACGGTCCAGGTTGATCTATTACACATATTCAGTAAAGATGATCACAGATAAAGGCTTCTGTCAGGGTCTCTATAAATCCCTACTTGTTCCTTTGTGGGTCATTGGCTACCCATAATAATCACTGTGTGCAGTGAACTAGATGCCTTCATTGGTCCCCTGGGCTACATCCCTGTTCCGGTGCTGCAGGAGGAGAGATCTGTGACAGAAGCCCCACTAGGTGCGGGAAGGTGTTAAGCAAAAAGGAGATTTGTAAGAATTTATTTTGTAAGTGATTGGTTTACTCATGCCTGCTTTTGTATTATGTACCCTTTTCATTCCTCATACAATCTCATAAACTCCAATACTTGAATAATAAATAATCAAAGGAAAGAATTCTCTGAAAAGAGCACTTGGAAACAATCCTGGAGGGAATGACTCGGAAAATCATGTTACTTCTGTACTATGGATGCAGTGGTGAAGTGAATAAAGTTAGTCTATATATTTTGACAGAAAATATCACTAAGACGTAGTTTGTGAATGAAATAAAGTTGCAGAATAAAATTAGCATCGGCTTATTGCATTGTGCTCTTGGTGTGTTGCATGTTTGGAAGGAATCTATGGGAAGGGGAATAGAATTAAGGTGGTCGGTGTCAAAAGGAACTTTTGATTTTTACTCCATACATGTTCATGCACTTCTGTAGGGTTTCATTTCTTTACAAAGAGCATGTATTTATATATTACTTATATAATTAAAATTTATTAATGTAACTTACTAAAATAAAAGTTGAGGTTATTGTTAAAGATAAAATAACAGAAGATAAATTATAAACAGATAAACCAAGCTTTAAAAATATAAATAAGCTAGGAGTTCCTACTGTGGCTCAGTGGTAACGAACCTGACTAGTATCCTTGAAGACATAGGTTCGATTCCTGGCCTCGCTCAGTGGGTTAAGGATCCGGCACTGCCATGAGCTGTGGTGTAGGTCACAGACGCAGCTTGGATCCTGCATTGCTGTGGCCATGGTGTAGGCCGGCAGCTACAGCTCTGATTCGACCCCTAGCCTGGGAACTTCCATTTGCTGGGGGTGGGACCCTAAAATGGAACTAAAATAAACTATTAAAATGTTAATAAAAGGCAATTATAAAAACAAAGTAAAAGTGTACAGGCAAGAAGAAACAAAACAATGAAAATATAATTAGAATTAAAAGATAGGAGAAGAGACGTTAAAAATGATGAGAGAAAGGATTAAGAGGATAAAACAAAGCAAATTAAAAGTTTAAAAAAATACTTGAGCAAATTTAGAGACTATGGAAGATTTTTGGAAAAAAAAAAAAAAGAAGAAGAAGTGTATGAAGGCTCTAGTCCAGAATCAAAGGTTCAGCATCTTATACCAAAATAATAAAACTTTTTCATTCTTAGAATTTCAGGAGACGTTCTGAACCCATATTGTTCCTGAGCATATGAAATTTCTTGCAAGATGTCTTAAAGACAAAGGGCAGAGGAATTACAGCTCCACGTGGGTGCAGTGGCTGCCCAGCACATGCCCAACTCCTCTTAGACATTTGCAGAGATGTTCACAGATCTTTGAATGGCTCACACTGTTGGCCGCACTCACCCTAGTCCCAAGCTTAACCCGTCTTCTATTATAATAAATGTCTGTGTTTTATTCCTATCATTTCAGATCTTTGACTTTTCTCTTACTGAAGATGAAATGAAGGACATTGAAGCCTTGAATAAAAATGTTCGCTTCGTGGAAATGCTCATGTGAGTTCTGGGGGATCGTTAATCAGGTACTGCCCAGTGGTGCTGGATTAAGAGTTAACCAACAGGGCTCTTATGAACTGGGACCATGTCCACCAAAGCACAAGGGGCAGTGGGCAGGATGTTCTGAATTAGAACAAATATACATTTTTCTTTAAAAGGCGGTATCTGGCATTTATGACACTCTTACGGCTTAGGTGAAGGCATCAGAGGCTAAAGACTTTGAGCAGAATTAAGTTGTAGTGTTCATATGTTAATACAACAGCCGCACAGATATTCAAGCAACATATTTATTTCTTCCTTAAATATCAAAGTTAGGGAGTTCCCGCTGTGGCTCAGTGGTAATGAACCGGACTAGTATTCATGAGGACATGAGTTCGATCCCTGACCTCGATCAGTGGATTAAAGATCCAGGGTTGCTGTGAGCTGTGGTGTAGGTCGTAGATGCAGCTTGGATCCTGCGTTGCTGTGGTGTAGGCCAGCAGCTACAGCTCCGATTTGACCCCTAGCCTGGGAACATCCATATGCTGAGGGTGCAGCCCTAAAAAGAAATAAGAAATAATCAAAGTGAGTACAAATTAGAGCAGAGTTGCCAACAAGAAAAATTCCTGGGAGAGATATGAGAACAAAGCAGAAAGAGAACCAAGTTGGAAGCCAAGAACCTTGAGTTTTAAGACAAATATTTGCCTATGAGATTAGGAGCTTCTGGGTGCACCTGTTGCCTGACATCCCATGAGCAAAATTCCTCACATTCCTTCAGAGAGTGGCTAAATTTAGCTATCAACTGAAGTGATCCTTTATTTTCTAGCTATTATAAGGCCTTTAAAATAAAAAAGAAAATAGTTCACATATATATATACACACATACATATTTGTATACATAACATACCCATATTTTTTTCTTCTTAATAATTCTTCATTAGTGTTTCCAGTTCTTGAAATCACCTGGATAGTAAGCTGCTTTTTACGGTCCTCTAAGTGAGCATTTAGAAAATGCTCCTCAAGATGGTTCATACAGTTTGGACACTTACCTTATTGGTCCCACTCTTTTTCATGAGTCAGAAAGTGCTGATGATGCTAATACCATATATCTGATTCAGTTTCTGAATTAATAAAACAGCTTCCTGATGTGCATTTGCGGAGGGAAAAAAAAATTACTTGACATCAAAAAGCACCACCTACCCTCAAAAACAAAAAAGTAAACACAAATGCAGAACCAACAAACACAGGTTGATTTATGGCTCTTAAAGAGAAACTGTCTATCAAATATCATTAAATTAAACAGAGTAAGAGATAGTCAATCCAGTAATGTGCTGATGTTTTTTACAGTTGGTGACATCATTTGGTTTTACATTTGACATTTTTAATAACTAAGTCTAGCAACACTGGGGAAATAACTCATCATACCAGATAATAACTGGAAAAAGCATTGAGGAGAAACAAAGATTAGGCCCCACTGATCAAATAGGGATGCTGTGCCTTGAATCTTCTGTTTCTCATCCAATTGATTCTTTTTTTTTTTTTTTTTTGAAATAGATTTATTAGGATAGGTTGCTTGTGAGAGATGAAAGCAGGCAGGCATGGAAGCTCTGCCCATCCAGTTGATTCTTGATTCAACTCTTTTGGTTTTATTTTATATTTTAATTTAAAGCTCATGATGGAATTCCTGTTGTGGCTCAATGGAAATGAGCTCGACTGTATTGATGAGGATGCAGGTTCCCTTCCTGGCCTCACTCAGTGGGTCAGGGATCCTGCAATACTGTGAGCCATGGTGTAGGTGGCAGACGTGGCTCAGATCCCACGTTGCTGTGACATAGGCCGGCAGCTGCAGCTGTGACTGCACCGTGAGCCAGGAAACTTCCATATGCCGTGGGTCTAAAAATTAAAAAAAAAAAAAATTTAAAAATGAAACTCATAGTGTTTGCAGAGAATAAAGCCTAGGTATGTTCCAGGGCACACACACACACACTCCAGTCCTTTTATGGACTGTTTGACCATTGTTATTTAAGAGACAGATTCCCCTCTTCCTTAAATAACTGTTGTTATTTAAGCGATAGATTCCCCTCTTCCTCTTCCCCCTCCCTCTCCTCCTCCCCTCCTCTTTTTCCTTCTTCCTCCTCCTCTTCTTCCCCTCCTCCTCCCCCTCCTTCTTCCTCTTCCTCTCCCTCTCCATCTCTCTCTCCTTCTCCTTTTCCTTCTTCTTCTCCATCATCACCATCATGGAAACTTACTGTGCCAGTCATCATCTTTCTAGATCTCGACATTCAGCTCTCAGGGGAACTAGTGATACTGATTGAAAATAGAGTTTTGAAGAAAAATGCTTATATGGATTATTGACATGGGAGGCAGCTTATATCAAGAGAGCAAAAGGAAGGAGTTGGGACAAGGTGTGTCAAGTAGGCAGGTATTGCTCACCTCCTGTGATTTTGTCCTTAACAAAATGTTAATATGGAGACTACCAGCCTTCCCCTACACACACACACACACACACACACAGCGGGGGGGCTCTCTAAGGGTTCAGTAAAAGGTATGAGCTTGAAGGAAACCAGGGGATGAGAGTGGGTGAGAAACAGAGATGGTGTGAGTAAGAGAAAGCGGGAGTAGTCAGTGGAATGATCGAAGAGTGCTAGTAACACATACAACGTGCAACACTTGAAGTGAATGTTTTCCCTTTGGGGGGATCATTTTGGCAGGTGGCGTGACCATCCGGAATACCCATTTCACGATGAATACTAACTTCAGAGGGCTCCGCACCAGATATGTGCCTGGACTTTGGGCTGGGTGGTCCCCCCAGCTATGCAAACGAAAGGGCTTTACTCTCCTGAGATGAAGTGGAGATGACGATACCCTTAATCATTCTTCATTATGTCCAGTTCTCGAAATGGAAATTTGTGTAATGTAAGTGACTTTGACTTAGCTATATGGGAAGGGGTTAAATCTGTTAAAATAATTGTTGGAAATTATCAGCTACTATTTTATTAAATCAGGGTCTTCTGGGTTTCAGACAGAAAAAACATTAGGCCTTAGAAGTATATGAAGATAAATAACCCATGAATCTGGGTACTGCCATGAGGAGTCTAAATTCTTTAGCAGTTCACAGGGCAACAAAGAGGATAGAGAGCTGGATCAATGCCAGTGTGCTGGCAATGGCCTTGGTGGTTTGGACCATTGACTGAAATACAGACACAGCCAAGGTAAGATCCATGTACGCATTATTCACAAGGAAGTGATTTGCTGCACCTTGAGTAAAGAGAGTGGGCTGAGTGTAGGAAAGTCTTCATAAAGCTAATGAAACACCCCAGCAGACAACAAAGTCCCACTGATTTGGTTGTTGTTTGTTTCCATCCAGTGTGTGTCTGTAGGATTTACCCAGCTTGAGGGATAGACAATTGCTGGTTCTCTCTTACATGCATCAACGAGCCTGCGCTTCAGCGAACTAGTGACCCATGCTAACAGGCTTGTCACTCTTGTCCCCGTTTATTATATGACCACCATTTTGCAAAGTGGCTCGAAACAACCAGCATGCACATAACTGAATTTTGAGAAAGTAGCAAGTTTAAAAGAACCCTGATGATTTTACCGTATTAAATTTTTAAGTGAATAAAAAGATTATTATAATTCCATATTGGAGATGTACCTATTTTCAATTCAACCAGAGCAGTAAATTTTATTCATTCACTGTCATAGGGCAAGAGAGCTCTTCAGAACTTCAAAACAGGGAGATCCTGTTGTGGCTCAGTGGTTAACGAACCTGACTAGTACTGTGAGGACTCAGGTTCGATCCCTGGCCTCCCTTAGTGGGTTAAGGATCTGGTGTTGCTGTGAGCTGTGGTGTAGTTGCAAATGCAGCTTGGATCTGGCATAGGACCCAGCTACAGCTGACCCCAAGCCTGGAAACCTCCATATGCTTCAGGTGTGGCCCTAAAAAAAACGAAAAACAAAACCCCTCAAAACAAACTTGTATTTATCCAAAACCAATTGCTTATTGATAATCTTCCATTACCTGAAAACATACATCTCTGAGAAATTATCATTTAAAAAATTGATCTCTACTTATTGTTCCCACTAATTGTAATATTAATACTTACAATGCTATCCTCTGGAAAATATTTTGTTCACAAGAAATAATAAAATATAATGATTTATTCTACTACATGCATCTCCCTTTTGTTGCTTGGGGGTGAAGGAAATAATCTGAATTCATTTAAAGACTTTGGATTGAATTCCCGGTGTGCATTTAACTCTGAGAAGATAGAGAAGAAAAAGGGTACTGTAGTGAAAGAACAGAAACTTGGAGTTCCCTCTGTGGTGCAGTAGGTTAAGAATCCAACTGTAGTGGTTCAGGTCACTGCGGAGTTGCAGGTTTGATCCCCAGCCCAGCACAGTGGGTTAAGGATCCAGCATTGGTGCATCTGCTGCAGTTGTAGCTCAGCTTCACTCCCTGGGCCAGGAACTTCTATATGCTTCAGGTGTGGTCATAAACAAACAAAAACCGCAAACTCACAGTCCTTATTGTCAAATATTTCAGGCGCTTGTGTGGAGGGGGGACCACACCTATAAAAGCATTTTTAAAAAATAGGCATTGGAAAAGAATCCCACTATTGGTCAAGGAAAATGTATACATATATTTCTTTTCTTCTTCTTCTTCTTCTTCTTCTTCTTCTTCTTTTTTTCACTTTTTAGGGCCGCACCTGTGGCATATGGAAGTTCCCAGGCTAGGGGTTGAGTTGGAGCTGTAGCCTGCCAGCCTACACCACAGCCACAACAACTCAGGATCTGAGCCGCATCTGCAACCTGCACCACAGCTTTGGATCCTTAACCCTGAGTGAGGCCAGGGATTGACCCTGCATCTTCATGGGTACTAGTTGGGTTCTTTTCTGCCACGCCGCAATGGGAACTCCCGTATACATATATTTCTAAAGCTTGGAAGAGGGAGAGGAGACGGAGACAGTGGAAAAAGCGTGGGAGACGGGAAACAGGAAGAGCAAGAAGGAGAGATGGTCTGCATGCGCTCGTGCATGTCACCTCACCCTTCGCTCTCACTCCCCTCAAGCTTCCCATTTCTTCGGGGATAAATTATATCCCCCCCAAATTCACACGTTGAAGTCCTAGCCCCCAGTACTTCAGAATGTAACCTTATTTAGAAGTGCGGTCACTGCCTATGTGGTTGGGTAAGATGAGGCCATAGTGGAGTAGAGTGGATCCTAATCCACTACGACTGGTGTCCTTATAAAAAACGGACACTTGGACGCAGATAACACAGGGAGGGCACCATGTGCAGACAGGCGGAGATCAGGCTGATGCTTTTCTGAGTATAGAACCCCAAAGACAGCCAGCAAACCACCGGAAGCTAGGGGAGAGGCCTGGACCAGTGTCCCTCACAGACTCAGAAGGAACCCACCCTGCTGTCATCTTGACCTCAGACTTAGGGCCTCCAGAACTGCAAGACAGTAAATTTCTGTTAAGCCACCCAGTTTGTGGCACTTTGTTACAGCAGCCGAAGCAAACAAATACACTATCCCTCAGGCAAGATCTCCGCCTCTCAAGCTGACCTCGGCAATAAAAATGGCCTGACTTAGTCAGTGCTTTTTCTGAGCTCAGGTATTGATGACCAGTATTTTTGACCTTCTTGGGGACTTTCGCAAACCCAGAGATATTTGTTAACCCAAATCAATCTCTTTCCGCATCCAGAGGCCTCTAATAGAGTATGAAGTACGTCAATACTTACATAACCTGCCTGGAAAAGGAGAGAGGCCGACAGCCTACCCACTGATCCATAAAAATCCAGGGACTGGAGCAACAAGCACTTTCTGCTCCAGCCTGCAGAGCGTTTTTTGTTTGCTCATTGCTGATCATTCTCCCTGGAGGACCTCCCTCGGGCACCGTCTCCCACTGTGCATAGTGACACAGAGGGTATTGGAAGAGGCCGTGAGAGACACATAGGCGCCCATCGCATGTCTGCAGGCTTCTGCAATGCAATGTGTGGCACACTTTCTGACCACAGTTAAGGGAATTTAAAAGACTGAGCTAAATTATAGTTCCCAGGCTTGATATGTCTCTGGAATCCCCGTAAAATTTCAAGCTTTCACTGGTGGCTTCAATTTCTGACCAGTGCAGACTAGTAACTAAATCCTGATATCTTCTGGAGCCCTGGTCCTAGAATGTGAATCTTCCCTAAATCGAAACTGTAGCCATCATGCGTCTCCCTCCAGATACCAAATCCCCAAGTTCTCACTTTACTTGGCTAGGGCAGGAGGTAGGGAGGGATAGATAATTGCTTTTAATTATAGTCTCCTTCTAGGCATTGATGTTTTGGCTAGTTTGAGAGCTGAGATGCAGAGCATGATGGGAGAGAATAGCAGTGTTCTTGACAAAAGTACACTGACCTTTGTAGGCCCCCCTTACATCTGGCTATGGGTAACTCTTCCCGCAAAGACTATGTGGCGTCCTTAGAAGAAAGGGGTCCCCTTTAATCCTGTCTTGTGGGGTCATCAGGAAGAGAGAGAATTGCTAAAGGGCTTGGAGCCAGTAGCCTTCATTGAATTCCCGCTGAGGGCCACATGGAGGTCCGGGAGGAACGGCCTTACCAGGAGCTGGTGGAAATGATTGAACATATTATTTTAACTGCATTGCTATTTGATAATATACTTTGAGCATCTTCGAATCGATATCCATAGATAAGAGTATTTAGGAGTTTTTTGTGTATACTCTTGAATTAGTTTCGATTATCAAATTGGGCTCCTTTCAATATTGAAAAGAGAGAGAAAATTTTTCTTTCACACCCTTCACTCTAGAACAAATTAAACGAAATTTAAAGTATTTGTTTCTTGGGAGTTGCCGTCGTGGCTGAGCAGAAACGAATCTGACTGGCATCCTTGATCCCTGGCCTCGCTCAGTGGGTTAAGATCTAGCATTGCCATGAGCTGTGGTGTAGGTTGCAGACACAGCTAAGATCTGGTGTTGCTGTGGCTGTGGTGTAGGCCAGGGGCTATGGCTCTGGTAGGACTGTAGAACCTCCTATGGAGCCTGGGAACCTCCATATGCCCCAGGTACGGCCCTAAAAAAGACAAACAAAATTTTTTTTTTTGTTTCTTAAAATGCTGGTGAAATCTCTCTGAGAATTGCTTCTCTGTCAATAAGGAGCCAGTACATCTTCCGTTTTATCTCAGATCAATCTTGCAAATTTATCTTCTTCTGAAATGTATCAATGTCATAGATTTAGCAAATGGAGATACGGTTGTTCATTTAGTCACAAAGTTTTTGTGTGTGTGCCACTCTGGTAGCCTCTATCCTAGGCAGTTAGGCTATTTCAGTAAACAAAGCAAAAGTCCCTGAGCTTGCACGTAAGCCTCTACTTTTCCAATTCCTTTAATTTTCCTAGATGTGTTGTTATTTCCCTCTTTCCAATCTTATTTTGTAAGTCTATATCCTTGTTTTTTTCCTATTAATTAGTGATTTATCAGGTTATTTTTGCTTTTTCCTAGATTTCATTTACAGTAAACTTCCCGAGGAAAAGAAAATTCATTATTTCTGCTGTTTTTCTGTTTCTTAATTCATTAATATCTCACTCATTTTCCTTACTTGATCTCTTAGCTATTTTTTACAGCTTGTCCATAGACTTCTGACTTCTTAGGTTGAGTGCCTATTTCATTTATTTTTATTTTTCTTGTATAGTAATATAAACATCAAATATAATGAATTTTCCTCTGAGCACTGTTTTAGTTAAGATTTCATAAGTCATTTCTAGATAATCTGACTTTGGGTTTTGCTTTCTTCTTTAATTAATAGTTGTTTATCATAGTTCCTGTCTTCTACAGAAGAAATTTGTTTTAAATTGTATTTCCAGAAATTTAAACAGACTTTTAGTATCATTACTTATAAATGGAGTATATATAGTTGTATTCTCATAATTCCACCATCAAGAACATATATGAGAAAAAAAAGAGTCCCTGTTTTACTTTAATTTCTAGTGTTAGAGTTTTTTCCCCCCTCTAGCTTTTATATTCTGCATTTAATCACGCTGAGCTCAGTTATCATCAGTCAATGTTTTCAATATTTCATGGGCTTGTGACAAGAAACATTCTATTTTAAAGTATTGAGTTGGATATAATGGACAGATAATCCCGTGTTCTACATTTTTATCATTTAGTATTAGAAAAGCTATTTCGAGTGAGTGGATCTTTCTTTTAAAGCAGTGGGGACAGTTTTGTGCCACCCTCCCCCAAGGGACATTTGGCAAGGTCTAGAGCATTTTGGGTTGTTACAACTAGTGAGGATGGAGAGAGTAGTATTGGCATTGAGGAGGAAGAGGCCAGGGATGCTGCTAAACAGCCTGCAAAGCACAGAACAGCTCCCACAATGAGGAATTATCTGGGCCAAAACATCAATAGTGCTGAGGTTGAGAAACTCTGCTAACAGAAGAGTCTTTCTTGAGAGATATTAAATTTTGCTGATTCCTAATGCCATCATTTCAATTCATTGCATATAACTGAAAACTAATCCATTTAGGCTCATATTTATAGTGCTTGAAGTAAATTGTCCATCTTTTATAATTCATCTGTTTTTTTTTCTTATGTATTTTATCTTTTCTCAGATTGTTAAACTCATAATGAATTCCACGCTTTTCATATTTAAATTTAAAGGACACAGGCAAATGAGCCCCAACGAAAATGAGTTCATGCAGGAAATAGAAGTTATAAATTATTTCCCCAGTATGAGTCAAGAGAAAATTGCTCTGATAAATAACAGACTGCCATTAAAAGATAGAAGCAGTCAGAGAGATTAGATTATTGCTGGTAGTATACTTTCCTTCTCAAATTTCTTGAAATAACTGAGCAGAGGGCCAATTAAAGAGACCAAATTCAAAGCACCTTTAAAATAAAGAAATGGTACCATCACTGACCCAAAAATCCTTAAGGTTAGAAAGCTGAAGAAATTCGATTGACAAAGAAATAACTGTAGATAGCTGTAACCCAGCATACTTACAGGAAACAACTGCTGCAAAGACAATAGCAACTTTAGACATGCTTCAAAGTTAGAGTCAAAAAAAAACAAGTAGAAGTTCCCATGACCTCACATTCTGGCAGGGCTCTTCCCTCCATATACACAGTTCTGAGGGGCTGCCAATGGCCATGTTTGTTCTTTAGGCTGCAACCTATGTCCTTCTAATCAAAGTGCATGCTGTCCCGGAAGAGAGCAGGTAACACAATATTGAGATCAAAGCAAGAGTTCATAGCCTGGGAAACTTAAAAACAAATAAACAAACAGAGTCAGGATTGGAAAAAGAGCAAAACTGATTTTGGCATTTACTTCCAGGATAAATCTATGGAGTGGGCAAGGGGAGAAGACAAGACAGCAGAAAGAGGAAACGGCGGGGGGGGGGGGTCCCCGCTGTAGTGCAGCGGAAAGGAATCTGACTAGTATCCATGAGGACACAGGTTTGATCCCTGGCCTCACTCAGTGGATTAAGGATTCGGCGTTGCTGCAAGCTGTGATGTAGGTCACAGGAGAAAGGGGGATTAAAGGTTACCCTTGGCTATGTAAGAACCAATGTATTATAACTGAAAGAGAACCAATTTTACCACCTTCAAACATTCTCCTTTGGCACAAGAATTATTTGAGCTGAAGGCAATTGAGAAGAAACAGATATAGAAAAGATCTCTGCCCTCCGCGTCTTTGCCTAAAAGGAGAACATAGATTTACAAAGGTGTCCCTCCTCCCCTTTCTACCTGGAAGGACAAAAGTTAATGGCTAGGCACAACTTAGATCCTTATCAGTCTGGAAATGGCACCAGAGGAATTTACATAACAAATTTTGCTAACTAGACCTTATCTTCTGTTAGTATCCGTAATTTGTCTTCCCACAATTTGCTCCCATAGAGACTCAAAGTTCTTTTCCTTTGTCTTGTCACTTCTCTAAAAATGTATTGTCCCTTTGTTAGGAAGCTATGTAAGACCAAGTTCTAACCAAGCCTTTGAGTTACTCATTTCTGGGGACTCCTATGCATTACATGCATCTACATATGTATTTATAAACATCTCTTTCTCTCTTGATAATTTGTCTTTTGTCAGTCCAATTTATGGGCTCCAGCTGGAGAACCTAAGATGGGTAGACAAAGACATCTGCGCTCTCCTGTAAGACTTTGTCAGGTAGAAGCTCCTCGAGTCCTCCTAATAAGGGAGGCAAAGATGCCAATGACATGAACAGTTGCCATGGAAACCATTTGTCTCCTCATGCCAACTCCACCTGCCTTCTGGGCAAGGAGCCCCTGAAAGAAGACTTAAACAGCAGGGTGAAGTATGGACAACTGAGGAGGACAAGCAGCACACAGTTTATACCAGCCAACTGTAAGGAAGAGGGCACCTGGGCTTTGCCTACATTGGCCTGGAGCCGTTGGTAGTCTAGGAGGCAGAACCAGATAACTAGGAGGCTCCAAATGCACTGCCAATGTTCAAAATTCCAGGAGCATTCTTCAAAGGTATGTGGCATAAAGGACTGCCTTTATGTCATCAGTCACAGCGGCACCTGACTTAGCACCATCAATTTCCAACTCCATTCCCAGGATTTTTAACTAGAAACTGCATTCTGGCGTTCCCGTCATGGCTCAGTGGTAACAAATCCGACTAGTATCCATGAGGACTCAGGTTCAAGATCCCTAGCCTTGTTTAGTGAGTTAAGGATCCAGCGTTGCTGTGAGCTGCAGTGTAGGTCTCAGACTTGGCTCAGATCTGGCATTGCTGTGGCTGTGGCGAAGGCCAGCAGTTACAGCTCTGGTTCAGCCTGGGAACGTCCATATGCCCAGGGTGTGGCCCTAAAAAGACAAAAAATGAAAGAAAGAAAGAAAGAAAGAAAGAAAGAAAGAAAGAAAGAAAGAAAGAAAGAAAGAAAGAAAGAAAGAAAGAAGAAAGAAAGAAGAAAGAAAGAAAGAAAGAAAGAAAGAAAGAAAGAAAAGAAAGAAAGAAAGAAAGAAAGAAAGAAAGAAAGAAAGGAAGGAAGGAAGGAAGGAAGGAAGGAAGGAAGGAAGGAAGAAAGGAAGAAAGAAAGGAAGGAAGGAAAGAAACTGCATTCTGACCAGTAGTAGACGCCGCCAGGAATGCCTCACACATACGTCCTTTGGGATAAGTCCCCCTAAAGACAGATTTCTAACTGAGGAATGTAAAAGAACAGCTCCATGCTAATACCTGATGACCCTACACGCATCCACACAGGCAAAGCTTGACCCGAAGCGGATCTGAGTCTTGGCCAAACATCCTGAATCCTCTTAAAACAAGAGTGCTGGAGGCTTGTGCGGAGCGGCTACCAGGCCGTTTTTCATTCACTTCTCTATTTTCCAAGGAGGAGAGTGCAACGAGGCAATGTCTCATCTTCTCCCTGATGAGGTCTGAGACTTCTGTCTTAGCCCCTGTGGTCCACCTAGAGACCAAACCTAGCAGGGCTAAGTGCTTAGTGCCTTAACAGCCACATAGCAGGGGCCTCTCAGCAGCAGGATGGACCATTGTTCGTGGTGCAATCATCTGGACCCTTTTGTTTCGGTGCTGCTCTGCTCCAGAGACTGAAGGAAGGAGATTATCATTATCATAGGGACACAGAAACTGAAAAAAGAGATTATGGCTATAGTTAGAAAAAAAGTCATAAAATTACTTAGATTTCAACAATGATTCTCTCCAAAGGATGCTGCTGGTACATAATTATATGTCTTTGTTTCTTTAACTGATCAATATTCCTAATGTACACTAACACCATGTCCATGTTAGAGGCTCCTGCTTTATCATCATTGCAACTCTAGCTTGCACAAGAGTTAGTAACATTGCCCACTTTATAGATATAATTTTTTGAGCAAAGATATATCTTATCTACCTCTAGGAAGAATTAACAAGCCAGACTGTAAAAGTTATTAAAATTTAATGGAGCAAGTTTTTATTCCAATTATCCAATAAAAACATTAATATATCAAATATTAATATAAATCTGAAGAAGAGTGCAAAGATGTCTAAGGATTTTTATTCTTTTTTATGCTTTAAATGTACTGTCTCTGACGAGAAAAAATGTCTTGCTAAAGTAGTAACAAAAAAAAGCTTTAAAAGAAGCTTATGATAATTGGTTCCTTGGTTACTTGGAAATACGTAAAAGCAAAAATTGATTTTAAATAACTTAAAATTTTTCATATCTGGTACTTAGTTATATAGGGGAATTTTTACTATAATAAGATGATTCCTTGGATAAATTAGATTGGTTTAATCTTTGGTTTAGAAATGGCTATCTTTTCTCTGATTTTACCACCATAAAATTACTTAGCATATTCTCTTGATTTATTTTCTAACAAAACTAATTAATTTGTTATTTGTTATTTTCTAATAACAAAACTAATTTCTAGATTCCCTCTATTGACTTTAATGGTCAAATAAGCCAGTTCGTATATGATTATTAAACATTAAAATTATGCATCAAACTAAATTGATTTATAATAGATAATTCTTTATCTAGAGGTATTCTTACAGTGCTCTAAATCATACAGACTTAATATGTCAACATAAATTATAATATCCAGGAATTCCTGTCGTGGCACAGTGAATACAAATCTGACTAGGAACCATGAGGTTGTGGGTTTGATCCCTGGCCTCAATCAGTGGGTTAAGGATCCAGCATTGCCATGAGCTGTGGTGTAGGTCACAGATGTGGCTCGGATCTGGCGTTGCTATGGCTGTGGTGTAGGCCAGTAGCTGTAGCTCCAATTAGACCCCCAGCCTGGGAACTTCCATATGCCTCAAGTGCGGCCCTAAAAAGCAATAAAATAAAATAAAATTAAATTAATTAAATTAATATAAAATAATAAAATAGTATAATATCCAGATCCTTAGATTTAAGTACTTAAAACACTACATTGTGTTAATTACTGAATTATCTTTGGGTGCCTGGAAAATTTCTAAGCAAAATAGAGATACAAAACATTGATCACTAAACTTATTAATTTACCCTTCTCTCTTATTTTTACAAAAAGTATAGAATGACCATCAACGAGCAGATTAAAGGATGAAAATGCTTTGAAATGATAAACACAAACACACATGCATTTTCTTGCCAACTTAAAATTTGATGATAGTGTGGATGAAAAACTGTCACTCACCATCTGCCTCTGTAAGAATTAGGTCATTAGGCACTGCAACTGCGGACCTTCAGCATACCCCGGAGGGAGCTCAGGGCAGAGATCAGGAATCAGGCACTCTGTGGCTCTGGGCAGAACTGGCTGAACACACCTTCAGGTAGTTAGATACTTTCAGGAGACGATTTTATGAGCCCAGTTCCCTGTACCATCTCCTATCTAGAAAAGCACTAAAATCATTCATGGAGACATCTGCTCCTCATGACTAGCAGCAGCCTTCCTGTGACTAGCAGTGAACCTCTGCCAAAATGTGTGCTTGATTGCAGGTCTCCCCCTTCACTAAAATCACATATATAGTGACCCACCCCTTACCTCTTCAGGTCACTTCCTCACAGCTTTCTGAGAGGTAATGTCTCCTAGACTATTGTTCTCATTTTACCCCAAATAAAACTTAACTCACATCTCTCATGTTGCGCTTTTTTTTTTTTTTCAGTTGACCTTAGATAATTAGCCCTTATAGACAAACATAACTAGATGGTTCTCATTTCTCCTCATTTTAATTTTCCCTGTGAATTGGATACAAAATGTGGTTGCTATAGTTGAAGATCTCAAAAGCCCTCTCTTAGATTTCCCGTCCTGGTGCAGCGGAAACAAATCCGACTAGGAACCATGAGGTTGCAGGTTCGATCCCTGGCCTTGCTCAGTGAGTTAAGGATTCGGCATTGTCATGAGCTGTGGTGTAGGTCACAGACGTGGTTCGGATCTGGCATTGCTGTGGCTCTGGTGAAGGCTGGCAGCAACAGCTCCGATTGGACCCCTAGCCTGGGAACCTCCATATGCTGTGGGTGCAGCCCTTAAAAAAAGACAAAAAGGGAGTTCCCGTCGTGGCGCAGTGGTTAACGAATCCGACTAGGAACCATGAGGTTGTGGGTTCGGTTCCTGCCCTTGCTCAGTGGGTTAAGGGTCCAGCGTTGCCGTGAGCTGTGGTGTAGGTCGCAGACGCGGCTCGGATCCCTCGCTGCTGTGGGTCTGGCGTAGGCCGGTGGCTACAGCTCCGATTCGACCCCTAGCCTGGGAACCTCCATATGCTGCGGGAGCGGCCCAAGAAATGGCAAAAAGACAAAAAAAAAAAAAAAGACAAAAAGACAAAAAGACACACACACACACACACACACACACACACACAGAGCCCTCTCTTGGAAACCAGATCCTAAAAAGACCTTCCTTTTGTTAAAAGGTATAGCAACAACTCCCAATCTCTGGGCATTTCAAACTATGTTAAACCCCTTTCACTATTAGTTTATAAAAGTCAAGGTCGTGTTTATGATAACCAAGACATGGAAACAAATGTCCATGAACTGATGAGTGGATAAAGAAGATGTAATGCACGCACACACACAATGGAATATTAGCCATAAAAAAAGAATGAAATAATGCCGTTTGCAGCAACATGGATGGACCTAGAGATGATCATATTAAGTGAAGTAAGTCGGAAAGAGAAAAACACCATGTGATATCACTTATATGTGGAATCTAAAATATGACACAAATGAACATATCTAGGAAGCAGAAACAGATTCACAAGCCAGAAAACAGACTTATGGTTTCCAAGGAGGAGGAAGGTAGGGAAGGGAAGGATTGGGAGTTTGGGATTAACCCATGCAAACTATTACATACAGAACAGATAAAAAATCAGGTCCTATTGTATAGCACAGGGAACTATATTCAATATCCTGTGATAAACCATAATGGAAAAGAATATGAAAAAGTATATATGTATAACTGAATCACTTTGCTGGACAGCAGAAATTAACACAGCATTATAAATCAGTTATACTTCAATAAATATTTAAAAAATAATAATAAAAGTCAGGTTATGTTTTAGGGTAGTAACTCCAATTTAAAACCCTAAACTGGAGTTCCCGTTGTGGCTCAGAGATAATGAACCTGACTAATATGCATGAGGATGCAGGTTCGATCACTGGCCTCACTCAGTGGGTTAAGGATCCACCTGTGGTATAGGTCACAGACTCAGCCCTCGGATCTGGAATTGCTGTGGTTAGGGTGTAGGCTGGCAGCTGCAGCTCTGATTCAACCCCTAGCTTGGGAACTTCCATATGCTGCGTGTGTGCCCCGAAAAAGACAAAAAAAAAAATAAAACCCTAAACTTATCTCATTCTGATTTGTCTGATACTAAACTCTGACATTAATCTTAATGTGGTTTTATTGGTAATAAGGATAATTATGGTAATTTTTAAAATTAAGGTAATTTCTAAATATTTTATTCAAAATATTGTCTGATGGGTTTATTTTTGCTCTAATTTCTATTGCTTTGGGAGACTGACCTGAGAAAATATTCATGATGTTGATGTCAGAGAGTGTTTTGCCTATGTTTTCTTCTAGGAGTTTGATGGTGTCCTGTCGTATATTTAAGTCTTTCAGCCATTTGGAGTTTATTTTTGTGCATGGTGTGAGGGTGTGTTCTAGTTTCATTGCTTTGCATGCAGTTGTCCAGATTTCCCAGCAATGCTTGCTGAATAGACTTTCTTTTTCCCATTTCATGTTCTTGCCTCCTTTGTCAAAGATTAATTGACCATAGGTGTCAGGGTTTATTTCCAGGTTCTCTATTCTGTTCCTTTGGTCTGTCTGTCTGTTTTGATACCAGTACCATACTCTTTTGATGACTGTGGCTTTGTAGTATTTCTTGAAGTCTGGGAGAGTTATGCCTCCTGCTTGGTTTTTGTTTCTCAGGATTGCTTTGGTGATTCTGGGTCTTTTGTTGTTCCATATAAATGTTTGGATTGTTTGTTCTAGTTCTGTGAAAAATGTCCTGGGTAATTTGATAGGGATTGCATTGAATCTGTAGATTGCTTTGGGTAGTATGGCCATTTTTACAATATTGATTTTCCCAATCCAGGAACATGGAATATCTTTCCATTTCTTTACATCTTCTTTGATTTCTTTGATTATAGTTTTATAGTTCTCGGCATATAAGTCCTTTACCCCTTTAGTCAGGTGTATTCCGAGGTATTTGATTTTGTGAGGTGCAATTTTAAAAGGTATCATATTTTTGTATTCCTTTTCTAGTGTTTCATTGCTGATATACAGAAATGCAACTGACTTCTGAATGTTAATCTTATATCCTGCTACTTTGCTGAATTTATTAATCAGTTCAAGTAGTTTTTGGGTTGAGTCCTTATCAAAAACTGAAAAGCTTTTGCACAGCAAAGGAAACCAAAAAAAAAACAAAAAGACAACTTTCAGAATGGGAGAAAATAGTTTCAAATGATGCAACCAACAAGGGCTTAATCTCTAGAATATATAAACAACTTATACAACCCAACAGCGGAAAAAGCCAATCAATCAATTGAAAAATGGGCAAAAGACCTGAATAGACATTTCTCCAAGGAAGATATACAGATGGCCAGCAAACACATGAAAAAATGCTCAACATCGTTGATTATAAGAGAAATGCAAATCAAAACTACCATGAGATACCACCTCATACCAGTCAGAATGGCCATCATTAATAAATCCACACATAGCAAGTGCTGGAGGGGCTGTGGAGAAAAGGGAACCCTCCTGCACTGTTGGTGGGAATGTAAACTGGTACAGCCACTATGGAGAACAGTTTGGAGATACCTTAGAAATCTATACATAGAACTTCCACATGACCCCACAATCCCACTCTTGGGCATATATCTGGACAAAACTCTACTTAAAAGAGACACATGCACCCGCATGTTCATTGCAGCACTATTCACAATAACCAAGACATGGAAACAACCCAAATGTCCATCAACAGATGACTGGATTAGGAAGATATAGTTCATATATACACAATGGAATACAGCCATAAAAAAGAACAAAATAATGCCATTTGCAGCAACATGGATGGAACTAGAGACTCTCATCCTGAGTGAAGTAAGTCAGAAAGAGAAAGACAAATACCATATGATATCACTTATAACTGGAATCTAATATCTAGCACAAATGAACATCTCCTTAGAAAAGAAAATCATGGACTTGGAGAAGAGACTTGTGGCTGCCTGATGGGAGGGGGAGGGAGAGGGAGGGATCGGGAGCTTGGGCTTATCAGACACAACTTAGAATAGATTTACAAGGAGATCCTGCTGAGTAGCATTGAGAACTTTGTCTAGATACTCATGTTGCAACAGAACAAAGGGTGGGGAAAAAAAATGTAATTGTAATGTATACATGTAAGGATAACCTGACCCCCTTGCTGTACAGTGGGAAAAATATATATATATATTGTCTGGAGTTCCCATTGTGGCTCAGTGGTTAACGAAACTGACTGGCATCTGTGAGGATGCAGGTTTGATCCCTGGCCTCACTCAGTAGGTTAAGGATCTAGTGTTGCTGTGAGCTATGGTGTAGCTCGCAGATGCAGCTCGAATCCCAAGTTGCTGTGGCCCTGGCATAGGCCCTTGGGAGCTAGGGGTCCCAAGCTCCAATTGGACCCCTAGTTTGGGAACCTCCATATGCTGCAGGTGTGACCCTAAAAAGACAGAAAGACAAAAATAAATAAATAAATAAAACAAAATGTTGTTACTGGAGTTCCCTGGTGACCTGCCATGGCTCAGGTTACTGCTGTGGCTTGGTTTAGATCCTTGGCCCAGGGAACTTTTGCATGCCTGGGCCTGGTTTCAAAAAAAAAAGAAAATAGGAGTTCCCATCAAGGCTCAGCAGTAATGAACCCGACTAAGATCCATGAGGATTTGGGTTTGAACCCTGGCCTCGCTCAGTGGGTTAAAGGATCCAGTGTTGCCATGAGCTGTGGTATAGGTCACAGACGTGGCTCTGATCTGGCACTGCTGCAGCTGTGGTGTAGGCCGGCAGCTGTAGCTCCAATTCGACCCCTAGCCTAGCAATTTCCATATGCCACACCTGCGGCCCTAAAAAGCAAAAAAAAAAAAAGAAATATATATATATATGTATATATGTATGTGTGTGTGTGTATGTATGTATGTATGTACATGATATGCCTCAAGAGTTGCTTACAAATTTTCCATGCTATGAAAATAAAAGTGTTTTCTAACTTCTTTGTGAAGTCCAATAAACTTATTGGAGATAATTTACCATGCAAAAAAAAAAAACCTCGTTATTAAGCTTAAAACCAATGAAGAAAATGCATTATCTGTTATTATGCAAATCAAAGAGAACAGACATTTTTTTTTCTTTTCACACTGCACCTGTGGCGTATGAATTTCCTGGGGCTAGAAGTCAAATCAAAGCTGCAGCTGCAGTCCTACACTATAGCAACAACATTGGATCTGAGCCCCATTCACAACCTATGCCACAGCTTGCCACAGCAATGCCGGATTCTTAACCCACTGAGTGAGGCCAGGGATCAAACCCACATCCTCATGGACACTATGTTGGATTCTTAACCCACTGAGCCACAGTGGGAACTCTGGGAGTAAACATTTATAGTCAACAGAAAGAGTTCTATAACCTATTTCTGGAAGAAAAAATTAATTATTGATATAACCTTGCATTATTTTTTATAATTATTTATAAACTAAAAAACTGAAGCTATAGGGCCAGGGTTGAGACACCTAGCTAGTGAAGCATCTGAACATTTACTAATGAATTTCATTTTATTGTTTCAAGCTTTGATATATATTTTAATAATTATTTACAAATAAATAATCTACTTGAATTTAAACAGTCTCTTGCCAAAAGACTAACATGCCATATAGAAACTTACAGATTTTGCTTTCCTACCTGGAAATATCTTCAATAATCAATAATGGTGAAAGCTCACTTTACAGGTAAAATATTTTTTTAATGTATGCAGAATACTCACATTTAATTGAAAAGTACACATAATTTTCAAAGCTCTAAAAAGAAAAAAATAAGCTAATGATATTTTAAAGTCAGTACTAAAACTGGTCAGCTACATGTAAAAGATTGAAATTAGAACATTCTCTAACACCATACACAAAAACAAACTCAAAAGGGGTTAAAGACTTAAACATAAGGTGAGATACTGTAAACTCCTAGAGGAAAACATAGGCAGAACACTCTTTGATGTAAATCACAGCAATAGCTTGTTTGATCCACCTCCTAGAATAATGACAATAAAAACAAAAATAAACCAATGGGACCTAATGAAACTTAAAAGATTTTGCACAGCAAAGGAAACCATAAACAAACAAACAAACAGAAAGGCAACTTGCAGAATGGGAGAAAATCTTTGTAGAAGCGACCAACAAGGGATTTATCTACAAAATCTGCAGACAGCTCATGCAGCTTTATATCAAAAAACAAAAAACCCAATCAAAAAATGGCAGAAGATCTAAAAACACAATTCTCCAAAGAAGACACACAGATGGCCAAAAAACACATGAAAGGATGCTCAACATCAGTAATTATTAGAGAAATGCAAATAAAAACTACAATGAGGTATCACTTCATGCCAGTCAGAATAGCCATCATCAAAAAGTCCACAAAGAATAAATGTTGGAGAAAGTGTGGGCAAAAGAGAATCCTCCTACGGTCTGGTGAGAATGTAAATTGCTACAACCACTATGGAGAACAGTATGGAAGTTCCTTAAAAAAATAAACATAGAACAACTGTATGATCCAGCAGTCCCACTCCTGGGCATATATCCAGAGAAAACGCTAATTCAAAAAGATACATGCACCCCAATGTTCATGGCAACACTATTTGCAATAGCCAAGACATGGAAGCAACCAAAATGTACATGAGCAGAGGAATGGATAAAGAAAATGTAGGACAGATATATACAAGGGAATCTTATTCAGCCATAAAAAGGATGAAATAATGTGATTTGAAGCAACATGGATGGACCCAGTAAGTCTTACTGGTTTGCATCCAAAAGAAACTATTATACTAAGTGAAGTAAGTCAGACAAGGAAAGACAAACATCGTATGATATCACTTATATGGAATCTAATAGAAAATAATACAAACAAATGTACTTAAAAAATAGAAACAAACTCACAGATTTCAAAGTCAATCTTATGGTTACCATATCAGAAACCACTGGGAGGAGGGAAGAATTGGGAGGGTGGGAATAACACACACACACTACTGTATAAAATACATGATTAACGAGAACCTACTGTACAGCACAGAAAAATCTATTCAATAGTTTTTAATAACCTATATGGGGAAAAAAGAATAGATATATTTATATGTATGACTGATTCACCCTGCTGCACACCAGAAACTCATACAACTATAATGTTGTATTATACTCCAATAAAATTAAATTAAAAATAAAGTCAATACTGTTATACTCCAATAAAATCAACTATACTCCAATAACATTAAAAATAAAAAATAAAATTAATATTGCTCAGCTTCTAAAGAAGCTTACTTTAGCTTGAAGAACAATGGGATCTATACCCATTTTATATATATGAAGCTATTTGGTGATAGTCTGTTTTGAGTTACACATACATGAGGGAGACTCTAGAGCAACTGTTTTTTTAAAAAAGTGTAGAGATAGTAAGTCAATAGTGAAGATAAATGTAATGAAAAACATGCAGTAAATTCAAAAGGCAGAAGGAGAGAAAGGAATCAAAGAACATATGCAAATCTAAGTTCATAATTACATTTCATATAATTTGAGAATTCAAAATAAAAGGTAGAGATTATCAGATAGATAAAAATATAAGACCTAACTATATGCTGTCTACAGGACACTCACTTTAAATATAAAGTAGAAAACAAAGTAATGAGATCACTTTACACCTGTTAAATTAGAAAATTGGGGGATATTGGCTTTAGTGAACTGCTGATGAAAATATATTCCTCCAGTATAGTCATTCTGAAAAGCAATCTGGCCCTTGGCCAGATAAGACCGCACTTACCCCATGGTTCAGTTATTCGACGTCTGAGTGTTTGTCCCAAAGACGTTCCCACCCATGCCCATAAGGTGTCACACACAGGATATTCATGGAAGCATTGTTTGTTGTTGTTGGGTGTTAGAAGCAATCTGGAGACAGGGGAGAGGATGAGTAAAATATGGTAAATGCATGGAGAGCTAATGCAGCCAGAGAAGCAACAGGATAATTGTAAACATAGCAATATGGATCTTTAAATCACAGTGCTAAGAGAGAAAAAAATAAAAGAATAAGAAACAAGATGAGCTCTATAGCAATACAAGTCACCTAATTATAGACGTGTATTCTAAACAACCTTCCCATGTTAGAGCAATACAAAGACTATGCATTTAAAATATTAGAATAGCTGCTTATATATACTTAGGGAATTAAGAAAATGAAAAGTGATCACTGACAATACACACATACATATGTATCTATATAAAAGCAAAAGAGCTGCTTCACACACCGTAATAATATTGATGTACCATAAACAGAGGCATGTGATTAACTCAACCTTCTATACATGAGGTCCAACTACGAAAAACATACATAAAATAAAATGCCATAAGGAGTTCCCTGGTGGTTCAGCAGGTTAAGAATCCAGAATTGTCACTTCTGTGGCTCAGGTCACTGCTGTGGTGCTGGTTCAACACCTGCCCCAGGAACTTCTGCATGCCGCAGGTGCGGGCCCAAGAAATACATATAAATAAATAAATAAAATGTCATATAGTTGAATCCATCAGTATTTTCCTTTAGACTTTGGTTGTTTTTTTTTTTACCCTATCCTAAAATTATATAAATCACCTCTATTTTTCTAGTCATTTCTAATCGTTTTGTGTTTACATTTAGATCTTTAATTCATCTGAAAATACTTTTGCATTTTCTTTGCAGAGTAATCATATTTTTAATGGAAGTTTTCTGATGCGATATATTCAAAGAGCCATGCTTTCCTCACTGTTTTTTTTGGTTTTGTTTGTCTGTTTATTCATTTATTTATTTATCTCTGGCCATACCCATGGCACATGGAAGTTCCCAGGCCAGGGATCAAATCCGAGCCACAGCTGCAAACTACAGCACAGCTGCAGTAGTGCTACAGCAACACCAAATCCTTAACCCACTGTGCCACAGTGGGAACTCCTCCTCACTGATTTTAAATGCTCCATTTACCGGATGCTCGACTCCCATGTGTACACAAGTATATTTCTGAGTTCTTTTTTATTCCTTTGATCTGTTTGTTTATTCCTCTACTCCAAGTACTTAACTAGTGTTGTTTTATATTTTAGTAAATTTGGTATGTGTTAGGTATCCCCTATTATCCTTTTTCAACAATTTCTTTGTCATTATTACATTTTTTTTCCTTCAAATTAGATAGAAACATTTCAAGATCTCCCCTAAATGCTCTATTGGGATTTTGTTTGGAATTGTATACAATTTATATATTACTTTGAAAAATACTAAAGGCTTTTATATTATATCTTCCCACCCAGGAACATGATATGTCTTTGTATTCCAGCTTTTGTTTCATGTCCTTTGGTAAAATTGTACAGTGTTCCTCAGATAAGTGTTCCATCTTTATTGTTTAATTTATTCTTGGTAATTCATAATTTATTGCTGCTGTAAATTTATAAAATTTTTCATTTATAACTGGAATAATATTACAAAGAAAAGTTGTTTTTGACTGTCTCTAGCAATCATTCTAAATTGTCTTTTTATATATAATACTATTTTTAATATGTTGCATTTCAATTTTTAGAAAGTGATAAGTGATTGGTAACTGCTTTCCTTTCAGAGAGAGTAGGGGAAAAAAGAAATTTAGATTCAGACTATATCTCTTTTATTTTACAAACACACACACATACACACACTGGTAAGCAGAATGCTTACAGTACTGTTTAAAAATTGGAAATTTTTAAAGCATTTAATTTACCAGAATATAAGGTAATGGTTGTATTCTGAAGTAAATATAAATATCAACATAATGAAATGAGGTATTCAAGGAAAAGAAAGTGTTTATTTATATATAAAATGAAGCAACTTCTGTTGGCCAGGCACAGGGCCAGGCACAACACAGAAGTTGAAGTTTAATGTAGAAAAGGACTAATAATATTAAATTATTTTCAATAGTAATTGTACCTAACTTTATATCAATAAGCAGCATTATATCAACTATCCTCCCTTTGCATGTGAGACTTAAAAAAAAAACAGGGAGTTCTGGTCCTGGCTTAGCAGCAATGAACTCAACTAGTATCCATGGGGATATGGGTTCTATCCCTGGCCTCTCTCAGTGGGTTAAGGATCCAGCATTGCAGTAACTGTGGTATAGGTCACAGAAAGGACTTGGATCTGGCATTGCTGTTGCTGTGGTGCAGGCCTTGGCTGTAGCTCTGATTCGACCCCTAGCCTGGGAACTTCCATATGCTACCGATGTGGCCCTAAAAAGACCAAAAAAAAAAAAAGAGTAGTTTGAACAGTTTTTGCCTACTTCTTATCTAATTTATGATACAGAGCAAACATCTTTTCTGTATTTTGAAGAACTGCCGGAGTCCTCTTCTAACTTTGGTTCATTTTATTTTATTTTTTTGTCTTTTTGCCATTTCTTGGGCGGCTCCCGCGACATATGGAGGTTCCAGGCTAGGGGTCGAATTGGAGCTGTAGCCACCGGCCTACGCCAGAGCCACAGCAATGCGGGATCCTTAACCCACTGAGCAAGGCCAGGGATCGAAACCCAAAACCCATGGCTCCTAGTCAGATTCGTTAACCACTGAGCCACGACAGGAACTCCCTAACTTTGGTTCAGATACCAATGTTTTATCTTTTCTGCTTTCAATATCAGGAGATATCTCTGAGAGTTTCTTTAGCGTCAAGTTTTTGATAATGCCACTTCCTCTGGGATGTCTTCATCCTTTTCCTCACCATTTTCCTTGTTTATGTCATTCCCCTTCACTGGGTTCCTCTGGCTGTATGTGGTGACTGTGTCGACATTCCCAAAGCCAGTGACACCTTTTATAACTCCATTGATTCCAATTTCACTTCAGCATGATCGCTTTTTGTTTTATTGTTGAGTTTTGGTCCTCCACTCACCTTTGTTGGCCAATTTTTTATTTTAACTACCCACTTTTGTAAAATATTATGTGGGTTTCTCCCTGGGAGACAAAGAAACTGCACAACTGCATACTTTGCTGTCTGTAAGTGATGGGAAAAACAGATACACAGTGACCAATCACGGATTGACTTTGATGATGACTGATCTCTGATTATGCTGCACATCTGTTATCTGTGTAGTGATTTGTGGACCGCAGAACTTGCAGCAAAATTTGTACTTGGATGCAATTAATTGCTGTTCATATATACTGTGGTAATGGTAATTTGGTCCATGTTGTTGGGGCAACTGGCGCTGTCTAACTAAACTGTGGTTAACTGAAGTTTGTGCATTTCAAAACCATGCAAAGCAAACATGACCTAAATCTCTCTCTCTCCCTCCCTCTCTCTCTCTTCATTTATCTTTTGGTTTGAATATATAACAATCATTATACTGCACTAATCCAACATGGCAAGTCAACTATACTTCAATTAAAACACACACACACACACACACACACAATGAGATATCACTTTTTTTTATTTTTATTTTTTGCTTTTTAGGGTCAAACCCATGGCATATGGAAATTCCCAGGCTAGAGGTCGAATCAGAGCTACAGCTGCCACCCTACACTATAGCCACAGCAACATGGGATCCGAGCCATGGCTACAACATACACCACAGCTCACAGCAATGTTGGATCCTTAAACCCACTGAGCGAGGCCAGGGATCGAACCCGCATCCTCATGGGTACTAGTTGGATTTGTTTCCACTGCACCACAATGGGAACTTCCAAGATATCACTTTCTACCCATCAGGATGGCTCTCATCCTCAAGATAGAAAATAACAAGGGTTGGCAAGGATGCGAAGAAATTAAAACCCTCATACATTGCTAGTGAGAATTAAAGTGGTGCAGTTATTTTGGTTCAGCAGTTCACCATGTTAAACACAGACTTTCACATGGCCCAGCAATCCTATTCCTAGGTGTATACACAAAACAAATGAAAACGAGTTTCCACGTAAAAACTCATGCATGAATGTCCATAGCAACCATTATAATAACCAGAAAGTGTGTGGGGGAGGAGATCTGTTTAAGTCAGAATTCCATCAGAGAAACAGAACAAGCATGTATGTATGTTTAAGAAGAGACTTATTGCAAGGAATTGGTTGGATTGTGGTGCTGGCTTGGCAAGTACAAAGCCTGAGGAGAGGCTGTAAGAAAGCACAGGTTGGAAGCTCTCAGGCAGGAGCTGATCCTTGGACAGAACTTTTTCTTCCTTGGGGAAACTTTACAAAATTGACCATCACACAACCTGAGTGTTCCCCAACAGATGAATGGATGAACAAATGTGGTATATCCATGTAATGAAATATTATTTAGCCATAAAAAGGAATACAGTACTGATTCATGCTACAATATAGACTAAACTTGAAAACAGTTTGAAAGAAGCCAGTCAAAAAAGACCATATATTATATGATTCCATTGATATGAAATATACAGAATAGGCAAATCCATAAAGATAAAGCAGTTTACTGGTTGCCTAGATTTGGGACATCTGAGAAAATGGGGAATGGCTATTAATGGAGTTTCTTTGGGGGGGGGGTGATCAAAACTACTGTCCCTTATACCTGGACCAGAAGGGAAGCCAAATTTCTGAAATTCCCTCAATTGATTTGTCTTTTCAGATTGAGTCAATTCTCTCCAAAACAGTATTTAACTAGGACTCTGACATTATCAAGTCTAATGATTTTCAGACTTGTTTTAAGCAGCAGAACCCATTTTGAAAGAAAAATTTAATTTGGAACCTCAATATATAAGAGAAATACAAGCTATTTTTAACTGACATAATGTAAAGATTCAGATTTTAATATTTATTAATATAAATGCAATTAGAATAATGAGGGTGTTTTGATAAACCCCCAAACTTTGATATTAAATGTTATAGCAATCTCTATTTTAATTTTTTTTTAACCTCATAGTATTAAAAATCTGACACACTACAGGAATAGTTGTAAAGGGTAACAGTTACTATTTTTTCTTATTTTTTACCCACCTTATTATATTGATAATTCTTTCCTTAGCACCAGTAAAAATGACAGCAAAATAACATATACAATTTTGAATGCTCAAATCATTAATATGAAATCAGTATTCACTGTTTTTTTTTTTGTCTTTTTAGGGCCACACCTGAGGCAAATGGAGATTCCCAGGTTAGGGATCCAGTCAGAGCTATTGCCGACAGCCTATGCCACAGCCACAGCAACTCCAGATCAGAGCCGTGTCTGCGACCTACACCACAGCTCACAGCAACACCAGATCCTTAACCCACTGAGTAATGCCAGGAATGGAACCAGCATCCCCAAGGATTCTGGTCGGGTTTGTTAACCAGTGAGTCGTGACGGTAACTCCGGTATTCACTTTTTTAATAGCTCTTAAAACTAGAAAGAAGTATAACGTGAAATGTTTATTTCAAATTTAAATCTTTGGCAATAGCTAAACCTAGTTTGTGTCTTTATCATAAGTATAAAAATCAAACATGAAGTCTCCAAAACTTACTGTATTGCAATTTTTATATGATAACATCATATAGTATGTTGTATATTTATTTACAACCACATAAGAATAAGTACCCAGAGACTATGAACATTCCCAAGGAAGCCCAAGACAAGTGCTAAGAATCTCTATCTCCTATCAGGGAACAGTGTAAAAAATTATTATAAATGTTTAATGTATATTAATAAATAATTTATATATAAATATAATCTGGACACAACTCAACATTAAAATAAAGCCATACAGTCATTAGCACTTTTAGAAGGAAATAAGGTACTAAAGATTCTGGATGCCTGAGAATTGATATGATCTAATATTCTTCAATAATTGTTTGAATTTGTTGCAATATCGTATGACCTAGCAAATTTGGGGAGCAAATTTGCCCTGAAACAAGGACAAAGATCTTTGCAAATGAATGTCCACATAGCAGTGTTTTCATAAGAGAAAAAGAATTATTTAAAAAGGGGAGGGGGTGTGTTTGCTTCCTCTCCCCAACTGAACCCCTGCCTTATGTGATAAGGCTGAAGCTCCCAAATCTTCTATCAATGGATAAAACAGTTCAAATACTGCTTCATGTCCAAAACCAGTACTGTTTCTATGAAGAACTGTGGCCATAGCTCCATCTCCAATCTAGGACACCACAGACCTGCTTTTTTAGGCTGAGAACACCAGGTGGCATATGGTGGCTGAATCAGAGCCTTGGTAACCATGGCAACCAGCTACCATTCCAGCTCTGCAGCTGCCATCTTTTATCCAAAGCAGTGTTTTGTGCACACTGGGGGTTTTGCTTTGAAATGGTTGTACTCTATGCTTTTCATTCTTCATAGAATTAGAGTTTCTGCTTCTGGGTAGGGAATTCCAGGCCAGAGATAGAGAAATACCTCGGGTCAGTTGCATTAATTTTATTTTCTGTGCATTATTCATTATGGCTGCATAAAGCAGTCTATGCACTGATATTTGAGAAGGCCACGCCTTTCACAGCAGGCTTTCTTTAGGGAGGGTAGGGAAATGCATGATGGAGTGAGTGACTCCTCTCCGGACTGAGGTTAAAACAAACAAAAATGCCCAGCTCAGTGCTTGAATCAGTTGTATCTACAGTGACCCTGGGAGTTGCCTAGACATAAGGGAATTCTGCAAGCACTATCTGTAGATAGAAGAGACCTGTTTGCCAACCTACTGGAAGGACTATTTCACATAAATAGTATCTTCCCACAAAATGTGTTTTGTGTCTGTCATGCAATAATAAACCAAATATTATCTATTGGAGACTATCCCTTTTCTTTTCTATCAGTCAAAAGTAATGAGATTTTCTAAGTTAATCATCAGGCGTTGCCTCTGGTGATTGGCAGTATATCACAGGCCAGGCTGCCAAAAGCCATTCTCTTTGCCATTGGGAACAGAGCTGAAAGGCGTAATGTTATCCAAATGTCTTCTCTAAATTCCTAAAAGGTTCTGTACTGATCGGGGACTCATTTATAAACATATCTATTACAGACCGGTGTTGTTTCTGGCTGTTTGGTAGAAGGGTCATATCTTAAATGTGCATTCTTTGGATGGAAGAGCCTTCTTAGAATTAAAATTCTGTTAAAAATGTATTATTTTATGTCACATGAAAAATGAAGAAATTACACTGTATATGCAATGTAATAATAATCATGAAGATAGAAGAGAGGAAATTACCAGAGAAAAATGACTAAAAAGAAATGAAATAAATATTAACAGTTGTGAGATTTTGAATGTTTTTTTCTTTTTTCCATATTTATGCATTTTCTACTTTTTAATCAAGGGAATTTACTACTATGTCATAAAGACATTAAAATATTTTAGAATACATTTTAATTTCATTAGTGATGTTTTTTTCACTTAACATGTTACAAATGTAAAACTTTTAACATTTTATCTGAAAAAATCTTTTGAAATCATGAACTACCCAAACAAAACAATTTTCATTCATTTTAATTGTTAAATTTTAAAATGTTTGCTCTAATTGCAAACAATTTTTTTCAAAATTTATAAATAAAAATATTCAAAACAATTTTATGTAGTATTTTCCATGAATTAAAGTATTGTTTAAGGGTATGAGAGGAAGGGAGTTAATACATTTGATTATATGTCAAATTGGTTCCTGTTATTTTATGAAAATATTGACGAGAAGAATGATATATATATATATTTATTGAGAAAGCTGCTTGTAATATGAGAAAATTAGTCATGGAATTTTCACACATTTACTGTTTTTTTCCTATGTATTGTATGTTTTTCCATCTTTTGCTTAAAAACAAGGAATATAAAAGGCTATGATGAAACCGAACCAAGAGCAGAGCTGGATCAAGAGAGACGGGTGCACCACGCAGGCTAATAATTTGTCACCACTTCATAATCATTTCTCCAATCCTTATTTAAAGGAGCCTGTGTCCCTGACTGGGGGAAAGGTGGGGGAGGGTCCTTGAGCAAAGTGACCCGATCACTTTCCTTGAGAGCAGTGCCATGGCAGTAACTGCAACTTGTACACCACACTCAGCACACTGGAAATCTGTGGGGCTATTAACAATTATGTCTAGAAATGGACTTAATAACATGGAAATATATTCAAATTATGTCATTAAGTGAGGAAAAATTATGATATTGAGGTAGATGACAGATAGACACACCCTCCAAGTGATTAAGAACCATCATTTCTGTCATCATTTAATTAGTGCAATTATAAGTAATTATCTTCTGATTTTTTTTACACGTTGCAAATATTTTCTGCCAGATTATTGTTTTTTAACATTTTTCTGATATCTTTTGTCTTGCTGTAGTGTTTTGCTTTTATCTAATGAAGTCTCTCAATTATTTACTTATTTATTTATTTATTTATTTATTTATTGGGCTGCACCTGTGGCACATGGATGGTCCGAGGCTAGGGGTCGAATTAGAGCTGAAGCTGCTGGCCTACGCCACAGCCACAACAACGTGGGATCCAAGCCACGTTTGTGAACTACACCAAAGCTCATGGTAGTGCCGGATCTTTTAACCCACTGAGCAGGGCCAGGGATTGAACCCACATCCTCATGGATACTTGGGTTTGTTACCACTGAACCGCAACGGGAACTCCTAAGAAATGATTTTTAAAACAAATGCAAGTATTAGAGATATTCAACTGGTCACTTGCATGCATTTGTGGCTAAAGACCATGAAGAATATAAAGAAGGGGCTTCAGTGGTGTTTCAAGTGCACCTCAATTGGGTAATGTGCTATTATTAGTTGCCTTTTGATAGATATCTGTCTTTCAATAATTAGAGGCAGACGACAACTACAGGGACCTCACATCCAGATGGTATGTTTATAACAAAAACAAGTCGCAGACCTCACTCTGCAACATGCATAAATATTTAGCAATCAGGCCCCAAATAATCACATGACCAGCTTAATGAGCTTGATGAAGTCTAGGCACTTGGGGTTTTCAGATACCTAACAGCACTCTACAGGCCTTAGAGGCAGAGAGAACAAGACTCTAGTTTGGGGGAAGGCCTGAGCTCTCAAATCAGAGCCAGGTGGAAGAATCCTCCCATTACATCTGAAGACACAATTTAGCATCCGGAGCAATGGAGAGAAACCCAAAGTGTATAAACCTAGGCTGGCTAGATTTTGTTTATGTTGTTTATCCTGGGGCAAGAGTACTCCGAAAACATTTTTAGCCAATCCACATAATTGAAACTCATTTGAAACTCATTTCACCAATGAGAAATCATTTCTAACCTCATTATGCTAATTAACAAAGCTCCTGGGATAGCTAGAAAGAGGGCTGGAGCCTGTAACCCAACCTCTCTGGAATGTGGCTTCCGAATTGAGCATTTCACACGTTAAGCTACCCCCCGACCCCCCCACCCCCCACCCCAGCCCCCTACCCCCGTGTGTTTTCTCAGTTAGGGTTCTTCACATGTGGAGTTACCATTCCTCCGAAGAGAGTAAAACTAACTCGGACACATCACACCGCACTACCTATGCCGGCAAAGGTCCTCCTGCCCAGTATCACTGGTGCCGACTGGGTGAGATGGGTCCAGAAGCAAGGGGAAGTTTTACTTCTGGATCAAACAGTGGAGGATGGCGAGCTGCATGCTGGAGCCCCGGCTCTGGGGGCAGGCGGTGGGCGGGGGCCGCTTCCTATGGATCTCTCCACAGGGAGGGGGCGGGGGGAGCGCTCCCAGGGACCGCACAGCTGCTCCCGCTCAGGCTGGCAGCGGGGAGCGCAGCATCTCTGCACACGACCCGCCGCCGCCATCTTGCGCCGAGGTGCGCGCGCAGCCGGAGCGCACTCCCGCCAAGGTGCGGTGTCCGGCAGCCATTTGCACATCAGGAGCTCTGCCCGGAAGAGTTGGTGCGAGGCCTCTGCCTTCGCCCCCGTTGAGCTGGTGAAGCTAGACGAAGCACAGAGGGAAAAAAAAGGTTAGATTTTATTTTATTTTTTTTTACCTAGATGCTATCTTTATTCCCCGGGAATTGTTAATGGGCTTTGCAAGTGACAAATCCTTTCTGTCTTCTGTTTGCTCCTCATTCCTGAGGGGCACTGAGGGGCACCGGGTCTGTAACTGCTTCCTGCTGAGTTTGGGCATCCGGTGTCATAACCCCGAGCAGAAGTTGTCCCCAGCCGCCTCTAGACCTGTTTGTCAGCAGGCCTCAGCCCTCACTGCTCATATCCCTGAGCCACCGCCTGCCATTTGGGGGTTTGTGGATTCTAACCTTCTGGGGACAAAGGACACCAGACAATTTAAGATGCAGGCCCAAATATTAGCAGGAGAATAATGGCCATTAAGGGGCCCAGGAGAGGAATACACCAAGTGATACTCAGGAGGGCCTGTTTTACCCGCTCTGCATTTGTTCAGCCAGGTTGGTGACCTGGTTTCTACAGCCAAGTGGCTTTTCCTGATAGTCTATCTGCACATTCTCCAATCAGGCCACTTGCATCATTGTAAAAGCAGTGTGACGTATTGGCTGGTGCACAGACCCCTCTCCAGGGCAGCTAGCAGATATCCAGGACAACTGGGTTACCCAGGTCTATACCAGCCAATGAGTCAATGGACTTTTGTCATTGGCCACCAATGCTACAGTGGCTGTTAGCTTTTTTATAGTGACAGTGTTATGTAAGAGTCCCCTGTCCAAGGTCCCTAGCACCTCTGTGAGAGCAAGATTGCTGCAATTAGTGGTCAGCTTTTGGGGGTACACTTCAGATCAGAGAGAGGCTCACACAAGTAATTAAGGGGGTCCATTGCTCCAAGTTGTCTCTTTGGCGGTTGGGGCTCGAGGGCCTCTTCCCTCAAGTGATGTGTCTATGGAATGATCCCCTGCAGCTTCAGGGTGGGTGGTTAGCATTACTAAACGGGGTCTATTCCACTTAGGAATGAGCTGGTCTTGTGGCTGCCAGTTTTCCAGACTTTTTGATGTACCCAGTTTCCTGGCTGGAGGGTTGGAGGGCCAGGTCAGTGGGTGTGAGCAGCACCCAGTCACTATATTCCATGAGAGTGTTCGTGGTTTATCCTACAAGAGGGCATACTTAGGTTGTTCCATTTCAAAGGGGCTAAAGTATCCCTTTTCTCTGGTTTGGGGAATAGGTCTACCATACTTAAGTTCAAATGCTCTTAACTTTATCTCTTGGTGCTAACACCGAGTGGAGCAGGGCAATTGGAAGTAACTTAATCCCATTTTCTTGAGTCTCCTGGCATAGCTTGGCTAAGATTCATTTTAAGTTCTGGATCTCTTGACTTTCCCCAATGTTTGGGGTCCCCAGGCCGAGTGCAAGTTCCATTTTATGCCCAGGGCACTCATTATCCTTTTTGTCACTTGAGACATGAATGCTGGGCCGCTATCACTTTGTATGAGTCCCAGAAGCCCAAGTCAGGTTATTATCTGTTTGTAAGACTTTAGCCATTTTAGGTGCCATTTCATTTCTAGTAGGGAACACTTTTGCTCACCCCGAAAATGTGTCCACTAGCACCAAGAGATACCTGAAATTGGTTAGTACTTAAGTAGGATGGTGAAATCTATCTGCCAATATCCCCTAGGATATGTCCAAATGAGCCTTATCTGGGGACCTCTGGGGGATCTGGTGTGGGGGTTGTTCATTGCACAGATGAGGCATGTCTCAACTATCCAACCAGTTATACTTTTCATGCCAGGAGTTAACCAGGACATCAACTCACTGATTATATAGGGCTTCCCTCTCAATAGTTTGAGTTCGTTGATGAGCCTCCCTGTTGGCTTGGCAAGCTAAAGTTTATGAACCAGCTACCCATTTCTGGGCTTTGTCTAATTCTTCCTTCAAATAGACGGGAGTAATTGGATGAATCTGGCCTTTTAGGTATAAGGGGTAGTTAACAAGTTACTGGTTCTAGGACTACTCTTTTGACAGTTGCATCTGCTGTTTCCTTTTATTATCTCTGCATGCCCTTTTTAATGAGCCCTACAGTGAATCACTGCCACTTTTTTTGGACATTGCATTGATTCTTGGAGTCTCAGTGTGTTTAAGCCATGTTTCACCTGCTTATTCTCTGTAGTAAACATACCTCTTTTCTTCCAAACAGCCCCATGTGGGCGTAGGATGGCGTATGCATACCTGGAGTCTGTGTAAACATTTAAGGTCTTCCCTTTCCCATGCTCCAAGGCTCAGGTGAGGACTATCAGCTCAGCCTTTTGGGCTGAAGTCCCTAGGGGTAGGTTTCATGCCCTCTGACTCAGGTCTGTTGGGGAAAAGTGACCCCCGGCTCGGATCGTCAGTGTCAGAAAGTAAGACACAGGTACATGGGGAGATCTGGACAAGGCTGTACTTCTGCAGAAGGGCACAAGTGCTCCCCGCTGGTGACGAGCAGGCAAAGGAGCAAGCACATGTGAGGAAGAACCCACTTTTTATTCCTAATGCAGGTGGTGAATCTGTCCCCTTTCCATTGGTCAGGTCAGGGTGCACATTCTTCTCTGTTGGCTAATTTGAAACTGTTGCTGAGAAGAGAGGGAAAAGGGGAGGGGGGAGGAGGGTGTCTCAGGCAAAGCAGGAGCAAAATGGAGTAAGCAAGGCTTCCTTTGATACAAAAGACCTATGTTAATTCTCACAGGTCTGGGAGGTCACTGTGTATCCCACCATCCTTTTTTTCTCTCATAAAATTGCTCCTGTCTGTGAACCATTCATCTTCTAGGTCCGGTTAATTGGAATAGATTGTGTTCTATACAACCATGCCCCAGGGCCCCACTTCTGTGGGTAGTGAAGTGGCAGGATTTAGGGTATGATAAGTTTTTGTGGTAACCACTGTCTTGTCTGATAGCAGAGCCTGAGCTTGAATCGACTTTTCAGGGGATAGCCATTCTGTTCCCTTATAACTTACTAAAGCCTGAACCTGGTGTTTGGTCTGCATAGTGATTGGCTGACCAAACACTAACTTTTCAGCCTCCTTTAGCAGGATGGTAGCAGGTGCTACTGCCTGTAGGCAAGGAGGCCATCCCTTAGCAGTTTGATCTAATTGTTCAGAGACAGAAGCAGCTACCCAAGTAAGGGGTCCCGGGTTTTGAACTAATACCCCAAGGGCAATTCCCCTTCTCTCCTGAATATAAAGATCAAAGGGTTTAACTAAATCTGGGAGGACAGGGCCCTAAAGTAACTGCTTTCTCAATTGTTGAAGGGCCCCTTTGCATTCTGAATTCCACTCAAAAGGATCATCATCCTTTTCTTTGAACTTTTCACTCAGAGACCCGGCTAGCAGACCATAGTTAGGGATCCAGATGTGGCAAAACCTGGCTGTCCCCAGGAAACACCTAATCTGTTTTCCAGTTTTAGGAGTGAGGCTGCAAATGGCATCTTTCTTTCCCTAGAGTAGGTTTGTTTGACCTGTGAGGTCACCCTAGTTTGTGATATTTGAGATTTTTTTCTTGGCCACCTTATATCATTTATCAGCAAGGTGGTTACAGTATTTTTGTCAGAGGCCTCCCTTAGTAGGGCTGGTGATCAGGGCATATCCTCGCTTTTCTGGAGGTAGTTAGCCTCCTCCAGATATAGATCTTTTGGATCTTTAGCTCAAGTTTCCCCAAAGATGGTGGGGAATTTTTGAACCCTTAGGGCAGGACCATCTGGCAGTATTGTTTTTCTTGCCCGTTTGGGTCCTGCCACTCAAAAGCAAAATTTTCTCATGATTCTGGGGCTAAAAGAATACAAAAGGCATATTTTAATTTTAATACAAAACATCAGACCCTGGTGGGTGGTAGAGTGACCAGCAGGGAGTAGGGATTAGGGACTACTGGATGTATATCCTCAGTGGCTTCACTGCCTGCTGTGAGGTCCTGTAACATCCAGTATTCCCCATTGGATTTCTTTACAGGGAGACTGGGGGTATTACAGGCTGATGGGCATGGTCTAAGAAGGCCTTGGTCAATACAGTATAACAGGCAGTGCCCAACAAAGCCTCCCAACGGAGAGGGTACTATTTCTGATTGGCCCATGTGTATCTGGCTTTTTGATGGCCTACCTCAGGACTGGCTCCTACAGCTCATTGCACCTGTCTCTGGGCTCAGAACTTAAAATTTACTCTGGGGAGGTTGATTTGCTCTGTCCTAAGAGATTTTTCCTCAGCCATTAATGTTATCATCCTATACCCCTCCTCCAGGGGATGCCAATCTCCAGTTTGTCACCCATTAGGTGGATAGTTCTTCCCAATTTATGTAAGATGTTCCTTCCTTGCAGAGGTGTAGGGTATTTGGGAATGTGTAGGAAGGAAGCAGTAAGCATTCTAATGGCTCTGTGAATGCTCATTCTTGGGCCTTCCCTGGTACCTCCACAGTTTTACAAGTCTTGTAACTAAGTTTGCCTGATCTAGTGTTCAGAACCAAGTAAGTGACACCAGTGTCAACTAAGAATTCAACAGGTCTTCTCCCTGTGTCCAATGTTAGCTGGAACCCCTAGGGTGTCAATTAGAGTGCCAGCTTAGGAGCCCCCTGGCTATATCATTTTCATCCATTTGGACCATTTGCCAGGGTAGTGGCCGGGATCTGCCATTTATATCCCCCTTTGGGGCACATCAAAGGCATTCTCTCTTCCAGTATCCCTCTTATTTACATATGGCACACTACGTCCCAATTTCCTTGGCTTGCTGTCCCTTGGTGGGGGCCAGGAGTCACTCACCAGAGTCAAGAGTCTCTGGGATGGAGTTCCCGTCGTGGCGCAGTGGTTAACTAATCCGACTAGGAACCATGAGGTTGCGGGTTCGGTCCCTGGCCTTGCTCAGTGGGTTAACGATCCGGCGTTGCCGTGAGCTGTGGTGTAGGTTGCAGACGCGGCTCGGATCCCGAGTTGCTGTGGCTCAGGCGTAGGCCGGTGGCTACAGCTCCGATTCAACCCCTAGCCTGGGAACCTCCATATGCCGCGGGAGCGGCCCAAGAAATAGCAACAACAACAACAAAAAAGACAAAAGACAAAAAAAAAAGAGTGTCTGGGCACTTAGTCTGGATTCCTATGCTGACCAGGTGACATTGGAGGGCAGCAGCCAATAGGTGGGCTTTCCTCCAGGCCTTTTTTTTTGCAGCGGGGGGGGGGCTATACCTGCAGCATGATCAAGTTTCTGGGCCAGGGATCAAACCCATACCACAGCAGCAGCCCAAGCCACTGCAGTGACAATGCCAGATCCTTAACCTCCTGCACTGCAAGGGAAGTCCTCCTCCAGGCCTTTTTATCCTGACTTTTCCTCCTCTATACCTCTGTTATTAAGCGTGTAGTAGGCACCTTCCACAAGGCAAGAGGGTATCTGGTTCTATTTCCAGATTCTGAAGTTTATGCCTAATGTTGGGGGCACTTTGGGAAATGAAGTATGACCTTAGGATTACATTCCCTTCCAGCGATTCATAGTCAGTGGTCGCAAAGATTCGGAGGCATTCCTTGAGGCACTCTAGGAATGCCGAAGAGTTCTCCTTCAGCTCTCGATGGTGTTATTTTACCTCCTTCCAAGTGACAGTTTCCTTTCCTGCTGCCTGGACTCCCTTTAGGATCCCAGTTTATAATAGGTCAGCCCCTGCCTTCCACTTCTTTCTCCATTTTCTCAATCCCAGTTGGGTTTGTTATCTAGGACCTCTTCATTCCCAGGTCTGAAAATAACATGACCTGCATGGTGTCTTTTCTCTTTGTCTGCTTCCTCTTGGGCTTTTTAAAGACTGTGGCCTTTTCTTCCCCCATTAGGAATACGTTGAGAGCCTTTGTTCTTTTGTACTAGCATAGCAGGCCCAATTGTAAAATGGTGTAATGACTTAGAGACTAATTAATGTGCCAGCTTTCCCCATTTCCTAGCTGGTATCAGGCCCAGGCTGTATTACATAAGAGAATTAATGCTTTCTGGTCAGGGGATGATACCTAAAAAACTTCTAATTCTGTGGGATGCATCCTAATGGGCTGTCCTTCAGTATGGTGGATGTTTGGTTCCCCATACCTTAGATATTCTGTTTTAGATTTGTTTCCATCTACCAAGAGGGTGGTTAGAAGGATTTGTTGGTATGCAAATGCCACAAAATTTGACTTAAATAATACTTCCTGTTTGGGAAATTTAGAATAAGCACCAAACTGTAAATGGATTCCTCAAAGACCCAAATGGA
Source organism: Phacochoerus africanus (assembly GCF_016906955.1). Taxonomy (NCBI): domain Eukaryota; kingdom Metazoa; phylum Chordata; class Mammalia; order Artiodactyla; family Suidae; genus Phacochoerus; species Phacochoerus africanus. Next base: position 11,361,265 of record NC_062559.1, on the reverse strand, counting down.
GATGTCTAATTGGTATGAACTTTGGTTTAACTCAGGACACTACCCCTTGAATTTGTAATGGCACAGGGCTTGAAATAGTCCCAGAATATCCCCCAAGGGGTTAGGTGGGACTGCTTCAAAGATAGAGCAGCTTAGCCACTTTAGTTCCTAGAGTGTCTATCAAGTCCAGAGTCTAATGGGTGGGTACAGGAAGAAGGGCCACAGTCAGTCCCATCTGGGTTTCCAAAAATTTGTTACCAACCCTCCCTAGCCAGTCACCAATAAAGGTTTTACAGCCCAGTGTCACTCACACCAATAGAATGAAACCAAGTTTGATTGAGAAGCAAAGAAAAGCTTTATTCTTTGATCAAAGAATGGAGAAATGGGAGCTCACACTCTGTAGTCCATGCTTTCCCTGAAAGGCTGTTGGCAGGACTACTTACAGGGCTCTTGTCAGTAGGGAGGGAAGCAGTGTGCTTAGGGGTCAGGCACAGCTGTGCTGCTCAGAGAGCTCCAGGTTGAAGATTGGGGTGCAGCATTTCTGCACATGGTGTGCAGCCACCATCTTGAATTGCAGGTGTGCACTGCACTTCTGCACACAGCCTGCTGACCTGAGCTAGCTGGCGCAGCCTTTTCACACTGGGAACTCTGCTCGGAAGTGCCAGGAGCAAGGCCTCTGCACATGGTACCCTATGAGCAAGTGAAACTAGACTGAGCACAAAGGGGAAAAAAAAAGGTTAGACAGTTTTATTACCCAGATTCTATTTTTATTACCTGGGCATTGTTAATGGGCTTTACTGGTGACAGCAACACCAGTATTTGTCATTACAGAAGATAAGACTCATTACCTGCTTTGAAGAAGGATATTTGGCTTAGGACTGGGAATCACCATAGGAGCCCAAGTCCTCTTTTATCTTAACCTTAGCTGTTATGAATAACATTGTCCACAAAATAGTCCATGATTCTCAAGAGAAGGTGGGATATTGGGGAAATTTGGCTTATCAGAATCTCTAAGGGAAAGACCTCTCATCCTGTTAATCCTCCCAGGAGGGAAGATTACTATTCATCTTTCCATACCCAGCACTCTTAGATGGCATTCCCATAGGACTCCTTTTTGGAGTCTGTATTTCACCATCCCCTTGACCTTAATCAGTAACAAAGGCCTTTATTAATACTGCTATAGCATCATGCCCCCCCTTCCCCCCCCAGTTTATAAACTTCTTAGCTCCCCTCCGGGCAGGTCTGTCCATTGCATTTCACAAAAGAAGAAGAAAGAAAGAATAGAAAAAAGAGTGTCTAGCCCTAAGCTTTCTTTTACATCTGTATGCTTGCTGGCCTCTGAATCCCTGAAGCAGTGAAAGGTAAATAAACCTCTGGTCTATTCTTCCTTTGTTCTCTGAACTGAAACTTCACTCTCAAGGAGATTTTCTTCTCAGATGAGATTTGGAGAGGTCTTTTTTCTTTGCTTAGATGATTTGAACTGATAATTTGCATCTACAAAGAGAACTAAAAAATACTGAATGGCTCTTAGAAAATACTGTGGAGGCGCTCCTTAGGATAATCTTTGCCTCCACTCTGAAAGAGAGGAGCCCGCCAAGTGCATGCAAACCCCAGAGCAAATTTTTCAATGCCAAGTTTATTTTAATATTGTTTCTGGATAACTTTCTCTATGGTCAAACAGGTTTTAAGTCACTAGCCTTAAAACCTGTACCCCTCTCCCCCAACCAAGAAAAAAATCTAGATAATTTCAACAACCGTAAACAAACAAATGAAAACACAGGATAAAAAACACATTAATCTAGTATTGCAAACAAAAATAACCCAATGTTACAAACAGTAGAGAAGCAAGATAGCAAAGGCTTACATGAAAAATCTCACAAACCCACCTCCAATATTGTCATAGAGCATAAGATTTTTAAATAAAAATATGAAGTTTATTCTCAGCAAGGTAAAAGAAAGCATTGCTTTCCTTTATTAAACCAGAAACTTATTGCTCTTAAGAGAAGTAATAATAAGTGAACTTATTACTCTTAAGAGAAGTAATATAATAAAACAGAGCAGCTGAAATAAAATCGAGATGATAAAAGAAAGAAGGCAGTACCAAAAAAAAAAGTCAGAACAAATGGAGCAGAAGCAAAATCGAAGTTATAACACCAAAATTTTTTCTCTATCCAAAGAAAACAGATAATGCATTGTGAGAAATCACCATATTATGGAGGAGGGGGCAGGTTGTGAAGCGAGAGCAGTGCTCATACATATCTTGGGAATAGTTTTAAATTCCAAACACAAAGGAAGCAGGGACTCAGCCTGCAGCTTTTCCACTGAAGAATTTATGAGGTTCCTTGGCCCCTTCATCTAGCACCTAATCACAGAGCCACCTTTACCTGAAAATTCTCCTGCTTCCCTTACACACAACCATCAAACACATTATAAAAGGAGAGCTTTGGGCTTCAGGAAACACCAGACAATGACAGAGTTTTGTGGAAATCAGAAAGGATAAGCTTTGATTTTTATCAGGCTGACAATAACGATAGAAATGAAAGTTACAGTTATATTTGACAAGAAGCTTGATGAAGTCCAAAATGCAGGGCTGGCCATTATCTTCCTCAGTACAAACAATAAAGAATTGGTAAAAGAATACTTACCTGCTGGTAATAGCCATTAAAGAAAAAAAAAAAAAAAAGCCCATCTTTGAATTGTGAGAAATCATGCATTGTAGTAGAATCTGGTAGAATCCCTACCCTTGATATCTAATCACCCCTCTATCTGATCAAATTCCTCATCCCCCAGGTAATATTACACTATCCCCTAGGTAATATTACCCTAGACTGTCTTCTGCAAAAATCCTGTTAGGTCAGTTTAGTGAAGAATTACTCAGCCTTTTGATAATTTTCCATCCACTGACTCTTCACAACCACCCTCTTTCCTCATTTCTCTTTGTTGTATTCAGGGCTGAGCCCAATCGCTCTCTCATCCTCTCTCTGTAAAACTCTATTACAGCAATCCCTGTACTTATCCAGATAGTCCTGAATAAGATCTGCCTCAGTGTCTTTAATAGGTGTTAAATTCACTAAATAAGGAGGCTGTTAGACAGAGGTGGTTTTAATGCCTTTGTAGCCTACATAAGCAAACCCAAACCTAAGCCTAAAATGCCTTGAGGTTAAGAAATCAAAACCTGCAGACACCTGGTCACAAATAGCTTAGTGGGGTTTCCCAAATGTGTAAACATTTAGTATAGCCAATCGGATAACTTCCTTGCTTTGTGAGACGGTGATTTCTCACAATGCATCTTTCCTGTAAAAGTATTTCCCCTAGCTCCTACCAGTGGAGTGTTGCTAGACACTTCAGTTCTGGTGCAGCCTGATTCTTTTTCCCCCAGCTTTTTATTTTTTTTTTGTTTTTTAACAAAACAAACAAAATTTAATTGAGTTATAGTTGATGTACAGTATTACATAAGTTACAGGTATACAGTATAGCGATTCAAAATTTTTAAAGGTTATACTTCATTTGTAATTATTACAAAATATTGGCTACATTCCACATGTTGTACAGTATATCCTTGTAGCTTGTTTTATGCCTAATGATTTGAACCTCCTAATCCCCTACCCTTATGTTACCCCTCCCTCTTCCCTCTCCCCACTGGTAACCACTAGTTTGTGCTCTTTGAGTCTGCTTCTTTTTTTATATTCCCTAGTTTGTTGTGTTTTTTAGATTCCGCATATAGGTGATAGTATATTGTATTTGTCTTTCTCTGTCTGACATATTTCACTTAGCATAATACCTTCTAAGTCCATCCATGTTGTTGGAATGGCAAGATTTTTCAGTCTTTTTGACCGAGTAGTAATACGCACACACACATATATTTCATCTTTTTCATTCTTCCATTGATGAACACTGAGATTGCTTCCATATCTTGGCAATTATAAAAAATTCTGCTGTAAACATTGAGGTTCATGTATCTTTTTGAATCAGTGGGGAGATAGACACACACACACATGCTAGAGTGGAATTGCTGGGTCATGTGGTAATTCTATTTTTAGTTTTTGGAGAAATCTCCATACTGTGTTCCACAGTGTCTGGACCAATTTACATTCCTATCAACAATGTACAAAGGTTCCTTTTTTTCCACATCCACATAAACCTTAAAATTTAATATGCTCCAGTTAATCTTTTAAGAAAAGTATTACGAAGAATTTTTTCTTTGACATTAGGGAAAAAATATTTCCAATTAAATATGTGAATTAAATACATGTTTGCCTCTGGCCATCCAGAAATTCACTGAAAAATAGTACAGTCCTGTGAGTCACAAACTCAAAAGGGCAAAGAGCATAGGAATGGAGGGAAGTGTCAAACAAAATTTGGGAGCTGGGATGAAGATGAAGGATGGGTATTTGGCTTACCAGACCAGAGAGGGCAGGAAAGGGGGGTCACATGGGTAAGTGGAAGAGAAATTTAAGCAAGCTAATTCAAGATGTTTCTTGTTTTTTAATTTTTTTTAAAAAATTTTATTGTGTTTATTTTTTCTCTTTTGAGGGCCACACCTGTGGCATGTGGAGGTTCCCAGGCTAGGGGTCAAATCTGAGCTGCAGCTGGCAGCCTGTGCCACAGTCATAGCAATGTTGGATCCAAGCTGCAGCTGCAGCTTATACCACAGCTTGCAGAAAAGCAGTATCCTTTAATCCACTGAATGAGGCCAGGGATCAAACCCACATTCTCATGGATACTAGTCAGGTTCTTAACCTGCTGAGCCATAATGGGAACTCCTGGTTTTATGAAGTGACCCAGTTATATATATACACACACACACACACACATATATATAATATATATACACACACATATATATACACACACACATATATATATATACACACACACACATTCTTTTTCTCATATTATCTTCTATCGTATTCTATCACAAGTAACTGGATATAGTTCCCTGTGCTATACAGTAGGACCTCATTGCTTATCCATTCTAAATGTAATAGTTTGCACCTACCAACCCCAAACTACAGTCCATTCCACTCCCTCTCCTTCCCCCTTGGCAACCACAAGTCTGTTCTCCATGTCTTGAGTCTGTTTCTGTTCTATAGATAGGTTCATTTGTGCCATATTTTAGATTCCACGTATTAGTGACATCACATGGTATTTGTCCTTCTCTTTCTGACTTCCCTTAATATGAGAATCTCTAGTTTCATCCATGTTGCAGCAAATGGCATTTTGTCTTTTTTATGGATGAGTAGTATTCGATTGTGTATATGTACCACTTCTAATCCATTCATCTGTTGTTTTTTGATGGACATTTAGATTGTTTCCTTGTCTTGGCTGTTGTGGATAGTGCTGCAACAAGGATAGAGGTGCATGTATCTTTGTGAAATAAAGTTTTTTCCAGATATATGCCGAAGAGTGAGATTGATGGATCATATGGCAGTGCTATATTTGGTTTTCTGAGGAGCCTCCATTCTGTTTTCCATAATGGTTGACCCATTTTACATTCCCACCAGCAGTGTGAGAGGGTTCCCTTTTCTCCACAACTTTTCCAGCATTTATTGTTTGTAGACTTATAAATGATAGCCATTCTGACTGGTGTGAGGTGGCACCTCATTGTAGTTTTTGTTTGTTTGTTTGTTTCTTTTGGTCTTTTTATCTTTTCAGGGGCCACTCCCACGACATGTGGAGGTTCCCAGGCTAGGGGTCTAATTGGAGCTGTAGCCACCAGCCTATGCCAGAGCCACAGCAATATGGGATCCGAGCCACATCTGTGACCTATACCACAGCTCACGGCAACGCCGGATCCTTAACCCACTGAGCGGGGCCAGGGATTGAACCTGCAACCTCATGGTTCCTAGTTGGATTTGTTAACCACTGAGCCATGATGGGAACTCCATGTAGTTTTGATTTGTGTTGCTCTGATAATTGGTGATATTGAGCATTTTTTCATGTGCCGTCCATATGTCTTCTTTGGTGAAATGGCTTTTGACTTTTAAGTCACCACGTCTGTGACCTACACCACAGCTCACGGCAATGCCAGATCCTTAACCCACTGAGCGAGGCCAGGGATCGGATCTGCAACCTCATGGTTACTAGTCAGGTTCATTAACCACTGAGCCATGATGGTAACTCCATCCTTCTACCCATTTTTCAAGTGGGTTATTTGTTTTTTGGATATTGAGTTGTATGAGTTGTTTGTGTATTTTGGAGATTATGCCCTTGTATGTTGCCTTGTTTACAACTATTTTCTCCCATTCTGTGGGTTTTCTTTTCAGTGTTTTTATGGTTTCCTTTGCTGTGCAAAAGCTTGTCAGTTTGATTAGGTCCCGTTGGTTTATTTTTGTTTTTATTTCTATTACCTTGTGAGACTGACTTAAGAAAACATTTGCATAATTGATGTCTCTGTTCTCTTCTAGTTTTATGTTGTCTTGTCTTATGTTTAAGTCTTTAAGCTGTTTTGAGTTTATTTTTGTGCATGGTGGGAGGATATAGATGTCCAGTTTTCCTAGCACCACTTGCTAAAGAGACTCTCTTTCCCATTTTATATTCTTGCCTCCTTTGTTGAAGGTTAATTGACCCTAGGTGTCTGGGTTTGTTTCTGGGCTCTCTATTCTGTTCCACTGATCTATATATCTGTTTTTGTTTGTATTTTTTTGTTTGTTTGTTTGTTTTTGTTTTTTACCATATTGTCTTGATTACTGTAGCTTTGTAAAATTGGCCGAAGTTTGGGAGAGTTATCCCTCCTGCTTGGTTTTTATGTCCCCCCTCAGGATTGCTTGGGCTATTCTGGGTCTTTTATTATTCCATATAAATTTTTGGATTATTTGTTCTAGTTCTGTGAAAAATGTCATGAATAATTTGATAGGGATTGCGTTAAATCTGTAGATTGCTTTGAGTAGTATGCTCATTTTAACAATATTCATTCTTCCAATCTAGGAGCATGGGATGTCTTTCCATTTCTTTGAATCCTTTTGATTTTCTTGACTTTATAAATCTGTATTTTTTATAGTTCTATATGTTTTATAGTTCTCAGAATATAAGTCTCTCACCTCCTTTGTCAGGCTTATTCCCAGGTATTTTGGGTGCAATGTTAAAAGGTATTGTTCTTTAATATTCCTTTTCTAGTAATTCATTGTTAGTATATAGAAATGCAACCAATTTCTGAATGTTAATCTTGTAACCTGCTCTTTTGCTGAATTTTTTGATCAGTTCAAATAGTTTTTGGGTTGAGTCCTTAGGATTTCTATATGTAGTATCATGTCATCTCCATAGAACGACAGTTTTACTTCTTGTCTTCTAATTTGGATACCTTTTATTTCTTTTGTTTGTCTGATTGCTTTGGCTAGGACTTCCAATACTGTGTTGAACAAAGGTAGTGAGAGTGGGCCTCATTGTCTTGTTCCAGATTTTACCAGGAAGTCTCTCAGCTTTTGTCTGTTGAGTATTATATTTGCTGTAGGTTTGTCATAAATGGCTTTTTATTATGTTAAGGTATGTTCCCTCTATAGCCACTTTGGTAAGAGTTTGTATCATGAATGGAAGTTGGATTTTGTCAAATGCTTTTTCTGCATCTATTGAGGTGATAATGTGGCTTTTGACTTTTCTTTTGTTAATGTCGTGTATGATGTTGATTGATGTGCATATGTTGAACCATCCTTGTGAACTTGGGATGAATCCCACTTGGTCATGGTGTATGTTTTTTTTTTGTTTTTTTTTGGTTTTTTTTTTGGCTTTTTAGGGCCATACCTGCAACATATGGAAGTTCCCAGGCTAGGGGTTGAATCGCAGCTACGGCTGCCAGCCTATTCCATAGCCACAGCCACAGCAACATGGGGTCCGAAGTGCATCTGCGACCTATACCTCCGATCACAGCAACACTGGATCCCCATCCCACTGAGTGAAGTCAGGCATTGAACCCGCAACCTCATGGGCACTAGTCAGATAAACTGTTTCTGCTGCGCCATGACAGGAACTCCCTGTATGATCTTTTTTATGTGTTGTTAGATTTGGGTGGCTAAAATATTGTTGAGAATTTTTGTGCCTGTATTGAAGGATACTGGCCTGTAATTTTCTCTTTTGGTAGTATCTTTGCCTGGTTTTGGTATTAGGGTGATGATGGCTTCATAGAATGTCTTTGGGAGTGTTCCTTTTTTTTCAACCTTTTAGGCAAGTTTAAGAGGGATGGGTATAAGCTCTTCTTTGTATATTTAGTAGAATTTGCTTATGAAGCCATCTGGTCCTGGACTTTTGTTTGTAGGAAGTATTTTCATTACATATTCAATTTTATTTCTAGTGATGTGTCACTTTAAATGATATATTTCTGGAGTTCCTGTCGTGGCGTAGTGGTTGGCGAATCCGACTAGGAACCATGAGGTTGCGGGTTCGGTCCCTGCCCTTGCTCAGTGGGTTAACGATCTGGCGTTGCCGTGAGCTGTGGTGTAGGTTGCAGACGCGGCTTGGATCCCACGTTGCTGTGGCTCTGGTGTAGGCTGGTGGCTACAGCTCCGATTGGACCCCTAGCCTGGGAACCTCCCTCGGCCCAAGAAATAGCAACAACAACAACAACAATAACAAACAAACAAACAAAACCTATAAAAATGAAAAGACAGAGAACTATAACTCAGATAAGGGAGAAAGAAAAAAAAATAAATGATATATTTCTTCTTGATTCAGTTTTGGCAGGCTGTATGTCTCTAGAAAGTTGTCCATTTTTTCTTAGTTCTCAAATTTGTTGGCATGTAATTGTTCATAGTATTCTCTTATGGTTTTTTGTATTTCTTTAGTATCCATTAAGATTTCTCCTTTTTTATTTCTTTTTGTGTTTATCTGGGATCTATCTTCTTTTTCGTAAGTCTGGCCAGAGGTTGTCAATTTTATTTACACTTTCAAAGAACCAGCTCTTGATTTTATTGATGTTTTTATTGGTTTTTGAATCTCTATTTTTATTGATTTCCTTTCTGATTTTTATGATTGCCTTCCTTCTGCTGACTTTAGGTTTTGTTTGTTATTCTTTTTCTAATTCTTTCAGGTGGTTGGTTAAGTTGCCAATTTGAGATTTTTCTTCTTTTTTGAGGAAGGCCTGCATTGCTGTGGACATCACTCTAAGAACTGCTTTGCAGCATCCAATGTATTTTGAATGGTTGTGTTTTCATTATCATTTACCTCAAGGTGTTTTTGTAATTTCCCTTTTGATTTCCTTGCTGACCCATTGGTTTTTTAGTAGCGTGTTGTTTAATCTCCATATAGTCAGTTTTTTCTCATTTCTTTTCCTGCAGTTGATTTCTAGTTTCATGCCATTGTGGTCAGAGAAGATGCTTTTTTGAGATTAGTTTTGTGCCCCAGTATGTAGTTAGTTAGTCCTTTTTTTTTTTTTTTTTTCTTTTAGGGCTGCATCCACGGCATATGGAAGTTCCCAGACTATGGAGTGAATCGGAGCTATAGCTGCCGGCCCACACCACAGCCACAGCTTCACAGGATCCGAGCTGCTTCTGCGATCTACACCACAGCTCATGGCAACACCAAATCCATAACCCACTGAGCAAGGCCAGGGATTGAACCCGCCTCTTCATGAATTCTAGTCGGGTTTGTTAACCACTGAACCATGAAGAGAACTCTCTGTGGTCAGTCCTTGAGAATGTTCTATGTGCCCTTGAACAGAATGTATATTCTGATTTTTTTTTTTTTGGCTGTAATATCTTGAAAATATCAATTCTAATAGTTCTATTGTTTCATTTAGGATCTCTGTTGCCTTATTTATTTTCTATCTAGAGGATCTGTCCATGGATGTGAGTAGGGTATTAATGTCTTCCTATCAGTTTCTCCTTTTATGTCTTTTAGTATTTATTGTATGCATTTGGGAGCTCCTATATTAGGGGCATACTATTAACAAGTGTAATATCCTCCTCTTGAATTGGTCCCTTTAACATTAGGGTCCTTCTTTGTCTGTCTTTACAGCCTTTTTTTTTAAGTCTGTTTTTTCCCCATATGAATATTGCAGTTTCCACTTTCCTGTCATTTCCCTTTTCATGAAATTACTTTTTCCATCCCCTCACTTTCAATTTATATATGTCCTTTGTCCTAAATAGAGTCTCTTATAGGCAGCATATTGTAGGCTCTTATTTTTTAAACCAGTCTTCCACTCTGTGTCTTTTGATTGGAGTATTCAGTCCATTGACATTTAAAGTAATCATTGATAAATACGTATTTATTGCCATTTTAAACCTTATTTTCTAGTTGATTCTATGTTTCTCCTTTGTTCCTTTCTTTTTTTGTTGGATGATTTATTTCATGGCTGTGTGCTTTTATTTTTAGTTCTTGTGAGTTTTTTTTTTTTTTTTGATTTTGATTTGTGGTTGCCCTTTTTTTCAAGTATGTTAACCTCTTCTGTTTGCTTTAGACTGATAGTCATAGGCTCAAGCACAGTCTAAAAAAAGAGACTTACCCTCATTCCTCATATTTATGATTTTGATGTCTTTTTTACATCTTCGTGTTTACCCTTTTGCTGTTCCTTGTATTTACCATTGCTTTCACAGATAGGTTTGTGGATTTTTTTATTTGTTTGTTTTTTTTTTGGGGGGGGGTGCTGCTCCTGTGGCATCCCGAAGTTCCCAGGCTCAGAGTCGAATTGGACCTACAGCTGCCAGCTTATGCCACAGTCATAGCAATGCAGGATCCGAGCTATGTGTATGACCTACACCACACCACACAGTGATTTTAGATCCTTAACCCACTGAGTGAGGCCAGGGATGGGACCCACATTGTCATGGGTGCTAGTCAGGTTGTTTCCTTTGAGCCACAAAGGGGACTCTACAAATAGGTTTTTTGTTTGTTCGTTTGTTTGATCTGTATACTGGCTTATTTAAGTGATTACTTTCCAATTCTGATTTTCTCCATTCTATATCTTCTTACTTCTTTCCTATTTAGAGAAGACCTTTCAATATTTCTTTCTTTTTTATGTTTTTTTAATGATTTTTATTTTTTCTATTGTAGTTGATTTACAGTGTTCTGTCAATTTCTGTTGTACAGCAAATGACCCAGTTATATATGTATCTGAATATATATATATATATTTTCCTTTTCTCACATTATCCTCTATCATGTTCCATCACAAGTGATTAGATATAGTTCCCTGTGATATACAGCAGGACCTCATAGCTTATATCCATTCCAGATGCAAGAGTCTGCATCTATTAACCCCAGACTCCCAGTCCATCCCACTCCCTACCCCTTTCTCTTGGCAACCACAAGTCTATTCTCCAAGTCCATGAGTTTCTTTTCTGTGGAAAGGTTCATTTGTGTTATATATTAGATTCCAAATATGTGATATCATATGGTTTTTGTCTTTCTCTTTCTGACTTAACTTCACTTAGTATGAGAGTCTCTAGTTCCATCCATGTTGCTGCAAATGGCATTATTTTGTTCTTTTTTATGGCTGAGTAGTATTATATTGTGTATATGTGTGTATGTATCACATCTTCTTAATCCATTCATCTGTTGATGGACATTAGGTTGTTTCCATGTCTTGGCTATTGTGAATAGTGCTGCAATGAACATAGGGGTGCATGTGTCTTTTTCAATGAAAGTTTTGTCTGGATATATGCCCAAGAGTGGGATTTCTGGGTCATATGGTAGTTCTATATTTAGTTTTCTGAGGTACCTCAATACTGTTTTCCATAGTGGTTGTACCAATTTCCATTCCCATCAAAAGTGTAGGAGAGTTCCCTTTTCTTCACACCCTTTCCAGCATTTGTTATTTGTTGGCTTGTTAATGATAGCCATTCTGACAGATGTGAGGTGGTACCTCATAGTAGTTTTGTTGCATTTCTCTAATAATAAGTGATTTTGAGCATTTTTTCATGTACTTGTCAGCTATCTATATATCCTCTTTGGAGAAAAGTCCATTCAGGTCTTTTGCCCATTTTTCTATTGGGTTGTTGGCTTTTTTTGCTGTTGAGTTGTATAAGTTATTTGTATATTTTTGAGATTAGTCCCTGTCAGTTGCATCATCTGAAATGATTTTCTTCCATTCCACAATTTGTCTTTTTTTTTTTTTTTATGGTTTCTTTTGCTATGCAAAAGTTTGTCAGTTTGATTAGGTCCCATTGAGGTTTTTTTGCTTTTATTTCTGTTGCCTTGGGAGACTGACCTAAAAAGCATTTATAAGGTTGATGTCAGAAAACGTTTTGCCTATGTTCTCTTCTAGGAGTTTAATGGTGTTTTGTCTTACGTTTAAGTCCTTAAGCCTTGTGTTTGCCTTGTTTTGCAAGTAAGTTAACCCCTTCCTACATTTGCTTGTTTTGCTTTAGCGTGATAGTCACATAGGGTCACATTATTAGAAGAAAAAAAAAAGAGTCTAGATTTGTTACTTTCCTTTACCCACATTCTATGATTTAAAAATCCTTTTTTAATATCTTCATGCTTTTCCTTTTGCTGTTCCTTGTGTTTATCATCACTTTCACAATAAGTTTTTCTTTTTTTTCCTCCTTTTAGCTCTGTATACTGGTTTATTTAAGTGATTGCTTTCCAACTGTGATTTCCTCCATCCTATTACTTCTTACTTCTTTTTTATTTAGAGAAGCCCTTTCAGTATTTCTTTTACAATGGGTTTAGTATTGCTGTACTCTTTCAGTTTTTGTTTGTTGGAGAAAGTATTTCTCCTTCTATTTTAAATGATATTCTTGCTGGGTAGAGTATTCTAGGCTGCAAATTTTTTCCCTTTTATAACTTGTAATATATTTTGCCACTTTCTTTTGGCCAGTAGGGTTTCTGTAGAGAAATCAGCTCAGAGCCTTATGGGGTTCCCTTATAATTAATGCTTTGTGTTTCTCTTGCTGCCTTTAGAATCCTCTCCTTATCTTAACTTTTACCATTTTTATTATAATATGTCTTGTTGTGGGCCTGTTTGGGTTCAAATTGTTTGGGGCCCTCTGAGCTTCTTGTATCTTTTTTTTTTTTTTTATCTTTTTGCCATTTTCTTGGGCCACTCCCATGGCATGTGGAGGTTCCCAGGCTGGGGGTTGGATTGGAGCTGTAGCCACCAGCCTATGCTTGAGCTGCAGCAATGCAGGATCCGAGCTGCATCTGTGACCTACACCACAGCTCATGGCAACGCTGGATCCTTAACCCACTGAGCAAGGCCAGGAATCAAACCTGCAACCTCATGGTTCCTAGTCGGATTCATTAACCACTGAGCCATGACAGGAACTCCACTTCATGTATCTTGATATCTGCTTTCTTTAAATTTGGAAAGTTTTCAGCCATAATTTCTTCAAATATATTTTTGATCCCTTTTTCTATTTATTTCTTCTCCTTCTGGAATCCCTATTATGTGTATATTGGCCTGGTTTATATTATTCCATGAATCTCCTATATTGCTTTCATATTTTTTCATTTGGTTTTCTTTGCAGTGTTCTAATTGGGTGATTTCCATTATTCTATCTTCCAAGTCACTAATTCGTTCCTCTGCATTATTCATTCTGTTCTTTAATGCCTTTAACTCCGTTTGCATTTCTGCAAATGAATTTTCTAATATTTCTTGGTTCCTCCTTATATTTTCTAGTTCCTTTCTAAAGGAATCTGCATTACTATTCATATCTGCTCTAATTCCTTCATATTCACCCTTAGTTCCTTCATTATTTTCAGTATCTCCCTTTTGAACTCAGTGTCTATCAGACTGCACAGGTCTGTTTCATTGTTTGCTCCTTCAGGTGAACTCTGTTGTTTTTGTTTGTTTGTTTGTTTGTTTGTTTTAACTGGGAATGGTTTCTGAGCTTGCTCACTTCTCTTATACTTTTCTTTTTCTGTGAGTTTAGGGAAACCAACCACTGTAGTCTTGGAGGGCTATTTCTGTGCAAGAGCACCCCTTTGTATTTTGTGGGGGGTTACTGTTTATTTTTGGCATGGGAATTTGGATATTTGCTGTCTCTTCAGTGTGAATAGTATATCCCCTTGATGGGGTGCTGAATGTGTTTTCAGGGAGAAGAAGGCAATGGGCAGGGCTAGTAGTCAGTGCCAGGTTGCTGCACCCTTAACAGTAGCAAGGACCTGCAGGAAGGTGGCATAGGCTACTCCAAGTTGCAGAGCCCTGGGAAGTGGTGATGAGCCTCAGGCAGATTTAGGCATGCCCAGAGCATTTGGCAGTGGCAGTGGCAGTGTGTGTGAGTTCCTAGGGAAGTGAGAGCAACAAGGGGTGGTGGAGTTTGGTTGCAGTGCCCTCCTATGTGGTGCCCTCTGAGGCGATTGCAGCTGCAAGTTGTGCCTGTTCGTGGGCCCCTAGTGGTGGCAGGCCACGCCGACCTCTGGAATCAAAGATAACTGCGGTGGTTTACCACTGCCACCTGTAGACCACATAAGTACCCTGTCCTGCTTAGCCCATGCAGGAGTTGCTGAACAGGACTCTAGTTGTAGGGTCCTGGAAAGTAATGTGTGTGCATGTGTGGGCACTGCCCAGACCGTTTGGCAGTGGCAACAGCAGGGTGGGTATGTTCCCAAAGGAGTGAGAGCATCAACGGGTGCTGGTCAATTGTAGTGTCCTCTTTTTTGCTGACTTCTGAGATGACTGGGGCCACAGGTGGAGCCTGTTCACAGACTCCTAATGGTGGTGGGCTACGTCCCCTCTTGAGATGACTTCTGTGGCTTGTCCCTGCCACCTGTAGGTCACATAAGAGGTGGCACATCATGCTTAGCCCCCCGCTGCCCTTAGCCCACACAAGAGGTGCCCAGCCACCCGTAGCCCACCCAATAGGCACCTGGTCCCCCCATAGCCTGAGCAAGTGGCCTCTTGCCACCCGTAGACTATGTCAGAGACACCCCACACTCTGAGAGCCTGTGTGTGGGCAGGGAAAGAGATTCCTATGGTGGTCTGCCCCTTGTCCTCGTGCCCTCACCAACAATGGTGCCTTACTTTTCCTGTGGGCCCAGACCTCCTCCCCGGTTCCCTTGACTGTGGCATTCTGCTCCTTAGACTGTGGCACACTGCTCCCTAGCCCCTAAGGTTGTCTCCACATGGCCAACCCTAGTCCTGTCCCTGGAACTGACCTCCAGACCGAGTCTCAGCACCCAGCACCCGCCCAAGCATCTCAGGCTGCTGTATCTTGGCGGTGGTGCATATGATCTGTTCTGCTCTCACTCTGCTTTGCCGTTGTCCTTCACTGCACTTTTCTTGGTGAATTTGAGGTCCCTCTGTCTTGTCTGATCTCCCCATCCATAAGGTGGCTTCCCAGGGTGGGGGCTCCTTTTCACTTTCACAGTTCTCAGTGTGCTAGTCCCATCTTGATTCCTTTTCTTTTTCTCTCTGTTTTCTTTTGTTCTACCCAGTTATGTGGAGGGTTTCTTGTCCTTTTTGGAGGTTTAAGTTCTTCTGCCAGCATTCAGTAGATGTTCAGTGCAAATTGTTCTACATGTAGATGTGTTTTTTTTAATGTTTGTGGGAGAAGATGAGCGTGCAACACCTTACTCCTTTGCCATATTGATCCTTCCCCTCGATATTTCTTTTAGAATAGGTTTAGTATTGCTGTATTCTTTTAGTTTTTGTTTGTCTGAGAAATTCTTTGTTTCTCCTTATATATTAGATGATAATCTTGCTGAGTAATGTATTCCAGGTTACAAACTTTTCTCTTTTAGAACTTTGAATGTATCTTGCTACTCACTTGGCCTATAGTGTTTCTGTTGAGAAATTAGCTGATAGCCTTCTGGGGGTTCCTTTGTAATTAATTATTTTGTTTTTCTCTTGCTGGCTTTAGAATCCTCCTTTAATTTTTGCCATTTTTATTAAGTCTTGGTGTAAATCTGTCTGGGTTCAACTTGTTTGGGGCCCTCTATTTTTTCCTGTATCTTGATATCTATTTCCTTTAGATTTGGAAAAATTTCAGCCATGATTTCTTCAAATATATTTTCAATCCCCTTTTCTTTTTCTTCTGGAATTTCTATTATGTGTAGATTGGCCTGCTTTATATTATCCCATAGATCTTTTATCATCCTTTCATGTTTTTTCATTTTGGTGTTCTCTCTGCTGCATTGATTGGGTGAGTTCCATTATTCTGTCTTCTAAATCACTTCTTTATTCCCCTGCATTATTCATTCTGCTCTTCAATGCCTTTAACTCAGCTCAAGTTTCTGCAAATGAATTTTCTAATTTTTCTTGCCTCTTCCTTATAGTTTCTAGTTCCTTTTTAAAGTAATCTGCATTACTGTTCATATCTGCTCTTAATTCCTTAATATTTTCATTACCTTCTTTTTGAACTCAGTGTCTGTTAGACTGCAGAGGTCTAATTCCTTGTTTGCCCCTTCAGCGGGATTATCCTGTTCCTGAGCTTCTTCCATTTGCTTATATTTTTATTATTCTGTGCTTAAGGAAGACAGTTATCTACTGTAGTCTTGGAGAGCTATTTATATGCAAGAGCACCCCTGGGTAGCTCGTGAGGGCTAACTTTTTTTTTTTTTTGGCATGTGGGCTGCTTTTGGTTTTGATGCTTGCTATCTTTTTCCTCCATGTGTGCAGGCTCTTATCCCCTTGATAGTGGTTGTGCCAGTGTACAGCCTGCGTACACTTCCAGGGAGAGGGAAGCAGTGGGCAGGGCCTGTAGCCAGTGCCTGATTGCTGGGCCCTTGACAGTGGTAAGGACTTGGAGGCACGTGGCACAGTCTGCTCCTGGCTGCAGGGCCCTTGGCAGTGGTAGTGACCCTCAGGAAGGTATAGGCAGTGCCTCTGGCAGCAGCAACATCAGGGCATGTGCATTTCCAGGGAAGTGAGAGTAATGGGTGGTGTTTGGTTGAATTGTCCTCCTCTGCGTCTACCCCTGAGGTGACTAGGACCACAGGCGGTGCCTGTTCACAGATCCCTAGTGATGGCAGGCTGTGCCTGCCATTAGAGACTGAGATGGCTATGACAGGTATGCACCTGCCATCCACAGCCTTCACAAGAGCTGTCCCACCTGTCAAGAGCCTGAGCATGTCCATAGACAGATATTTCTATGGTGGTACCTGCCCTCCTCCCCTCCCCTTCCCCAACAATGGCACTTTACTTCTCCTGCGACTCTCGCTTCCTCCCGTGCGCATTTGGCTGTGGCACTTCACCCCTCAGGCCATGGTGCACCACTCCCTAGCCCCTCAGGTTGTCTCCACACAGCCATGCCTAGTCCCCTCCCTGGAGCTGACCTCTGAAGCCTGAGTCTCAGCACCCAGCCCCTGCTGTAGTGTCTCAGGCTGTGGTGACCCAGGTGGTGGTACCGATGGTCTGTGTGCCTCTCTCTGCTTTGTCCTCCTCGGTCTGGCTGCTGTGCTTTTCTCCAAGGCTTTGAGTTTCCTTCTCCATCCTAGCTGATCTCCCCATCAGTTAGTTGGCCTCCCAGAGTACAGATTCCTTTCATCTTTCACAGCTTCCTCTCAGGAATGCTGGTCCTCTCCTGATTCCTTCCCCTGCCCCCTCTTTTTTCCTTTTGTTCTACCTAGTTATGTGGACGGTTTCTTGCGCTTTTTGGAGGTCTAGGGTCTTCTGCCAGCATTTAGTAAATGTTTTGTGCCAATGGTTTTTTTGATATATTTGTGGGAGAAGGTGAGTGCCATGTCTTATTCCTCTGCCATCTTGATCCCATTCCTATTTTATTTTTTTAAATTTAAGAGTTAAGTTAAGCAAAAATTGATTCATATCAGGTAGGACCAAACCAGATGTGTTTAGGAGTCATCCCCATCCGCAGAAGCCCAGACAGTCTCAGGGATTTGAGGCACCAGGAACCTCCCCCCCCCCCCCCCCGCTCCGCCCGACACAGATGGAGTGCAGGTGGGTCTAAAAACAGGGAAAGTCTGTTTTTAAAGTAGATGAAAACTATTACATTTAGAATGGATAAACAGTGAGGTCCTACAGTATTGCACTGGGAACTGTATCCAATCTCTTGGGCTAGAACATGATGGAAGATAGTATGAAAAAAGTGAGAAAAGACCTATATATATAGGTCACTATGGTATATAGCAGAATTGATACAACACTGTAAAACAACTATATTCTTTTTTTTTTTTTGTCTTTTTGCTATTTCTTGGGCCGCTCCCATGGCATATGGAGGTTCCCAGGCTAGAGGTCTAATTGGAGCTTGGCCACCAGCCTACGCCAGAGCCACAGCAACGCGGGATCCGAGCCGCGTCTGCAACCTACACCACAGCTCACGGCAACGCCGGATCGTTAACCCACTGAGCAAGGGCAGGGACCGAACCCGCAACCTCATGGTTCCTAGTCGGATTCGTTAACCACTGCGCCACGACGGGAACTCCTAAAACAACTATATTCTAATAAAAAAAAGTACTAAGAAAAAGAAAGAAAAGGTAAAGTATTTGAGTAAAAGGAGGAAAGAATGAAGTGAAGCAGCTGTGATCCTCTGTGTAGAGTTTGCCTCATATGTATGCTGCAGTACAGCCATGGCTCAGAGCTAGGTGATAGAGAACCACAGTCTGGCAGAGTGCTTACCTGGAGGTGAAGCACTCACAGGACTCACAAGAGTCCTGAATTCCTACTGTAAGCCTACCTGTGGATGACAGCACCTTGGAAAGCCACCCTTAGATGCTCTCTGAGCCCAAGCCCTGCCAGTGGTAACCTTAAGAGAAAATTGATGGAAGATTTTATGCAGAAAGATGCAAGCCTGTTTGATTTCCATTCAAATATGTAAAAGCCTTGGAAATAGTCACTGCCATCCTCAAAACAAATCAAAAAGTTGTTCAAAATGAAAATCAATCATTCTTAGAACCATCAGAAAATTAAGGTTACGGGAGGGAGTTCCCATTGTGGTGCAGTGGAAATGAATCTGACTAGTATCCATGAGGTTGCAGGTTTAATCGTTGGCCTTGCTCAGTAGGTCAGGAATCCAGTGTTGCTATGAGCTATGGTGTAGGTCGCAGACATGGCTCGGATCTGGCGTTGTTACGGCTGTGGCGTAGGCCAGCAGCTGTAGCTCTGATTTGATCTCTAGCCTGGGAACTTCCATATGCCATATGTGCAGCCCCAAAGAGAAAAAAATAAATAAAAAAGAAAATTAAGGTTACAGGACAAATTCCCACTCCAAAAACTGTAGAGACAGGTGGATCACAATTTACATGCAGTAGAAGCCACTGGAGATTAAACCTATAGGAACACTTCAAATGTTATTGACTAATTACTGGAGGTTGAACAAGGATTGGCTTGAAAGTTAAGAATTCTTAGAGGCCCAGGAGTTCCCGTCATGGTGCAGTGGTTAACGAATCCGACTAGGAACCATGAGGTTGCGGGTTTGATCCCTGGCCTTGCTCAGTGGGTGAAGGATCCGGCGTTGCCATGAGCTGTGGTGTAGGTTGCAGACATGGCTCTGATCTCGAGTTGCTGTGGCTCTGGTGTAGGCCAGCGGCTACGGCTCCGATTCGAACCCCTGGCCTTGGAAACTCTGTATGCCGAGGGAGTGGCTCAAGAAACGACAAAAAGACAAAAAAAAAAAGGAATTCTTAGAGGGCCCAACCTCAGGGTGCCCCCTGATACCTTCATGAGTTTACCTCCAGGCATGCGAAAATTACACACACACACAAATCTTTTCATCCTTAGGGTAGGGAGGGGAGAAAAGTAACCACTATTAAATTCATCCAGAGGGTTCTGATCTTCATTTAAAAAAGAGTCTGCCCTCAGAGATACTAGTGCTTTACCAGAGCTTGACCTGTCCTAGAGGAAAATCTATTACATAGCTGCCTTTTTCTTCTCTAGCCTTCCTGTTTCACATAAAAGGAGGGGGGAAAGCTGTAAAAATTCTTCTGAAGGTTGCAATCCAGGGACACAGGCCCACTAAAAAACAAACAAAACAAAACAAACAAGATTCATTCAGAAAATTATAGAATGCTTCCCTTCTGCAATACCTCATCACCGTATAAATAGGATTCCAATATAACAATAGTGTATTGCAACTGACAGAGCCACTTGCTAGGAAGGAGTTGGTAGGAAGCCCGAAGGGAAAAGGGAAGATGAAAAGAAAAAAACTAAAGGAAATCGAAGGCTCTGACACCTAGAGCTACACCAAACATTAAACACAACCAGCTAATACCCACCCAGAAAAATATAAAACACTGCAGACTGTTTATCTCAGTTCTTCTACCTAATAAATTATATCCAACACACATTAAAAAAATAAAAGGTATGGTATAAGGCAAGAAAGTCTGAAGAAACAAATCAAGCATCAAAGCTAGACTCAGATATGGTAGAAATTTTGGGCTTACCAGGCATAAATTTAAAATGATTATAATTAGTACACTAAGGGCTCTAATGGAAAAGGTGGACAGCATGCAAGAACAGATGGATAATATAAACAGAAAATGGAAACTCTAAGACAGACTCAAAAGGACATGTTGAAAATTAAGAAGCATTGTAACAGAAGTAAAGATTGTCTTTGGGCGTATCAATCAGTTGGACATAGCCAAGAAAAGAACTAGTGAGCTTGAAGATATTAATAGAAATTTCTAAAACTGAAATGCAAAAAGAGAACAATGAAAAGAAAAAACAATACAGGAAGACAGTTGGAAAAGATGTAGCATACACAAAATGGAAATACCAGAAGAAGAAAGAAATAAAAAGAAATGTTTGAAGTAATAATGGCTGAAAAAATTTCCAATGTTAATAGCAGACGCCAACCAAAGTACAGATCCAGGATGCTCAGAGAACACCAAATGAGATAAGTTCCAAAAATCTATACTGAGGTATATCATACCGCAGAAAACAAGACAAAGGAAAATTCTCGAAAGAAACCAGAATAAAACAAACAACAAATATTACCTATAATGTGAACCAGGATAAGAATTATATTAACTTCTCTCCAAAAACCATGCAAGAAAGAAGAGAGTGAAATATTTCGTGTTGAAAGAACAAAACCAGGAGCCTACAATTCTGTATCCAGCAAGATAATAATAATAATAAAAATAAAAATTATAATAGTGAAGGAGAAAGACTTTCTCAGACAAACAAAAACAGGGAATTTCTTACCTGTAGATCTGCCTCTTAATAGCTATATTAATTTCAGACAAAGCAAATTTCAGGATAACAAAAATTATCAGGGATAAAAAGGGGTATTACCTAAAGATGAAAGAATCAGTTTTCTAAGAAGGCATAACAATCTTTTATGTGTATGCATCTAACAGCAGAGCATTAAAATATATGAAACAGAACCTGATAGAGCTATAAGGAGAAATAGACACATCCACTATACAGTTGGAGGCTTCAACTCTCCTTTATCAGTAATTGACAGATAATCAGTAAAGACATAGTTGAAGCGAACAGCATCATCAGTCAACAGGATCTAATTGACATTTATAGACTACTTCATCCACAGCAACCGAATACACATTCTTCTTAAGCTCGTGTGGAACATTCATCAATAACTTACTATAATCTAGGCCACCAAACACACCACAACCAATTTAACAGAATAGAAATCATACGAAGTATGCTCTCAGACCACAATGAAATTAAACTAGAAATTAATAACAGAAAAGTAGCTGGAAAATCCGAAATACTTAGATATTAAACAACACACTTCTAAATAACAAAATGAACCAAAGAAGAAATCTTTCAAGAAATTGAAAGTATGCTGAACTAATGAGAGTGAAAAAAGTATTGGGGCCTCTAGATGTCCTCCTTACCCCCCACAGTTAGGACTCTATCCTTCCCCCACCCTGGCAGAAGACTAGAAATTTACTCCCTGGAGTTCTTACTTCGAACTCTGGACTCAGTACAACAGTCATAGCTGAAGATGGTATCTGAATAAGGGAACTAAGTAGTATATTCTACACTCCATATATCCACTCTGCTTCCCAACACACTTCTTTTACTTGTCTTATAGAATAGTAACCAGGAATACACCCCTATTGTAGGTAGAATAATGGTCGCTCAAAGATGTCCACAACGTAATCCTCAGAACCTGTGAATATGGTATATGGTAAATTAAGGTTGCTAATAGACCTGGATTATCTGGGACTGGGGGTTTGGGGATTGGCATATATATATGTACACTGAGGTATATGGAATGATTGTCCAATACACACACACACACACACACACACATATCACAGAAAACGCTACCTAGTATTCTGTGATAATATATATATCACAGAAAACGCTACCCAATATTCTGTGATAATGTATGTAGGAAAAGAATCTGAAAGAGGAGTTCGCATCATGGTACAGTGGAAACAACAACAACAAAAAAGAATCTGAAAGAGAATGGATGTGTGCACATGTATAACTGAATCACTTAGTTGTACAGCAGAAATTATCACAACATTGTAAATCAACTACAATAAAACTTTAAGAAATGAGAAAAAAAAAAAACAAACCCTGGATTATATGGGTGGAAAACAATATTATTGGGGATAGATAAAGAAGACATTGGGGTACAGAAGTGGTGAGATGCCAAGGGCTAACTCCCCGTTTTCCATGCTAGGTGTTTAATAAATACTGCCTAAAACTACTCTAAGTCAAACAATAACATTTTAATAATTTAATAGTTATTTCAAAGTGTGGAAAAAACATTAAACAACAATTTAATGAATTAAAATGTCTTCCTCTGAAGTGTGGAAATTAAAGATAGAGGAGAAAGAAGGCAGAGAATGATCATTTTTCATTGAAATATTGAAATATTAGTGATAAAAATATATTATTTGCAAATTCCATTTCCCTAGAGACAAAAATCCTCTTCCTATGTTTACTGATGGTTATTGAGAAAGATTTTCTTGCTCTCAGACAATCTCAGATCTCTTATATATGTGTTTTCTTCCCCAGTGTTGCAAAATGCAGGTCAATAAAGAAATATATCAGAGATATCATGGAGGTGGGAGAAATGGGTGATGGTGACGAAAGCATACAAACTTCCAGTTATAAGATGAGTATGTTCTATCAATGTCATGTACATGGTGACTATAGTTAACAATACTATCTTGTATACCTGGAAGGTTGCTTAGAGAGTAAATCTAAGAGTTCCCATCATGGTTCAGCAGTAACAAACACAACTAGTATCCAAAAGAATGAGAGTTCGATCCTTGGCCTCGCTCAGTGAGTTAAAGATCTGACATTGCCAAGAGCTGTAGTGTAGGTCACAGACCTGTCTTGGACCTGGTGTTGCTGTGGCTATGGTGTAGACCAGCAGCTGCAGCACCTATTTGATGACCCCTAGCCTGGGAACTTCCATAT
The DNA here is from genome assembly GCF_016906955.1 of Phacochoerus africanus. Lineage (NCBI taxonomy): Eukaryota > Metazoa > Chordata > Mammalia > Artiodactyla > Suidae > Phacochoerus > Phacochoerus africanus. The sequence continues at coordinate 11,338,116 of NC_062559.1, read as the reverse complement.
GCTGTGGGTATGGGTCTAAAAAGCCAAAAAAATTTTTAAAAAGAGTGAATCTTATAAGTTCTCACCACAAAAATAAATAAATAAATGTGTGAGATTATAGGCTTGTTAACTATATTGTGGTAATTATTTTGCAACGTATACGTACATCAAATTATCACATTGTATACTTTCAGTTTACACAGTGTTATGTACATCTCAATGAAACTAGGGAAAGAGAAAGAAGCAGTCCACCTGATCCAAATATAAATGCAGCATGAAACTTCATTGTTTCACATTTCTGTACCACTTCATTCAACCCTCTCCATGGATTTTTTTTTTTTTTTTTTAGCCTTACTTCTAATCCTCTGTATTAGTTTCCTAAAGCCGCTGCAACTAAGTGCTAAAAACTGGGTAGCTTAGGAGTTCCCATCATGGCTCAGCAATAACAAACCCAATTGGTATCCACAAGGACTTGGGTTCAATCCCTGGCCTCACTCAGTGGGTTAAGGATCTGGCGTTGTTGTGCGCTGTGGTGTAGGTCAGAGACATGGCTCGGATCCCGTGTTGCTGTGGCTGTGGTGTAGGCTGGCAGCTGCAGCTCTGATTCAACCCCTAGCCTGGGAACCTCCATATGCCACTAATGTGGCCCTAAAAAGCAAAAGCAAACAAACATTTGGGTAACTTAAAGCCATAGAAATTCACATCTTCCCAGCTAATTGTGCTGTTTTTACTGTATCACAGAAAACAAGGAGACTGGATACATCAGTCTGGTCTCTGCCTTCGTCATCACATGGTGTTTTCTCTGTGTATCTCTCACTGTATGTAAATTTCCATTTATTTATTTATTTTTATCTTTTGTCTTTTTAGGGCCACACCCACAGCATATGGAGATTCCCAGGCTAGGCGCTCATCTGAGCTGTAGCTGTAGCCCCAATCCAATGACCTTATAAAAAGAGAGAAGTTGGAGTTCCCATCCTGACTCAGTGGTTAACGAACATGTGCTTACGCCACAGCCACAGCAGCTCGGGCTCTGAGCCACGTCTGCAACCTACACCACAGCTCACAGCAACGCCAGATCCTCAACCCACTGAGCGAGGCCAGGGATTGAACCCGCTACCTCATGGTTACTAGTTGGGTTCATTAACCACTGAGTCAGGACGGGAACTCCAACTTATCTCTTTTTATAAGGTCATTGGATTGGGGCCAACACTAATTTAGCATGGTGTCATTTTATTTTGACTACATTGCAAAGACCTTACTTCCAAATAAGATCACATTCACAGGTACTGGGGGTAGGACCTGAGCATATATTTGCAGCGGGGGAGGGATGGGGGGAGGGTGGGATGAAATTCACATCTTCCCAGCTAATTGTGCTGTTTATTCTAGCATTGTTTTACTTCACCTTAACCCTGCTTCTCTAAATCAAACTAGGCTTCTCTCAGTAATGTAACTGCTTAAGGAAGCCCCTCTTCTGAATGTGCCCCAACCCAAATCCACCTGTCTCAGGAAGATTGTACACTCCATCGGGCTAACCTATAACCTAGTTCCTCCAAGTGGGGAACCTCACAGTACTTAGTAGTTTCCAACTGAATTTGATATGCAGATGATACAGAGATCCCAGCATAAACATATAAGAAATAGTTGTGTCATTGAAAAAGTACCTGGTGTGAAACCAGAAAACCTGAATCCCATTGTGATACAGATACTCAAAAAACCAGGACCAACCCACATCTAAATTGTAGGATAATGTTCTTTCCACCATTTCATGGCTAAAAGATTCTACCTGTGACCCAAATCAACTCCCAGACCATGGGCAGCCTTCGATGCTCCTGAATTTATCACCAACATTTAAATGGAAATTCCCGCAGAGAAAAAAGAGACGAGGAAGAGTATAATTGAGCAGGACCTCATGGGGCCCGTCCCAGCAAGAGGATGAAGAAGGAAGAGGAATATGAAAAAGAGGAGGAAATTGCAAACTGCATTGTCCACAAAATCTCTTTTAATGAGTGTAAACAAATATGCAGAGAAAAATTGCAAAGGCAAACTGTCTCGGAGCGCTTCCCTAAAGATGAATGGAGACAAGACCTCCGTTGTTACCACCATGTGCTCCATGCTATTTCAGTTAAGTGGGTGAGTCATACAAGCTGGGTAGTGAATTTCCCAGGCTTTCAAATTTAAATGGGAGTAGATAGTGCAAGGCATTCATTTTAGCATGAGCAGTTTTCTCCTGACGTTCCTAAAAAGAACCCATTGTGTTATGATTAGGTCATGCTTGACCCACCTCAGGAATGTTTTCAGGATGGCAGAATATTTATTTCTCAGTGACATCAAAAGGTTCAAGAAGGTCTGATCAGCATACTTACAAAGCCCTATGATCATAAAAGGGCTAAGACAAATCCTCCCTCTTCTTTGTGCATCGACTGTTATTGTTACTCCATCTGCACTTGAGCAGTAACACCTACCTTTCCATTCTAAACATAGAATAAGAGAGTAATTAATAAAGTCTGATTGTATGAAAAGAAAACCCTGCTTTTAAAATTAAAAAAAAAATTCTTTCTACAGAATAATTGTGCTTCACATGTGTTTTGAGCAAAAGTTTTAGACTAGAATTTAATAAAATGCCATTTTTCTCAGCCTGTCATAATTACTCTATAAGCCCGTAAATTTTAACCTAAAATTTTTATCTAAGATTATTCTTGCAAATAGATTGTATTTATGGATAGAACCACTGCAAGAGGTAATACCAAAAATCTTTGATGCAAAAAAATCCAAAACAACAAACAAAAAACCCAAAAATCATGATGCCAAAATTTTAAAGGATTTGGCTTCTGAAAATTAGCAAACTCGGACCCAAATCAGCAAATTGGGTGTGCTAAACTTGACCCAGGGCCCATGCAGTCACAGTTTAGATTTGAAACTAACTCAGAAGTTGATCATTTCTCCTTGGATTTGTTGCTTTGAAGGGACATCAAGTGAAAGTATGTGACAGAGAAGCAGTCAGGTATCTCTCAGATTTTTAACTGGATCAGGTTAACTGGGCATTCTTCCCATTCAAATATCAAATTACAAAAATAGAGATCTTTCTTGAAACAGCTAACAAAACTTAACCTCAAGGAAAATGTGGGTTTAACACCATAAATTCACATTTTAATTGTTTCTTTGTAATAATTGTGGGGTTTTACTAGGACAAGAAATGTCAGTAAATAACAAGAGAATTGATTTAAAGAGAAACCTATGTAGAGTTCCTTTCTTTCTTTTTTTTTTTTGTCTTTTTGCCTTTTCTAGGGCCGCACTTGTGGCATATGGAGGTTCCCAGGCGGGTCTAATCGAAGTTGTAGCCGCTGGCCTACGCCAGAGCCACAGCAATGCAGGATCCGAGCTTCATCTGCAACCCACACCACAGCTCACGGCAATGTGGGATCCTTAACCCACTGAGCAAGGCCAGGGATCAAACCCGCAACCTCATGGTTCCTAGTTGGATTCATTAACCACTGAGCCACAACGGGAACTCCTTTCTTTTAAAATAATATTTTTAGGAGTTCCTGTTGTGTCTTAGCTGGTTTAGAACCTGACATAGTGTCCACAAGGATACAGCTTCTATCCCTGGCCTGGCTATATAGCAGCTATATACCAAAAGAAGTATTAACTTTTTCTTCGGTTTTATCATAATCAGTGGGTATATAGCAGCTATATACCAAAAGAAGTATTAACTTTTTCTTCGGTTTTATCATAATCAATACAAAATATTTAAATTCTCCAATCAAACAAGGTTCCCAAGTATTGTTGCTAGAAGTGATTTTTATACAAAAGTGATTACAAAATAACTCATTAGTATATACAGTAAAAAGTTAACTGAGGAGTTCCCGTCGTGGCGCAGTGGTTAATGAATCCGACTAGAAACCATGAGGTTGCAGATTCGACCCCTGCCCTTGCTCAGTGGGTTAACGATCCGGCGTCGCCGTGAGCTGTGGTGTAGGTTGCAGACTCGGCTCGGATACCGTGTTGCTGTGGCTCTGGCATAGGCTGGCAGCTATAGCTCCGATTAGACCTCTAGCCTGGGAACCTCCACATGCGGAGGGAGCGGCCCAAGAAATGGCAAAAAAAGACAAAAAACAAAACAAACAAAAAGTTAACTGAGAATATCACTAGTGGAAAAAACAGGGCATTGGGTTGTAGGTTTTTTTTGTTTTTTTTTTTCCAGTTTCAGTCCCCACCCCACCCCACCCCCACATCGCCATTTGATTAAAGCACATTAGAATTTAGTTAAAAAGAAAAGGGTAATGGAGGAAGAAGCACTATGGCTGCTTACATTGACCAGTTTCTTTATGTACATTAAAGGAATGGAGAACGGTATAATGAAAGACCTTAAAAAATTAGTCTGGAGCAGTCAGGATATAGTAATAGGAAAGTGGGGTGTGAGGGAGAAGGGGACAAACTCCTTCACGGAGGATGTGCCATCTGAGAGAGCACAGCTGTGGAGTTAAGTCTCTATTTATAGTAAACACCTGTCTGCAGCTGGGACTCGGCTGTCCATTCAGCATTCCCAACCGAAAAAGTATATCCCTTATATTAATTGCATCAGCCTGCCTCAGTGCCAACCTGTGTTGATCCTAGTACTGTTAACTAGTTAGTGATTCTGCACCCAATTTCTCTGTGTGTTTGTGTGTGGGTGGGTGTGTGTGCATGTCTGTGTGTAAGAGAAGTGGGGGGGGGGTCCCACACCACCAACCAATTCTGACACCAGCTGGGTGTCCTATAACTCAATTTAGTTCTGACACTGTCTACCTGGAGTTGGCATCAGATCCCACAGGTGAAGAGGTCAGTCCTTAACCCCTTCAAGTGTCAGTTGCAAGTCCGGGTTGTCGTCTCTGCTTCTAACTGGCTATAGATTGGCAGTTTCGGCTACGGCTTCCTTGTGTTCAACTAATTTGCTCAAGTGGCTCATAGAATTCAGGAAACAGTTTACTTACTAGATGATCAGTTTATTATGGAGGAGCATAACTCATTAACAGCCAGATGGAAGAGATGCATAGGGGAAAGTCAGTGGGAAGTGGTGCTGCACCATTCTAGCGCCTCCACATGTTCACCAACCAGAAGCTCTCCAAACCCTGGCTTTCTGAGGTTTTTTTATGAAGGCTTCATTACATCAGTATGATTGATCAAATCATTGGCTGTTGTTGCATGAACTCCATCTTTGGCTCCTCTCACTCACCAGGGGTCAGAGGAATGGGATTGCAAGTTCCAACCCTCTAATCACTTGGTTGATTTCTCTGGGAACCAGCCCCCATCCTTAGGTGACCTAGGGCTTTCCAAAAATCACCTCATTAACATAAGAAAAGCTATGGAGTTTATTACTTAAGAAATGCAGGAGTTTTATAGGCCCTTTGTGGCAGAAACAAGGGCAAAAATCACATATATATTATAAATCACAACGTCATACTAGTTTACTTCACAGTATGTGCTTCTTCACTGGTAAGGCAGAACTGTCTTGTCCTATTTCGGTTCCCACACTGGCCCTTGTACATGGAGGGCAAAGAGAGACTGAAGAATGAGGCAGTGCGTTCCAGAGAGGTAGGTGACAGGTTGAATTAAGCAAGGGAACTTACTTGTGAAGCTTGTCTTGGGCACTGAGAGAGAGTACATTTTCACTTCTGCTGCCAGAATCTCAAAAGTTTGTTATAGAAGGTGTAAAGATTTCAGTCCTGGAGTTGCCTTTGTGGCGCAGTGGATAACGAAGCCAACCAAGAACCATGAATTTTATTTCACATCTAGTACTCCTGACTTCAACAAAAAGCACAACACCTGGTGGGATTGTTTAGATACTGGAGACAACACAATATATACCTTTGCATTCTGCCCCACTGCTGCAGGTCACACACAAAAATTCCACCTTAGAATTGGAACAGAGGTGGAATTCGTGCTGGGCCACAGTGGGTTAAAAATTTGACTGCCCAGCAACTCAGATATCTGTGGAGATGTGGGTTCCATCCCCAGCCCAGCACAGTTGTGTTAAGGATCCAGGGTTGCCACACTGTGGCATAGGTTGCAACTGAGCCTTAGTTTCAATCCCCATCCTGGGAATTTCCATATGCTGCAGGTGTGGCCATAAAAAAAAAAAAAATTGGAACAGGGGTGCACTGTAGGAAATACAATGTGAATTACATCCAGCCCTGCCGAGTTGCTCTGCTGACCCCTGTCCAAGGTTCCAGTCCTTCTGACCTGCAGGTCTCTGCAATGTTACTGAATCGAATTTAGGTCCACTGGCCTCTTGTGCAGCAAAGCCAAACCACTGAAACTTGGTTGTAGTGAAGAAAAGTATAGTGTTTATTTCAGGGAGCCAACAAGGAGAATGGGCAGCTCATGCTCAAGAGACCCAAACCCCTTGATGGCTTTTAAGGAAGGATTTTTAAATGCAACATTTGGACTTTCTTCTGAGTGGTTGGTGGCAATGTAACAGGAGGATGTTTTGGGAATCTTACCCATAAACTTTATGATTCCAACCCATCCAAGTTCTACATGCTTATGGTTAGCATGTAATCACCACCTCTACCTGGGTGTGGTCTTATTTTCTGCCAAACAATCCAAAGATATGCATCAGATTTTTATGTATATCCCTTGAAGACTCTGAACTATGGTTTTTACTGTCATTACTTTTCTTGCTTTTCCTTTGTTTCTGCATTCCTTCACTTCCTTAATTAGTAACTGCTTGAATCTGCTCTTTTGGAACTTAGGGAAGGTGTAGATGGAAGTCTTTTTCTACAAACAAGAGACAGGGGACACAGAGGGTTTTTTTGTTTTTTTTTTTAACTCAGGAAGGCCCTGCATGGTCCTACTCAGTTTCAGTTCCACCTACCCAAGTCAGCTGAAGCCTATTCCAGAAAGCACCTGCTACTGGCCTGCTATTGGCCTGTTAAATCTGGACCCAGAAATTCCAACAACAGCCAGGTACTCTGCCTTGGAGCAACAAGGTGGTACCCCAAGGTAACATAATTATGTTTTATTTCCTTCTCTCTATATATATTCCATTCATGGCAGTCTACATAGCAAATTAGAGAGAGAGGGAGACATATAATCTGGTGGCATATCTGTGGAGGCTGGTAGTGTTGCTGAAATGTCCAACAACCATTTCTGACCTCTCAGTTCAGAATTTGGAAAGTATGGTAAATCATGCTTGACTGCCCAGCAATCGTAAATGGTTTCTTTGTATTAACTTTTTGAGAAGAGGTCTTTTGTTTTCCAATCTTTAAAGCAGCCCCTCAGACAAAAAAAAAAAAATCAATATGGGAAAAAAAATTTACAGGTATAAGGGAGCAGAATTTGCTGCCCCAGAATATGTCTCTTTGGCATATTAAGTATTTTAAGCTAGTTCTTTACTAAGAAATAGCAGACATGGGAAGAACTCTACAACCGAGAAGGAATTACACTTGGCAAGAAACGCATTTGTGACAGAAACCTCCTTTTGTAAGGAGGATGACCCAATCTCTGGAAACTCACTGGACCTGGACAAGGAGGATGACCCAATCTCTGGAAACTCTTCTCAGTGGAAAAGGCACTGACTTAAATCTATAACAATCTTACCCTTGTTTACAGTGCTTTTGCTGGTCACCCCCCATAAGTGACTCTCCCCACCTACAGCAGCTTCTTTTGTCTTTAGCTGAAGGTGGGATTTAAGGGGAGGGCCTTGGCCATTCTGTTGAGTTACTCAGTTTCCTTGGGTCTCTTCCATGTTATTAAATTTTGTTTCCTTTTCTCCAGTTAATCTGTCTCTTATCCAGAAGAACCTAGAAGGGTAGAAGGAAGTTTCTTCCTTCCCAGTACAAGTATTGGTCTAATGGTTCCTTTCCCCATGCATGGTCTCATGATCCTCATGAGAATTATTGTATTATTGACCCCATTTGAGGGACAAAGAAACAAAGCCTCAGGGAGATTAAGTGATGACACTCACCACTTGTCCGCTATGTGGGATATCAGAAGGAGAACCAGTGTCTTTGACTTACAGTCCTCAGTGTCTTTGCTTTCCCCCTTCACATGACACTTAATCTAAGTTTCAATACCATTATATTTTAAGAGTAAGTAGGGTTTCGATGTAATAGAACTTCCCAGGAGTCCTGGCCCTTTTCTGGACTTCAGCCAATAGCAAGCTCAACTCAGTAGAGTTTCATCTCACTCTGGCTCTTGGTAAACATACCAGACATTGTCCAGACCAACTAAAAAGATCCCACTAGACTAGGTAACTAAAGACAACAGTGATCAACAGGAGATGGAGCATTTCCCCCATTTTTTTTTTTTTTTTTATGTCCGTACCTGTGGCATATGGAAGTTTTGGCGCTAGGGCTGAATCAGAGCTGCAGCTGAGGCCTACACCACGAGCACAGCAACACTAGATCTGAGCCACATCTGTGACCTACTCTGCACTTTGCGGCAATGCAGGATCCTTAACCCACTGAGCAAGGCCAGGGATTGAACCTACATCCTCACAGACCCTATGACAGGTTCTTAACCTCCTGAACCACAATGGGAACTCCCATTTCCCCCATTTTTTATGTTTATTTATTTGTTCATCCATTCGTTCATTCCTATTTCTTTACCCAAATGGTTTTCAGTGAAGGAAGAAATCAAATAGGTATAATATTCACTGCCTGTCCTCAAGAAATTTATAATCTACTCAGGGAGTTTATATTATACAAAATTTATTAGCAGTCTCTTGAACTTTTAGAGTGTGTAACATGAAATCTTATTAGACACATGGATTATCATTTAAAAAAAATAGTTTTCTCAATGCTGTTTCTCATTGAATACTCGATTGGTGCCTCAGTCTTAACTTTGCCTCTATTTAAAGTTCATTTGTTTTCATTGCTCTGTCGTGTTCCATTATATATCAGCATATCTCAGTTTCTGTATTCTACTCAGGATGGATACTTGGGTTGTTTCGGTTTTGGGCTATTAGGCTATAATCCAGCCCTTTCCCTTTTCTCTCAACTGTGATATTAGAGTCTGCTCTTCTCATGGCTCCCTCATGGCCATTATTAAATATCTGAATGTAGGTATTTCATATTATTTTCACATGTAATAGTGTAGGCCCCATAGAAACAGAGCCCTTTGAATGGTCTGAGTCCCCAGCCCAGGCTCTTCCATCCACCTGGCTGCCCAAGAACACGGGCCACACTACAAAGAAGCATGCTACCCACAAAAAACTATAACCTCAGGGGACTGGGTGAAGAGCATGGGCTGCAGATGTTCAGAAGAGCAAACCCAACTGAGCTGTTTTTGCACAAGGAGATAGAAGATTTCTGGCAGGGGTCAGGAAAATTCCTGCCATAAACCTCTCCTAGCTGCTCTGAAGACAAATTCCAGATTTCCCAAATAATCTCCAACACTTTCCAATAGTCTTTTCTTTCACACCCTGCATCCTCAGAGACCACAGCATCCTCAGTTTCCCAGCCTAGTTTGTCACCTAACCCAATTTGCCTCACACAAAAATGTTTTCTTCTAGAAATCCTAGTGTCTAGTGATCTCTGGAAAACTCATTTAAAAGACCAGCGTACCCTCAGAGAAAACTACACACAACGGATGAATGGAAAACTGCATTAGAATGAATAATTGTAAAGCACATAGCTTGGAAGTAATGGTTTAAATTTGCTATGGCAGAAATGTTTAGGTATAATGAGTATAATTGATTATAAAAGAACATTACTTTGATCTTTGATTGATTGCTATTTATAATGAAGTCCTGAAGAAAATTTTAAGGCTACATTGTTTAAATTGATTGTTACAGAGTACATTTTTAAGGTACTTTGCCAACTAATGTATTGATTGGAGAGTATAATAAAATTTAAAACAATTATTATTGTTACTAGATCACTGGCTCTAGCTTCGTATTCTAGTTCATATCATCAGCTATTCATTTGTTGTACTAGAAAGGTATTATTGAGTTTCTAATTTAAACCTCTAAGTTCTTTCATTATGACATGAATCACTATGTAATAATTAATGCTCACTTACCACTAAAAATTCACAAAGCCGTATTTCATAGATATAAATTAGAAATTACTGAATGACTTCGCACTATATATTTTATAGGAAGTACTTCTTTAATATTATGGAAATTTCATTAGTATAAAAATAACTGCTGTTAACAATTAGAGTGTGGAACATGCATCATATTTTACATTTATTTTATTTTTAAATAATAACAGACTTACAAAGAAGTTGCAAAAATTGTATAAAACCTTCTCCGTATACACCTTGCCCACCTTTCCCTAATGTTAACATAATGTTAATCCTCATACAATGATCAAAAACAGAAAACTAACATTGATACAATACCAACTAATCGAAACTCTTTATTCAGATATTACCAACTGTCCCATTAATAATCTTTTTCTGGTTCAAAATCCAATCCAAGTCTCCACATTGCATTTAGTTTTCATGCCTCCTCAGTCTCTTTCTATCTTGGACAGTTTTGTTTTGTTTTGCTTTGTTGTTTTCATGGTTTTGACAATTTTGAAGACCACTGGCCAGTTATCATGTGGAATATCCCACAATTTGGGGTTGTGGTATGATAAAAAATATGTTTAGTCTTAGAAATAAACCCACCTGGCTGTGGTCAATTAATCCAAGACAAAGAAGGCAAGAATATGCAATGGAGAAAGACGGTCTCTTCAATAAGTGGTGCTGGGAAAACTGGACAGCTACATGTAAAACAATGAAATGAGAACATTCTATAACACCATCTACAAAAATAAACTCAAAATGGATTAAAGATCCAAATGTAACGCCAGAGACTACAAAACTTTCAGGGGAAAACAGGCAGAAAGCTCTTTGACATAGATTGCAGAATATCTTTTTGGGTCCATCTCCTGGAGTAATGGAAATGAAAGCAAAAATAAACAAATGGTACCTAATTAACCTAAAAAGCTTTTGCATAGCAAAGGAAACTATAACAAATTTGAGAAAAAGATCCACAGAATGGGAGAAATGATGTAAATGATGCAACCGACAAGGGATTAGTTTCCAAAATATGTAAACAGCTCAGTACCCCCCCAAAAAAACCAGACAACCTGATCAAAAAATGGGTAGTAGACCTAAATATACATTTCTCCAAAGAAGACATCCAGATGGCTGACAAGCACATGAAAAGATGCTCAAAATCACTAAATATTAGAGGAATGCAGATAAAACCACAGTGAGGTATCAACTCATACTGGTCAAAATGGCCATTATCAGAGTTCCCATTGTGGATTAGTGGAAACAAATTCAACTAGGAACCATGAGGTTGTGGGTTCGATCCTTGGCCTCACTCAGTAGATTAGGGATCCAGCATTGCCGTGAGCTGTTGTGTAGGTTGTAGACATGGCTTGGTACCCTTGTTGCTGTGGCTGTGGCATAGGCTGGCAGCTGCAGCTTCGATTCATCCCCTAGCCTGGGAACCTCCATATGCTGTGGGTGCAGCCCTTAAAAAAAAAAAAAAAAAAAAGGCCATTATCAAATAATAATAACAAATAATAAGTAATAAATGCTGGAGAGGGTGTGAAGAAAAGGAAACCCCCCTGCACTGTTGGTGGGAATGTAAATTGATGCCGCCAATATGAAGAAGAGTATGGAGAATTCTTTAAAAACTAAAAATAGAGTTACCATATGACCCAGCAATTTCACTCCTAGGCATATATCTAGAAAAGATGAAAATTCTAACTCAAAAGAGATATATACACCCCATTGTTCATAGCAGCACTATTTATAATAGCCAAGACATGGAAGCAACCTAAATGCCCATCAACAGATGACTAGATGAAGAAGACACAGTGTATATGTACATATGCATAGATATATATTGATAATGGAATATTACTCAGCCATTAAAAAGGATGAAATAATATCATTTATAGCAACATGGATGCAGCTAGAGATTATCATACTAGGTGAAGTAAGTTAGAGAAAGACATATATAATATCAGATATATGAAATCTAAAATAATGATATAGTTGATCTTATTTACAAAACAGAACTAGACTCAGACATAGAAAACATATTTAGTCTCTGTCCTCTTTCCTGCCACTGAGCTCATAAAACCTTGAGATTTCCTGAGTGATAGAAGTGTCTGTTATGCTAATAAGATTATACCCAATCCTAGATGGTATTTGGAGGTTGGTTGCCAAAAAAAAAAAAAAGTGATTTAAAAGGATAGGATTTTCTGTAGGCAATGAGATCCTGCTGTATAGCACTGTGAACTATGTCTAGTCACTTATGATGGAGCATGATAATGTGAGAAAAAAGATTGTATGCTTTTATGTGTAACTGGGTCACTATGCTGTATAGTAGAAAATTGACAGAACACTGTAAACCAGCTATAATGAAAAAAAACAAAGAGATAGAATTTTCAACATCAGTGGAGAGAAGATGAACTGGAGATTGAGTTAGGTCACCAATAGCCAATGTTTTGTCAACTGAAAAAAAAAAAAAAGAAGCAAAACGTGAGGGTCGTGAGTTAAGTTTTATTTGGGGACTAACGAGGACTATAGCCTGCTGAGGACTATATCCTGGGAGACAGCCTCTCAGCTCTGAGGAACTGCTCCCAAGATGTAAAGGAGGAAGGTCAGTATACATGTGGTTTTAGTGAAGGGCAGATATATGCAGTCAAGTACACATTTTGGCAGAAGTTTGCTGTTGGTTACATGGAGCAAATGTCTCTGTTAATGACTTTAGTGCTTTCTAGATATGAGAAGATGTGATAAAATCTTGTTTTGAAAATATCTAACTATCTGAAAGCCTGTTCTGCTAGTTTTTCCCAAAGCACAGAGTGCCTTATTTCTGATCTCCACCTTGAACTCTTTTCAGGGTGTGTTGAAGGTCAGCAGCTGCTGTGGCTAGTGATTTCACCCTTGTAGAACCAGATAGTGAGTGACAATTTTTAGTTGGCATAATCAACCATATCTATGTAATGATGCCTTGATAGAAACATTTGAACAACAACATTCTGGGTACTTTTGGGTTGATGAACACATCAGTGTGCTGGGAGGGTAGCTTGTAAATATAGTACTTTCCTGAGTGCTGTGAGAATGGTCAAAACTCGAGGTGGGGGGGTGGTTTTGGGAATCCCCAAATTTGTGATTGTGTGGACAGAAATAGGGTGCATTGAAGACACCCAAGAATTGCAGCTGGTGTCTGGAGTAGGGGCAGTCTTGTGGGACTGTGCCCTTTAACCTACAGAGGCTGTGCTAATTATAGGTAGTTAGTGTCAGGACTGAATTGAATTGTAGGACACTGGCTGGTGCCACAAGTTTGGTCTTGGAAAACAACACATGGGGTTATCTGATGTGTCCTCATGATGAATTCCGGTTAAGAATTTTGGTAAGAAAATCACAGAAGTGATGTTGAATCTTTCTCAGTTCATGACACCAGCAGACATGTGATGATGTGTCTCACATTGGAGGGAGAAATTTTCCTCCTCCTTTCTGGGCTCTTCCGGCTGCTCTAAGAATTAAATCAACATGAGGCAGACTAAAGGAGAAAATCAAACAAAAATTGAATAACGTGTATAGATGGGAGAGACCAGGAGAACTGAGTAACTCAACAGAAGGGCACAAGTCCTCACCTTAAATACAACCTTCAGCTAAAGACAAATGAGGATGTGGGGGTAGTGGTTTGGGACTTCAAAGACGAGGCAGGCAATTTAAAGTGAAAATGGAAAAGCAAACACTTGGTAAGGAAATATTTGCTGGTGCAGAGACAATGGAATAAGGAGAGGAGGTTTTACAGACAGATTTTTCTATTCCTCCATCTACCATACCTAGTTTGTTCTGCAGTTACCTATGGTGATGGTTCCTTTTGTAACAGCAGGCAGATAGCTACATAGGTGCAGAGAAAGGTGGGACACTGGCCAGGGCCCAGGTGGAAAGAAACCAAATGTCTTACAAACATCAGGGGTCCATGGGCAAAGAAAGGTAGGAATCTCCAGACTGACAGGAAACCTCATATTTTGGGATGATAAGCTTGCTGGAGGCAGGCAAGGAACAGTGCAAAAAGGCAGGGATCTCCAGCATCTGAATGTAACCTGGTGCTCATTATGCTCTCATTACAATAAAATTAAGCTTGCAGATAAGTATGCATCAAGCACAGATGCCATGACACTTCTGATCAAGGCTAAGTAGGGACAAAAATCTCTCCTTCTTTCAGGAAGGTGGAGCTGGGAAGAAAATTGGGAATCTGACCCCTAAACCCATCCTTCGCCAGTGAATATTCCACCCCTTCATTTGTATGCCAAATCCTTTCTCTTTTCAGGAAGGCAGGGCTGGAATGAAAATCAGGGAATTTGATCCCCAAACCCTTCCTCCCCAATGAATAGCCCACCCCTTCATTTTTATGCCCCTTATAACCAGCTTGCCTGAAAAATGCAGAGCAGCTGCTCACCTGTCTGCCTGCTCCCCCTCTGGGGGCATATTTCTCACCTAAATGCATGCTCATTTTTCTCAGTTTCCCTGTCTCATTTCTAAAGTCCTGCGAGGAGATCAGAACCTTTTCCTGGGAACACTTTCCTGGAATAAGTTCTCTATTTACATTCTTTTAGGTTATTAGCAGGAAGATCTAGTTTCTTCCTGAGTCCTTTAGTCCTTGGTTCTTTGTAGCTTTAAGTAATGTGAATATGAAGGAGACATTTGGGAATGGCACATTTTGTTCCTTTCTATCTGTCAGGTTTCTACACTATATAGTTATATTTTGCCCAACCCTATTATTTTTATTTAAAAAAAAAGTTTCCCTATTTATTTTTTTACTTGTTTTTTAAATCTTTTTTAACTCAATGAATTTTATTATATTTATAGTTGAAACCATCATCACAACCTAATTTTACAGCATTTCCATCCCAAACCTCCAGCCCATTCCTCCCCCTGCCCCCACCTGTCTCCTTTGGAAACCATAAGATTTTCAAAGTCTGTGAGTCAGTTTCTGTTCTGCAAAGATCATTGTATCTTTTTTGAGATTCCACATATAAGTGATGGCATATGACATTGGTGTCTCACTGTCTGACTAACTTCACTTAGAATGATAATTTCTAGGTCCATCCATGTTGCTGCAAATGCCGTTATTTCATTCCTTTTTATGTCTGAGTATTATTCCATTGTGTATATGTACCATATCTTCTTTATCCACTTCTCTGTCAATGGACATTTAGGTTGCTTCCATGTCTTGGCTCTTGTATATAGTGCTGCAGTGGACCTTGTGATACATGTATCTTTTTGGGTCATGGTTTTCTCTGGTTAGATGCCCAGGACTGGGATTGCTGGATCAAATGATAATTCTGTTTTTAGGTTTTGAGAAATCTCCATACTGTTTTCCATAGAGGTTGCACCAATTTACATTCCCACCAACAGTGTAAGAGGGTTCCCTTTTTTCCATGTACTCTCCAGCATTTATTGTTTGTAGACTTTTTGATGATGGCCATTCTGGGTGATGTAAGGTGGTTTGATTTGCATTTCTCTAATAATTAGTGATGTTGAACATCTTTTCATGTGTTTTTGGGCTATCTGTAAGTGTTCTTTGGAGAACTGTCTGTTCAGATCTACCCGTTTTTTGATGGGGTTGTTTGTTTTTCTGGTATTGAACTTCAGGAGGTATTTATATATTTGGCTATTAATCACTTCTCTGTCGTTTCATTTTCAAATATTTCCCCCCTTTCTGTGGGTTGTCTTTTTGTTTTGTTTAGGGTTTTGCTTGCTGTGCAGAAACTTTTAATTTTAGTTAGGCCCCATTTTTTAAAATTTAAACCCTATTGTTTTTAAATGTTGTAGATTATAAGATATGAAGCTCTTCATAACTTTTCCCCAGATGTCCAAGAGAATTTTTTTTTAATTATCAGTATAAGAAAATAAAACTCCATTAGAGAAAATGAAAAAAAAATGTGCATAATTGAACAACTTTTTGGAGAAAATAGGTGAAAAACAGGAGGAAAAAGGAGAAAATCTGAGAGTTACAAGTTTGAACAGAATGTAGCATTGAGATGTCACTGATGGGACAGGCTATGAATTTACCTTCTATCTCCACCTCAAGCCAACTGATGAGCTTCCATTTAGATTGAAAGAGGAAAAAAAAACCCGAAGATTCCATTAAATCCAATGTGCTTCTTGTGAATGCATGTACACATCCACATAACTTGGATATTCAAAGGAAATTCTAGTTGGTGAGTGTCTATCTCAGGTTACACATAATAAATTTCAGAGACCAGTACACACAAATTCTTCCCAATGACAAAAAAGATTACTAGAACTTTCAGCTTCAAAGGTATTTGTATTTTGGGAGTTCCCATTGTGGCTCAGCAGTAATGAACCACTGGTATCCACGAGGATGCAGGTTTGATCCCTGGCCTTGCTCAGTGGGTTAAGGATCTGGCACTGTGGTGAGCTGTGGTGTAGGTTGCAGATATGGCTTGGATTCTACTTTGCTATGGCTGTGGTGTAGGCCGGCAACCGCAGATCTAATTCGACCCCTAGCCTAGGAACTTCCATATGCTGCAAGTGTGGCCCTAAAAAGAAAAAAAAAAAAAAAGGTGTCTGTGTTTTGTCTCTGTATCAAAGTCATTGGAAATGGAAAAATTAAATTGACTTAAGATTGATAATAGTACAAAGTTTGGCAGCATTTATCACATGTTCTTAGTAAACATGAAGAAAATGAAATGCATATCAGCAACAGTGTTAGGCATTTACGATTGAACTGTATTTTAAAACATAGCTGATCCTCTTGTAGTTCATGAGTGTGATGATTGGGTGTTCATGCGCCTGTGTGATGTGTGCCTCCCTCTAAACCTTTACCACAACGACACATTACCAGTTTGGCTTGGAAAAAAAAAAAAAAACCAACACAGCTATAGGGAATTCCCATTGTGGCTCAGTGGTAATGAACCCATGAGAACACAGGTTTGATCTCTGGCCCCTCTCAGTGGGTTAAGGATCTAGCATTGCTATGAGCTGTGGTGTTAGTCACAGTCACGGCTCAGATCCCACGTTGCTGTAGCTGTGTGTAGGCCAGCAGCTGCAACTCCAATTCAACCCCTAACCTGGGAACTTCCATATGCCATGGTATAAGCCCTAAAAAGACACACAAAAAAAGTAAAATAAAATATAGGAGTTGCCATCGTGGCGCAGTGGAAACAAGTCCGACTAGGAAACATGAGGTTGCAGGTTCGATCCCTGGCCTTGCTCAGTGGGTTAAGGATCCAGCGTTGCCATGAGTGGCAACTCATGTCGCAGATGTGGCTCGGATCTGATGTTGTTGCAGCTGTGGCATAGGCTGGTGGCTACAGCTCCGATTGGACCCCTAGCCTGGGAACATCCATATGCCATGGGTGAGGCCCTAGAAAGACAAAGACAATATATATATAAATTATCTCATACTGCCTTGTTGTGTAAAACAGAATATAGATTTGGTTTGGGTGTGGCCATGCTAAAATTCAGATTACCAAAGAATATTGTGAATATAGTAAATGGGAATTTTCTTCATCTGTCAGGAATTATAGCAAATAGTAACTTTATCTATCTATTTATTTATTTATTTTTGCTTTTTAGGGATGTACCCAATGGCATATGGAAGTTCCCAGGCTAGGGGTCAAAGTGGAGCTACAGCTGCCAGCTTATGCCACAGCCACAGCAACGGGATCCGAGCCATGTCTTCAGTTTACACCACAGCTTACGGCAATGCTGGATCCTTAACCCACTGAGTAAGGCCAGGGATCAAACGTGCATCCTCATGGATCCTCGTCGGGTTCATTACCGCTGAGCCACAAAGGGAACTCCATAGCAAATGATAACTTTAAATGTAGAATATTTTCTTACAATATAAACATCAGCAGCAAATCATGTATTATTAGAATAAGGAAGGACTAAATATCATTCACCTCTTTTAGATATAATAACCCCAATACAAGCTATTTAGAACTGGTTATAATCATTACCCATTTGTTTTTGTTTGTTTGTTTTTTGGATTTCAAGAAGGCAAAATTGTCTATAACATTTTGTGAGGGTTTGTTCAGTAAATGATAAACCTAGACATATTTTTAATAATGTTGCCTCTTGACTCTCTTACAAAAACTACTAGAAAAACCTGTTGGTTAGGCAAAGTCAACTGTGTTAGACTTAGACCAGTGAGGGAGAACAGCATCTTAAGGAAGTCTTAGCAGGGAAGGCCTGTAGGTCTGGGCTCAGGTAATGTAAGACAAATTCTTCAAGATGGGAAACTGGTGAGGATTAGGTAAAGTTTGAAACATAACAGTTTAGGATTGGAGGGCACGATGAGTCTCGAAATAAGGCTGGATAAACAGACTCTTGTCCTGATAAGCAAGCTGTTCGTCCAGGTGAGCATATAGTTTTCTTGATATGACTAGTTATTTGCCACTGTGACGTAACTGTTTGCTCTGATAAATTGGTTTGCAGGAATTTCCTGAAGTAAATGATGAAGTTAGGCATTTACTAGTTAGCAATCTTATCTCCCTGGGCTAGAAATTCCAGGAATAAGTAGTTAAGCTGTACTGACATAGATACTGTCAATGCTCAGTCTAATGCCTACAAAAATAATCTAGACAAAATCTAGACAAATCTACTGTTATCTAGACAAATAAAAATCTGGACAAAATAATTTGAATGACCAGGGATATGACAGTGGTCAAATACACATGGAGAGCAGAAAGATCATGACAGCAGATCTCTGAAGAAAATTATAAAACTTGTCTTATTCCTTGTTTTGTTTTAACTTGATAGAAAACACACAGATTTTCTGGCATCGATTTTGAAGTTTATTGAAGACAATTTTAGGAAAGAAATTTGAAGCCATTTTTGGAAAAAAAAAAAAAAGATGAGATAGTGAAGTTGAAGCTATCCTGACACTAGACACTTATTTAAAGGAAGAATGCAGTGCCCTATTAGAAACTCTTGTGCTGTCGTATTTTCCACAATGCAAATCAAAAGTATGATTTTGAAAAAAAATCATTTTTACATTTATTTGTTGACCTATTTGTCGTAATATCTTCAGTAAAACTGATGTTAAATGAAAAATAATACAGGAACAAAAATTCAGTGCAATCAATGAATTTAAAACCATCAAAGGAATTAACCCATTTCTTGAAGACAAAGCAACAGATAACATTTATGAAAAATACATTGATGCTAAACACATCGCAGAATCTCTTGATACTGATGACAAATCTCCCAATATAGACAATACCAAAAAAGGAGTAAGAAGTTTCAATTCAACGGAGAATCCCATTTATGATCCAAAACTAAATTTCAAATTCAATTTTTTGGGAGTTCCCATCGTGGTTCAGTGGCTAACAAATCCGACTAGGAACCCTGAGGTTGTGGGTTCGATC
Organism: Phacochoerus africanus; assembly: GCF_016906955.1. Classification (NCBI taxonomy): domain Eukaryota; kingdom Metazoa; phylum Chordata; class Mammalia; order Artiodactyla; family Suidae; genus Phacochoerus; species Phacochoerus africanus. Next base: position 11,318,788 of record NC_062559.1, on the reverse strand, counting down.
CCTGGCCTCTCTCAATGGGTTAAGGATCCAGCATTGCCATGAGCTGTGGTGTAGGTCAAAGCCGAGGCTGGGATCTGTAATTGCTGTGGCTATGGTGTAGGCTGGCAGCTACAGCTCCAATTAGACCCCTGGGAACCTCCGTATGCCATGCCCTAGAAAAGACAAAAAAAAAATTCAGTTTTCTGTTTTCTATATTAGATAAAACAACATCATCTTTAAAGGAGAGTTTTAAAACATTGGAAGAATATAATGGCCTTTCAGTGTCATAGATAGTGAATAGAATTTAAAGAATAAACTACTGCAACTATGTAAACACTAATAGCTGAATTGCCTGGTGAACATGTACTGATGGGAATTCAGTGTATAAGGACGAAAATCCTAAATTGACTTCTCAAATCTATACTTAACAATACTCCAGTTGAGGAATTGCAGTATATTGGCAACAATAATTTGTAGGACACATTTTCAATAACTTTTTATAGCTCTCATGATAAACTTAACCTTGTAGTTACAACTGCCAAAGGAAAACTTTACAGCTTCATGAAAATACAATTTATTAAAGGTATACAATGTCACAAGAAAAACTGCATTTCTTTGGAAAGTAAGACACAAAGTAGGCATGGAAACTGTCATAAAAACTCTTTTGTCTCAGAGTTTCCCTGTGGCCAGCAGGTTAAGGATCAGTGTTGTCACTGTGGCAGCTTGGGTTATTGCTGTGGGATGGGGTCAGTCCCTGTCCTGGGAACTTCGACATGCCATGGGCACAGGAAAAAAAAAAAGGACTCCGTGAAAGTAAGATATATAATTATTCTATAACAAATTATTAAATCCTAATTTCTTGAGTTTTCTAGTGAGTTATTATTATGATTCAAAATTCCTTTGGTGCTGGGACCAGCTCAGCGGGTGGGGCATGAAGGACGGGCACTGAAAAGCTTAAGAAAAGTTAAACGGCGATGAAGAAAGATATATAGACGGAGTAAAGTTTAAAGAGGGGACTGGGGCGCAGGCTCAAGACCTCATGGATCAAGAGCCCAGATGGCCGGTGCCTCATCACTTTTATTGTGCTCCTTCGAAATGTGAGGCGGGGAAAAGGCTTAGCAGCGCGGCTGCTTGCAGTCATGTGGCAAGCTATTCTTTAACTATAGCCTTTGGGCAGATGTTTCTTATCTGTAGGGCACAAGAGAAACTGGCAACAGCTATCAATGCAGAACACCTTGAGAAACAACCTGTGCCTGCGCAGGCGGAAGTCCTGCTTGCTTGGGCTGACTCGGGGTTCCAGAGTTGACACCATGTTCTCTTAGTTCATGCATCTCCTTACCAGTCCCATTCAGCCCTTTTCCCATAGTTAATCATATACTAGCCACGTGCCATTTTGCAGTCACTTCAGAATTGAGGGAAGATGTTTTCCCATGCTTTGGGATGGGATTAAATGGTGGAATAGAAGGACTGGAGCTCACCTTTTCTCTATAAAAACAACAAAATTACAACCAAATGCTGAACGACCTTCAACCAAATGGATTGGAAACCTTCCAAAAGATATCCTAGCCCAGAAGACAAAGAGGCAGCCACGTCAAGAGGAGATGATGTATGTTCACTAGCGTTAATCATTTCATAGCATATGTAAGTCAACTCATGTATGCTGTACACCTTAAACTTATACAGTGCTGTACATCAATTCTAACTCAGTAAAACAGGAAGAAAAAAATTCCTTTGGAGTTCCCATTGTGGCACAGAGAAAACAAATCCAACTAGCATCCGTGAAGATGTACATTCAATCCCTGGCCTCGCTCAGTGGGTGGGGGATCTGGCATTGCTGTGAGCTGTGGTGTAGGTCACAGACACGGCTTAGAATCCAGCGTTGCTGTAGTTGTGGTGTAGGATGGCAGCTGCAGCTCCGATTGGACCCCTAGCCTGGGAACTTCTGCATGCCGTGGGTGCAGCCCCAAAAAGCAAACAAAAAATTATACTTCATTTTGTGTTCAGTACTTTAATTTGTAGATTTGAAAAAATATAAGTTTCAGGTGTACAGCATTATAATTCAACAACTATATACACTACAGAGTGTTCACCACAGTCGAAATACTGTCCTCACCGTACAGTTGACCCCCTTCACACATTTCACCCACCCCCAAACTCCCTTCCCCTCTGGTAACCACTGATCTGTAAGTTTTTATTTTATTTATTTATTTAGATTCTACGTATGAGTGAAATCATGCAGAATTTGTCCTTCTCTGACTTACGTCACTTGGCGAAATACCTTCAAGGACTATCCATGTGGCAAAGGCAGAACTTCGTTCTTCTTTTTATAACTGAGGGGTATTACTATATGTGTGTGTGTGTGTGTATCCATTCGTTCATCAGTGGACACTAGAATGTTTTTATATCTTATCTGTTGTAAATGGTGCCTCAATGAACATAGGGATATTAATTTATAGAATTTATGTAGAATGACCTTAGTCTTACTGTAGTTTTTATTAAAAAATAAGAAATACACTACCTTCTAAAAACTATACTTGAGGAAAATAAAATGAATTATATTCAAGGAAGGCACAGATTTCCTAATTCACACAAAGGCAGTAGACGGGTCCCAAACATAGTCTCAAAATGTTAAGAACATAACTTTTTTTTTTTTAATAATTCTTAAAACAAATCTCAAAAACAAATCTTGAACATAAAGTGCATGTCAGATTTATTAAACATTTTAATAAAGGAACTGGCAAAATGATTAAACCAGTTCAAAGGAGAATTTAAGAAACCGGGATTTTCACAATAAATGGGAAGTTCATGCTGAAATAAAATTGCTAAATTAGAAAAAGATGTACAGTTTTTAAAATCCTATGGGGTAATCAAACCATAACTTTCAGGTTTATCTTTCCTACCAAACAAAAAAGAAAATCATTACCCCAGATCGGCTTTTGTAATTATGCGATCTCTAGGTTCCGGATTGTACCAACAAGCTTAAGTTTCAGTCCCAGCTGATCCTTAGGTGGATTTATTCGAAATTGCTCTTAGCATGATAGTAATTACTTTTTGACTTATTTCTAAGTTTGGGATTTTTCTTTTTTTCTTTTTATTTATTTATTTTTTTGTCTTTTTGCCATTTCTTGGGCCACTCCTGCGGCATATGGAGGTTCCCAGGCCTAGGGGTCCAATCGGAGCCATGGCCACCTGCCTATGCCAAAGCCACAGCAACTCAGGATCCGAGCTGCGTCTGCAACCTACACCAGAGCTCACGGCATCACCAGATTATTAACCCACTGAGCAAGGCCAGGGATCAAACCCATAATCTCATGGTTCCTAGTCGGATTCGTTAACCACTGAGCCATGATGGGAACTCCTGGATTTTTCTTTTTTTAACATGAACTAAAGGCAGCCCTGCATATTCACATTGGAGCAAGATTCATTACTTGGTTGTTAACAAAAACAAAACATACTTGAATCCACAAGTCATAGAGGAGTAAATAACGCTTTACTAAACATTTTTCAGAGAGATAGAAGGGAGTGTTACATTGCTATCTCACTGCAAAACTTCAGCTTTGAAATTCTGTTGGATACATGCACCCCAAGCTTCCTATTAGGCTTTCCTACCTGCAGTCCTCATTGATCCTCTCCCAACACCTTCCCTAGCTCTTCTTTTTTCTGGTGCAAAGTGCTGGATGGTGGGGGTATTGAATAATATCCTCCAAACTAAAAAGGAACTTTGAGATTGAAAAACAAAGGAGGCAACTCCCTGAAGTGCAGTTAGGAAGTTTACTGTGGGTAGCATACATGCATACAAGCAGGATGGGGCGGACAAAGATCCAGAGGCATGGCATGCACAGCAGCACTCCGCACCAGCACCACGGACAGGCACCAGAAGGCATACAGGGAGGTTTAAAAGGCCAAAGCTAAACACAGAACCTTACTACCAAAGGAGGGGCACATCCACACCCATGGGAACTGGGGGTTTTCCTCCCCACCCTCCGCACCTTGGGGTAGGGGCTGGGGGTCTCATAACCATCGTGCCTCGCAGGCCATTAACCATCTGCCTTCTTGAAGTTTTCCTATCAGATGAAGGCCAGGGTAAAAGTTGACAGGGAACTTATCTGGCTTTGGTGAATTCCTAGGGATTCAGCTAGAACTCAGTTGTGCAGAAAGGGGCAGGGGTGGGACTGTGGGCCTGGGATGCAGCTGACAAAATGGAGTTGGTGTGGTTCAGCCACCCACAGAAACAATACAGCCTCCTGCAGTATTGAAGCCTCACACCCACTGCACTCTAAGCAAAAAAAGAACATTTCATACTAATGGGGTTCAAGACATGCTGTCCTAATATTGGACACCTTGGTAAATTGATTATCTTAAACAGAAGGAGTACGAGAAAACAGCAGAAGGAGAAAGGTCACACTGACCTCCCCTGCATCACTTTTCTCTGAAACCGGTCAAAAACCTCCCACATGAGAGGACCCTCCCTGTCCAAGGCAGAAGAGAGGGATCCCTATCGCCAGAGACAGGGAACCGGGGGCTGATAAATCTGTATAAATAAACCTTGTTAAACCAACTCTTCTGTTTCTAGACACTCCTTTATCACTGACTATTCTTAGCTCAAACATGTCTCTTTTCTCAATTTATCACAAATTTGTTGATGCTTTGTCTACAAGGTATAAAAACATCTACTCTGTTCACTTGAGTCTTTACTCCTTGGAAAGGTGACCATATACTTGTTACTATTCGATAAAATGTGTGTGTGTTTCCTATTAATCTGTCTTATGTTAGTTTAATTTTCGCACTTACCCAGGTACCCAAAGAGGGCTGAAGAAAACCTTTTCCTACCTTACAGTACTTTAAGATCCAAAGTGAATAATAAATTTCAAATCAGTTTTTTTCTTTTTATTGTCACTATTAGGCCAAACTAACCAGTCTGGCCAAAACAAAACCCATGCACACAAAAAACAAACCCATAAAAGATAAGATAGTTTGGCTTTTTTTCCAGTCATTATTTCCTAAACACTAACCCTATGTTCCATGTTTATCTGTTACCTCACTCAATTCTTACTTTAAGGTAGGTTGTTATTACTATCACCGTCTAACAGATTAAACAACTGAGTTCAAAGAGGCTGACATGTTCTAGGTAATAATAAACAGCAAGGCTCCATTGATTCAGGTCTTCAGATTTCACATTCAGAGCTGATTCCTCAGTGCTCAGCGCAGGAGTTATAGCCCTTCTGTGCTGCTCATATAAATCCATGAATGTGTGCTCAATCTAAGGTGCTGCTTAGCACCTGTTAACTATTTACTTCTACTCCAGGATTTCTCAACCTCAGCGCTATCAGCGTTTTTCTTTTCTTTTTCTCAAGAGACTGTCCTGGGCACTGTAGGATGCTTAGCGTCCTTGGCTTCTACCCATTAGATGCCAGTAGCACCCACTCCCAGGCTTTCCTACCTCCAGTCATGCCAAAATCAACCCAACCTGAGAATCACTTTTTTTCTCCCCAAGGAAAAACAGTGTTCCTGATTTATTTTTTATTTTTATTCTTTTTAATAATTTTTATTTTTTCTATTATAGTTGGTTTATAGTATTCTGTCAGTTTTCTACAGTACGGCAAACTGACCCAGTCTTTATATATATATATGTATGTATGTATGTATATATGTGTGTATATATATGTGTGTGTGTGTATGTATATATATACATATATTCTTTTTGTCACATTATCCTCCATCATGCTCCATCACAAGTGACTAGATGTAGTTCCCAGTGCTATACAGCAAGATCTCATTGCCTATCCAGAGAATCACTCTTACTGTATGCTGAATTCCTTTGGAATTTGCATCCTTTGTTCCCTTCAGTCTGTGAGAACACATATAGTCTCAGACCTGGCATGCTGAGGTGGAAAACCTCCCTGTCTGTACCTTGTGCTGAGTCCCTATGGGCTTCCTGAAGGCCCCTCGCCTGCAGTAACTGACATCCTCACTGTGAACCTTTATCCGTTCTTAGAGGGTATCCAAAACCTACTTACACTGGCCCGATTCTGTGCAAGTTCACCCAGTCTATTGAGGTAGTGACCATTCAATACCAGGGGTTGAAATTGAATTGGCTGCCCCAAAATGATTTACCGGAGGCTTCTGAAAATGTCTCCCACAACTGGATTAACTTTTTTGATTTATTTGGCCTGTCAGTTTGTTGGAAAGGAGGGGAATAGCCATTTAATTTATTTACTTAATTTACTCAACTTAATAATTTATTTAGATGCATTCCTTTATTTAACTGATCCTGGGACTGAGATGACTTTTTTTTTTTTTTGCTAAATTGAACAGCTAAAATTATCAGATTAGTTGTGCATTTAGACTCAATCTGAATGCAGCTTCTATCTCAGCACAAATTATTTCAAATCCTTTACTCCCCAGAGAACATAGCTCAGTTAATAAATAATCGATTTTCAGAGGCTGTTTTTAACCACTCTCTTTTCTTTTTATAGCCTGAGAATTTAGGATACTTTTTTTTCCATAAATTTCAAAAACTATTTTAAAAAATAAATGTTTGAGGAACACTTGTGCTTGCTTGATGATGCCTTTCAGGCAAGAGAGGGTGTTGTTAATGTGTACACAGAACTGAGAACAATCAATGTGTGTCATTGTATGTCCGTGGTGGATTTCCCGTGTGATGGAGGGAAGAATAAGAGGAGACAGACCAGAGGGTTCACGTCATACTAGATTTCTTAGGAAGCTCGTAAAAAGGATTTACTGTATTTTGATTAATCCATCCTTCATCCACCTTGAGTGTCTCCATGGCAACCAGATATTTGTTTCCCAAAGATGGGCTTTCAGACTGTGGAAGGTTCATTCAGCTCCACACAAAACCTCTTGTATTCCTGAGGCCCAGATCTTTGAAATTCCTTGCGCATAGACAGCCACTCCCAAACCCTTGTCTGTTACTGATCCCAGTGCTAGCATCATTTTGTCAATGACAAGACATGATCAATTGTTTGAAGCATTTTCTCAGAAACATCTGTTTCACCTCCATGCCTCACAAACATGAAGTGTTTTAAGCTCAGCCTAAAGGAAGCTAGCTAAATAGGCATTATGGGGCTTTAAAAAAAAAAAAAAAGATTCAATGTCACATATTGGTTAGAGTGTTTCAGAGCATCCACCATTTAAAAGGTCCTGTAAACAAAATCACCTTTCATCAAAAAGTAATGATCCCTTTCTCAAAGCACCGATTATAAAGCAGAATCTAATTCAAGGTGTACTAGCATGCAAAGAACATATATTTTGTAAATGAGGTTGGGATGACTGCCCAAAGTCACACATTAGGTAGCAACTGACCAGGAATGAGGATGTGGAGACCCAAACTCGCAGGACCTGCAGCAGGACTGCCTTGCTTTGCCCATGGGAGAGCCTGAGCAGTGCCCTGAGTCTGTGCTGTGTGACTCTTCCTCTCCGTGGTTACAATGAAACCCCTCTATCCTGCCCCCTCTCCAATTCTCTGCTTATCAATATGGAAAGATGGCATGGATGGAAAGCTCTGTATTAAAAGTCAGGAAAACATGTAACATTTTTTTTTTACACACATTCTCCAAAAAATATTATCTGAGGGAAATTCACTTTGAATATCTTGTGTTCTTTTCTTTTTCGTGACCATGACTGACTCTTATAATCAACAAAAGCAATAAAAGACTTCCATTTTGGAAATATTAAAACATAGGTACATACACAAAAATTGTTCTTCAACATTTGAATATACTCCAAAGTAAATTTATCTCTTATGTAAAAAGAGACAAAAACAAACAAAAGGCTTGATCATGCATGCCACTGTAATGTAGTAAGTAATTTCTCTCGTTATTTTTTAAAGATTCCTCATGGTTTGTAATACCGTTGTTAATGATTAAGGTAATGAAATCAGGTTCTTTTACCCATGTTACAGGACTGATAATTTCAACCTTCTTTATTTCTGCCTAAAAAGTAATACTGACACGCAGTTTAGGAATCATAACTTGAATTACTGGAATTCATTTGGGAAGCCCAGCCTCGCTTAAAATTTCTGCTGTCTGCAGTATAATAAATGTGATCGATGGCCTTCTGCAGCAGTGCAGCTTGGCTGCTCCTCCATTGCCGAGAGAGGTCTTTGTGTGTGTGCCTGGGCAGAATTCTTCCCCATTCTGCAACTGTTTCCAACAGGAGCTGGTTTTGAGCCTCCTGTTCACAGTTATTTAAGAATAGACTGTTATTTTCCATCTACCATGGATCAATTTATATTGCCTACAAGAAAAAGAATCTTGTTGAAGGTAGATGACTTGTAAAAGAGCAAAAATATACACCTAGAGAGCCTTTATCAGTTCTATCTTACTTGATTCTTTGTCTTTTGCACTTGAAGGAAAAATTGGTTTCTACTGGTGACTAAAGCTTTCACTTGATCATCAAATTAGGCAAATGAACACAAGAAGACTTAAATTAGTCTCAGTGTTGCCTTTTAAGGAATAAATGTTTAAATAAACTTCTAACCAAAGTAAAAGCAGATTTTAGTCAATGCCCCCCACCAACACCTCTCCAACAATTCTGATACCCTCTCCTGAATTCCCTTCCTCCCTCCATTGTTCTTAACCATTCACATTAATAATTTTAGGAACAAATTATTTGATACATCTCTTGCAGTTGGTTACAACATGCCTATTTGTTGGGATAAAGCAGAAAATTTAAGAATTACCTTATACTGGTTTCGCTGGTGGCCTAGCATTTAAGGATCCAGTGTTGTGACTGCTGTGGCTTGGGTCACTGCTATGGCACAAGTTCAATCCCTGGCCTAGGAACTTCCATATATTGTGGGCGTGGCTAAAAAGAAAAAAGTACCCTATGCTACCTTGTGAAATATTCAATTCATAAATCAAATCACTTATCTCATTTAGTAAATTTATAAAATAAATATTAGCAAAGAAAAACAACTGCCCAGGAGTCTTGTCAGGCTTTTATTCTAAATACAATTGCAAAATCTTAAATTACGGATTTTGGTCTGGAAGAGATCTTACAGTTTCTTTCATACAAGGTGAGACTTAGGTAGGTTGGGGCTGAGTTATACAATTTTGTAGTGCAGGTTAGAAAGGGATCCAAATGCTCCCTGAAATCTTTTCATCCTACCATTCTGCTCTTCCATGGGGTTGGGGGTGAGGAAAGGCAGGTATATGACTTTCCTCATTCAACACAACCATCTTGTGAGGTATATATTATCCTCATTGAAAAGAAACTCTTCTGAGACTCTGAGAAGATATATAAGGAGTTCCCTGGTGGATCTGGCATTGTCACTGCTGTGGCTAGGGTTCAATTCCTAGTGTGAGACCTTGGACATGCCATGGGTGCAGCCAAAAAAAAAAAAAAATAGCTAAGCTGAAAACAAAAAAAAAGAGTGAACTGAAAGTCTAAGCAGCATGATGAGGCTGAAGCTAAATTGGCTCACAGATTTCTTAGAGCTGGATGGCCCCTCAAACACTGCTACAGTGAGGACACTTTCTCAGTAAGGAGTGTTCAGCCCATGCCCTGTGCACAAGATCAAGGATTTCTACTTAAGGATGCCAGAGTGAAAATTAATAAAGGAGTATATGTAAATTTATCTGTGATCTATATGGGAAGGAAAGGGTTAAGCAGTGAACCTGCAGTCTCTTCTCTCCTCTGATTGGGGGAAAAGAGGCTGGGAGCAGAAATAAGGTGAATGACTAGACCTTATCTCCCCCTAGAAATGCTAATGAATACCTCAGAGCAAAAGAGCTAAAGGGATTTGCTAGCCAGGGAGTCCTTATCTGTGGAATGCTTTTAACTGGAAGAACCTGGTTGGTTAGGGTTGTTTCTGATAAACAAGCCAGGAATCTATGGATTTATGGGCATGGCTCAAGGGAAAATATTATGTAATGGATAAAACCATCTGAGTATAAACAGGAGATGTTCATGACCTAGATGATAAAATATTGATTTGTCCCATTTCTAGTGAACTTAACTTGTTCACATAGTTAAGATGGTATCTGCCAAATTTCTCCACTTGTTACTATTTTTTCCTTTGTAATTATAAACAAAGAACAAAAGAACATTTTTGCCCACCAACCAATTCTACAGAGATTCACTTTCTGTAGGCACCGATGAACAGGCCACTCTGCTTCAGACAGAAAATTAAGACAGTAACAGGATGAAGCACTCTTGCTCCAGATGGAGAAAATGAAAATGATAACAGGGTGCTCTGTGCTTTGGACAGTCAGGCCCCTTAGATAGTTTGATGTATATGATGTATATCTCAGGAAGAATTTTATTGCCCCCAGATTCTTGTATTTTCCCATTCATAGAAGAGCACTAAAATCCTTAAGATATTTGTTCTTTGTGGGTAGTAGAAATATTTTGCCAAGATGTATACCTGACTCCATGTATTCCCCAGGGAAAAGTCACAGATAAATTGCCTTATACCTTTACCAGCTTTCCCAGAGCTAATGAGCTGCCATCTCCTGTGCTATAGTCCTCAGTAAGACCCTGAGTAAAACTTAAGCTCACAGCTCTTACGTTGCATGTTTTTCTTTCAGTTGACATAATAAATATCTTGTAGAGAGAAACATTGAGACTATGTAAATATCCTTTTTGTCATCAAGCTTTCACCCATTCATTTTAGCCTCACTTGAAAATTCTCCCCTAAAATAATAATTCTGTGTGGTTAAATGGCAATTTTCTAACTGAATCATTTGCTCTGCATTTATTAGTTGGCATTCTAATATAAAGACATTTCCCTTCTCATTTATTTATTCAATTTGTATTTATCAGCATGGACTCAAAGATTCTTAGTTTATTCCCTGGGTTATGATCTAATATTATCATTATTTATTTTGCTATGTAACTTATTTCATATTTGGACTTGGTTGTCCTTTTGTTTGTTTGTTTTTATAGTAGGTAATCCTAAAGTGAAATTATGTAGAAGTTGAAAAAAATCATGATGTTCCTAGCATTATATTTTCAAAATACATAAAGCAAAACCTAAGGGAGTCGCTAGGAAAACACAAATAATCCAAAGCTATTGGGATTTTTAAGAAACCTCAGAGTTTCCATCATGGCGCAGTGGTTAACGAATCTGACTAGGAACCATGAGGTTGCAGGTTCGATCCCTGGCCTCACTCAGTGGGTTAATGATCCGGTGTTTTGCTGTGAACTGTGGTGTAGGTTGCAGACGCGGCTCAGATCCTGAGTTGCTGTGGCTCTGGTGTAGGCCAGTGGCTACAGCTCCGATTATACCCCTAGCCTGGGAACCTCCATATGCCACAGGAGTGGCCCTAGAAAAGGCAAAAAGACAAAAAAAAACAAATAAAAAGAAATCTCTCTGAATTCAATAGTAAAAGCAGATAAAGTGGACTATCACTAAAGATACAGATGTGAATAACATGGCTAAGAAGTTTCACCTAATGCACATAGAATAATGTGCCCTATAAGTAGAAAATACATATTTTTTTTAGGAACCATGAAAAACTTGTGATTTGGAAAAAACTTTATATATACAGAAAGTTAAATAGGGAAAGCTAGAACCAGTACAGAGAATACCTATGTAGCCTTTATGCGGAGTTGCCCATTAATACTGTACCCCATTTGTTTTCTCATTTTCTGTGTGTATGTATGTAATATTTTTCCTGAGTCATTTCAGTGTAAATTACACATGTTGTGGTTCTACATCCTTAGATCCTCCAGTGTGTATTTCCTAAAAATAGGGATATTCTGTTATATTACCACCACACAGTTACTAACTTTAAAAAGTTGCATTGGTACTTTAATATATAGGTACCAATCTACTGTGTATATTCCAATTTTGTTAGTTGACCTAATAATATCTTTCATAATATTTTATTCCCTACCACACAACATCTAGATAGGGTTAGGTATTGCATTTAGTTGTCATTATCTTTGGCCTATTGTGAAATTCTTTTAAAAATTTACCAAATTTAACCACAGTATGGTAGTTTTTTACCTCAAAAAAAGTTGTATACGTATTTTGAAGAAAAAAAAATTGTAAGCCATGACTTGAAAACCAAAGTGAAAATTAGCAGTATTTTATACTGAAAGCCAAACAACAACAAAAAATACTGCCTCTCAGATTTGTGACATGTACCGAGATTAATGCCCTGAGGAATATTTTGTAGCCTTAAATGCACTGATTTGAGGACATGAAGGGTGAAAGTAAGTAAGACTTCAACTCGAGATAACAAGAGAGTAACAATAAGCAAGCACACAAACTAAACGTATACAGACTGAGAGAATAAGAAAGAAAACTAATGAAATAGATAACAATAAAGGAGAGCTGGTCAATACAGCCCAAAATTAGTCATTAAGAAGATGAATATAAAAGGTAACCCTCTAGATAATGTGCGCAAGTAGAAAAGGAAGAAGCCCTTTATAGAATAAAAATAATGACATTTTACCAGATATTTGAGAGATGAAAAAAATTTTTAAATTAACTAATAAATTTTAAACATTAGATGCAATGGACAATTAAAAAAAAACAAAAAAATACAAATTACCAAGTCTTATTGAAAAGAGAAATTAGGAGTTCCCGTCGTGGCGCAGTTGTTAACGAATCCGACTAGGAACCATGAGGTTGCGGGTTCGGTCCCTGCCCTTGCTCAGTGGGTTAACGATCCGGCGTTGCCGTGAGCTGTGGTGTAGGTTGCAGACGCGGCTCGGATCCCGCGTTGCTGTGGCTCTGGCGTAGGCCGGTGGCTACAGCTCCGATTGGACCCCTAGCCTGGGAACCTCCATATGCCGCGGGAGCGGCCCAAGAAATAGCAAAAAGACCAAAAAAAAAAAAGAGAGAAATTAAAAGCTGAGTAAACTAATAAACATTAAATTGAAAAGGTTGTCAGATTTTCTCCTTCCAGTTACAAAGGACAGTTTTTTAGGCTTAAAAATATATGTTTTATCAAACTTTTAAAAAAATACTAACTCCTCTTTCATATATTTCAGAGAAGAGGAAGAGGAAAAGTCACCAAATTCAATTTACCTTGATATCAAAGAGAACAAGGACAATACAATTTCACTTATGAGCACAGATGCATTAATCCTGAATTTAAAAAAAATAACAAATCAAATTCTGTATTATAGTCAGTTCTCATTATTTATAGATTCAGTATTTATGAATTCATCTACTTGTCAAAATGTATTTGAAACCCCAAAGTTAGTACTCAAAATGCTTTCATTGTTATTCAAAAACGTGCAGAGCTGCAAAAAGCTGCCTGACTCACAGGTTCCCAGCTTCAGTCAAACTAAGCAACTTTCTGCCTTCCTGTTTTTGCTCATTTACAGTAAATTAGTGTCCTTTTTGCGGGTTATTGGATATCACATTTTCCACATTTATGTTCTTTTTTGGTGATTTTACTGTTTAAAAAGGTCCCCAAGCCTCTACTAAAGTACAGTCTGGTGTTTTAAGCACAAAAGTCCATGATGTATATTGCAGAGAAAATAACATGTGTTAGATAAGCCTCACTCAGGCGTGAATGACAGTGTTGTTGCGCAGGAGTTCAATGTTAGCAAGTCACCTATATATTAAATAAAGTGTATTTAAACAAAAGCACACATAAAACAAGATTATATGTTGAGCAATGACTAAAATACGTCCAGAGTTTTATAGGAACCTAACTTTGTATTTCCTCTAGGTACAATAATTCAATATTCACTAATTCCATGTTTACAGCAACTTTAAAGACCATGATTACTTTGACTAATGAGAAATGATTGTACGTATAGTGTAAGTGTGATGTGTGTGTTTATAAAACAATATATCATAATCAGATAAATTTTCTCACAGTATAAGGATAGTTAACATAAAACTATCAATGTGATTGACCATGTTAGATTTAATAAAGAGAAATTCACAATAATCTTTTCAATAGATTGAGATAAAAATACCCAGTAAAATCCAATATTCATTTATGATAAAAAGCTCTTAGCAAATTAGGAATAGAAGGCAACATCTTTAAACTCATCAGTGGTTTTGTAAAATTTTAATAAACAGAAACCTCAGTTAAATAGAGTTGGGAGACCAGATGGGGGAGCGCTCACACACTGTGAAGATAAGAGAACCCAATAGGAAAAAGAAAGACTTCTTTCCTGGCAGGAAATCAACCAATGAAAAGCCATGACTCTTTGTTTACTAGATCTTTCCATCTTCCTTTGCTGCTCTATAAAAAGAAGCCTCCTTTCCTTGTCCTTCAGGAATTTGTGTATGGCTCACCATAATTACAGACCCTAAATTTCAATTCTTTCCTAATCCAGAATAAACCCATCTTTGCTAGAGAAATATCAGGTCATCTATTTGTTTCAGGTCAACAGTTTGGTAAACTCATAGGAAAGAATAAAAGTCTAAAATAACACTGAAAAGTATGGAATTCCGTGGTAGCTCAGCTGGATAAGGATCCAGTGTTGTCACTGCTGTGACTCCAGTTACTGTTATGGCATAGGTTCAGTCCCTGGCCTGGCAACACGCACATGCCAAAGGCATGGCCAATAAAGTAAACTATTTAAAAATAAATGAGGGGACACCTAAATTTACTACAAAGCCATATAAATGAAGAGATTATGAAATAGGGACCAATAATAATATATAAAAGACACCAGAAATACACATAATCACATATGAGGCCATAATGTATTAGAGAGCTGTCAATACAAATTACTAGAGAAGGAGTTCCTGTCGTGGCTCAGAGGTTAATGAACTCAACTACTATTCATGAGGATGCGGGTTTGATCCCTGGACTCGATCATTGTTAAGGATCTGCTGATATGGTGAGCTGTGGTGTAGGTCATAGACGCAGTTGGGATCCTTCGTTGCTGTGGCTCTGGTGTAGGCTGGTGGCTGCAGCTCCGATTGGACCCCTACCCTGGGAACCTCAATATGCCATGAGTGTGGCCCTAAAAAGACAAAACAAACAACAACAACAAAATTACTAGAGAAATAATGGATAAGTGAGTAAAAGGTCCTGGGTTAATTGGATTACCACAAGTGGAAAAAATAAAAATAGCTTCCCATTTCATGAGAAAACTAAGAGAATATCAGACTTAATTGTAAAAAAATTATTTAAAATTTCAAAAGAAAATGTAGGGGAAAGTATTTATATCTTTGGTGTAACAAAGAATTTATTAACAATAAAATAAAATTTTTAAAGACATAAAAAAATGTATAAATTTTGGTAATCAGTATTAAAACTTTCAAACAAAATCTGTTGTAAGCATTGTCTAAAGACAAAACCTGAAAGATTTGTAAATGAAAAATAGTCACTTTAAGAAAGAAATAGAAAATCTTATTCAAACCAAACAGGATTATAACTGAAGACAAGCATTTCAGAAAGCTTCAAGAATTATTCTGCCCCTTAGAAATCAAGGCACAGTTATATAAGTTTTTGAGACAAACGGTTACTTATAAATGACATATTATTGACAGGTTACACAATCTGGATCTAAACATGATCATAGGAGTTCCTGTCATGGTGCAGTGGTTAACGAATCCTACTAGGAACCATGAGGTTGCGGGTTTGATCCCTGGCCTTGCTCAATGGGTTAACAATCCAGTGTTGCCGTGAGCTGTGGTGTAGGTCACAGACTTGGCTCGGATCCTGCGTTGATGTGGCTCTGGCGTAAACCCCTAGCCTGGGAACCTCCATATGCCGCAGGAGCGGCCCTAGAAAAGCCAAAAAAAAAAAAAAAAGCCAAAACAACAACAACAACAACAAAACAACATGATCATAGCCTCTTATGAGATCAAGAAAGAATGTTATCTTTTTTTTTTCCTTCTTTTTTTGCTGTCCCATGGCATATGGAGTTCCTGGGCCAGGGATCAGGTCTAAGCTGCAGTCATAACCCAAGCTCCAGAAACACAGCATCCTTAACCCACTGTGCTGGGCCAGGGATAAAACCCACTTCCCAGCACTCCCAAGACACCACCAATCGCATTGTGCCACAGCAGACATTTGGAATGTTATATTTTAAGGAGTTGTCTTTTTGGAGTTCCCCGGTGGTTCAGAAGGTTAAAGATCTAGCACTGTCACTGCTGTGGCTCAGGTCATAGCTGTGGTACAGGATCAATCCCTGGCCCTGAAACTTCTGCAGCCAAACAAAACAAAACAAGCAAAAACCAGAACGATAACAGGAACAAAAAAAACAGGAGAGTGTCTTGCTGATGCCAGAAGAACATTGCTTTTTATGTATGAACAGGTATAGCTGCCATAGTGGGAGAGTTGGTCAATGCATGCATAATGCAGATACACAGTGCACAGTGGAGGGGAGAGAAAAAGTCAAAGGGCAGAGAAAAACATTTTTTAAAATTTCTATTGAAGTATAGTTGATTTACAATGTTGTTCCAATTTCTGCTGTATAGAAAGTGACCGAGTCATACATATATATGCATTCACTTTTGTATATTGTCTTCCATCATGTTCTATACCAAGAAACTGGGTGTATTTCCCCGTGCTGTGCAGTAGACCTCATTGCTTATCTATTCCAAATGCAATAGTTTGCATCTATTAACCCCAAACTTCCAGTCCATCCCACTCCCTCTCTCCTTCCTCTTACAACCACAAGTCTGTTCTCCATGTCTATGAGTCTGTTTCTATTTTGTAGACAGGTTCATTTGTGCCATATTTTAGACTCCAGATAGAAGTGATACCATACAACATTTGTCTTTCTCTTTTTGACTTACATCACTTAGTATGAGAATCTCTGGTTGCATCCATGATGTTGCAGATGACATTATTTCATTCTTTTTTATGGCTGAGTAGTAGTCCGTTATATATATGTACCATGTCTTCCTAATCCATTCATCTGCCAATGGACATTTAAGTTGTTTCCATGCTATTGTGAATAGTGATTCAATGAACGTAGGGAGGCATGTATCTTTTTGGATGATAGTTTTGTCCAGATACATGCCCAAGAGGGGAATAGCTGGATCATATGCTAGTTCTGTTTTTAGTTTTCTGGGGAATCTACATACTGTTTTCCATGGTGGTTGTACCAGTTTACATTCCCACCAAAAGTGCAGGAGGGTTTCCTTTTCTCCACACCCTCTCCAGCCTTTGATATTTGTAGACTTACTGATGATGGCCGTTCTGACCCCTGTGAGGTAGTAGCTCATTGTAGTTTTGATTTGCATTTCTCTAATAATTAGTAATGTTGAGCATTTTTTCTTTCTTTTTTTTGTTGTTGTTGTTGTTGTTGTTGCTATTTCTTGGGCCGCTCCCGCGGCATATGGAGGTTCCCAGGCTAGGGGTTGAATTGGAGCTGTAGCCACTGGCCTACGCCAGAACCACAGCAACGCAGGATCCGAGCCGGGTCTGCAACCTACACCACAGCTCATGGCAACGCCGGATCGTTAACCCACTGAGCAAGGGCAGGGATCAAACCCGCAACCTCATGGTTCCTAGTCGGATTCGTTAACCACTGCGCCACGACGGGAACTCCCACTTTTTCATGTGACTATTGGGCATCCATATGTCTTTGGAGAAATGTCTTTTTAGGTCTTCTACCCATTTTTCAGTTGGGTTGTTTGTTTTTGTTGTTGTTCAGTTGTATAAGCTGTTTTTTATTTAGAAGATTAAGGCCTTGTCAGTTGCATCATTCACAACTATTTTTTCCCATTCCATAGGATCACTTTTTTTTTTTTTTAATTGTTTCCTTTGCTGTACAAAAGCTTGTACATTTGATTAGGTCCCATTTGTTGATTTTTGGTTTTATTTCAATTGCCCTTGGAAACTGACCTAAGAAAACATTTGTACGGTTAAGGTCAGAGAATGTTTTACCGATGTTCTCTTCTAAGAGTGTTATGGTGTCATGTCTTATGTTTAAGTTTTTAAGCCATTTTTAGTTTATTTTTGTGCATGGTGTGGTGGTGTGTTCTAGTTTCATTGATTTACATGCAAATGTCCAGTTTTCCTGCCACCACCTGCTGATGACACTGTTTTTACCATTTTATATTCTTGCCTCCTTTGTTGAAGATTAATTAACCTTATGTGTCTGTGTTTATTTCTGGGCTCTCTATTCTGTTCCATTGATCTCTATATCTGTTTTGTTTTGTTTTTTACCACACCATCTTGATTACTGTACCTTTGTAAAATTGACTGAAGTCTGATAGTTATGCCTCTTGCTTTTTTGTTTGTTTTGTTTTTCTCAGGATTGCTTTGACTATTCTGAGTCTTTTATTATTTCATATACATTTTTGAATTATTCTAGTTCTGTGAAAAATGTCATGGGTAAATTGATAAGGATCGTATTAAATCTGTAGATTGCTTTGGGTAGTATGGCCATTTTAACAATATTCATTCCTCCAAACCAGGAGCATGGGATATCTTTCCATTTTTTTAAATCTTCTTTGATTTTCTTGATTAATGTTTTATAGTTCTCAGAATAAAAGTCTTTCACTTCCTTGGTCAGGTTTATTCTTAGGTATTTTATTTTGGGGGGTGTAATTTTAAAAGTTATTGTTTTTTATATTCCTTTTCTAATATTTTATTGTTAGTATACAGAAATGCAATCATTTTCTGAATATTAATCTTATATCCTGGCTTATTTGCTGAATTCATTGATCAGTTTGAATAGTTTTTGTGTGGGGTCCCTAGGGCAGGCTTTCTATATATAGTATCATGTCATATACATAAAGCAACAATTTTACCTCTTCCAATTTGGATACCTTTTTCTTCTTTTATCTTTTTCTTTTCTTTTTTTCCTTTTTGATCTGATTGCTTTAGCTAAGAATCCCAATACTTTATTGAAAAAAAGTGATGACAGTGGGCATCCTTGTCTTGTTCTAGATTTAAGCAGAAAGGCTTTCAGCTTTTTTCTGTTGAGTATTATATTGGTTGTGGGTTTGTCATAAATGGCTGTTATTATGTTAAGATATATTCCCTAAAGACCCACTTTGGTATGAGTTTTTATCATGGCAGGAAGGAAGGAGGGTGCTGGTAGGGAGCTGTTCAGGGCTGGGGATCCAACACCTGCAGTCCTGAGGGTCTGGGGGTGAAGTGCGCAAATGTCCGTGTTTGCCTTGAGGTTTGAGCTTCAGTGTTTTATTTGCATCTTTTCCTGTCACCTAAACTGTCTAGTTTTCCCAGTACCATTGATTGAAAACACTGTCTTGACAGAGACAAGATGGTGGAATAGAAGCATTTGCGCTCACATCCTCTCACAAAAAAAACCAAAATTATAGCTAACTGTTGAAGAGCAATCAACAAAATAGACTGGAAGCTACAAAAAAGATATCCTCTACCCAAAGACAAAGAGGTCACATTAAGATGGTAGAAGGAGTGCTTTGACAATACAGGCAATCACGTAACTACCAGTTGGGTGACCCACAGACTGGAAAAATAACTATATGGCAGAGCCTCTCCCACAGGAGTGAGAGTTTTGGCCCCAACATCAGGTTCCCATGCCTGGTGGTCTGGCATTGGGAGGAAGAGCTCCCGGAATATCTGGTGTTGAAGGCCAGCAAGGATTGAGTTCAGGAGCTCCTCACAACTGGGGGAAACAGA
Source organism: Phacochoerus africanus (assembly GCF_016906955.1). Taxonomy (NCBI): domain Eukaryota; kingdom Metazoa; phylum Chordata; class Mammalia; order Artiodactyla; family Suidae; genus Phacochoerus; species Phacochoerus africanus. Next base: position 11,299,295 of record NC_062559.1, on the reverse strand, counting down.
CACTCCACTGTTGGAGGGCACCCACAGGTTTTCCTGTGCACTGAGTCCCCTGGCAAAGCAGAGACTCCATAAGTATCTGGGTCAGACCTACCTGTGGATCTTGGAGGGTCTCCTGAGATAGCAGAGGGGTGGCTGTGGCTCATTGTGGGGGTAGGACTTTGGACACAGAGGTCCCAGTAATAATCATTATGTGAGCACCCCTGGAGGCTGCCATTTTGAAAAAATCTGGCCCCACCCATTGGCCAAACAACAAACAGGGTGGGAACATAGCTCCACACATCAGCAAACAGGCTGCCTACAATCCTCTTAGGCGCACAGCTGTCTCTAATAAAACCCCAAGAGAAAGCCCCACACACAACATGGACAAGATTCAGCTCCACCTACCAGTGGGCAGGCAGCAATCCCTTCCATCAGGAAGCCTGCCACAAGCCCCTGTATCACTTCACCCATAAGCAATAGAGGGTTGAAGCAATAGAGGCTACAACCTTGTAGCCTGCAAAAATGAGGCCACACAAAAGCTATACAAAATGTAAAGTCAGAGAAATATGAGACAGATGAAGGAAAAAGACAAAACCACAGAACAACAGCTAACTGAAGTGGAGATAAGAGATCTACCTCCACAAGACTTTAGAGTAATGCTAGTAAGGATGATCCAAGATCTCGGAAACAAACGAGAGGCAAAGATTGATAAAATAGAAGACAAGTTTAACATAAGAATAGAAGATTTAAAGACACAACACAGTAACCAAAATAAAAAAATTCACTAGAAGGAACCAATAGTGTAACATAGGAGGCAAAAGAACAAAAAAAGTGAGGCAAAAGACAGACTGGTGGAAATCACTGATGTGGAACAGAATGAAGAAAAAAGAATGAAAATAATTGAGGTCAGTCTAAGAGAACTTTGGGACAACTTTAAACACACAAACATTTGTATTATAAGGAGAAAAGAGAGAGAAAGGGCCAGAGAAAATATTTGAAGAGGTAATAGCCTAAAACATCCCTAACATGGGAAAGAAATCATTCACTCAAATCCAGGAAGCACAATGGATACCATATAGAATAAACTCAATGAGAAACATTCTGAGACACATTTTAATCAAACTGACCAAAATTAAAGACAGAGAAAATATTGAAAGCAGCTAGGGAAAAGTAACAAATAACATATAAGGGAACCCTGGTAGGTTACCAACTGATTTTTTAACCAAAACTGCAGTCCAGAAGGGAGTGGCATGATACACTAAAGCGATGAAAGGAAAAAAAAAAACCAACCTATCACCAAGAAGACTCTCCCCAGCAAGGTTCTCATTGAGATTTGACATAGAAATCAAAAGTTTTACAGACAAGCAAAAGCTAAGAGAATTCACCACCACCAAACCAGCTTTACAACAAAAACTAAAGAACTTCTCTAGGTGGAAAGAAAAGGCCACAAGTAGAAAGAGGGAAATTACAAATGAGATGGCTCACCAGTAAGGGCAAACATATAGTAAAGGTAGGAAACCATCCACACACAAATATGCTACCAAAACCAGCAATTGTGAGAAGAGGAGGGTACAAATGCAGGATCCTGGAAATGCATTTGCAATTAAGACACCAGAAACTTAAAACAATCTTGTAAATATATAGACTCCTATATCAAAACCTTGTGGTAACCACAAACCAAAAATCTGCAGTAGATAGACACACAAATAAGAAAAATCAATCCAAACATGACACTAAAGATAGCCGTCGAACCACTAGAGAAGAAAAGAAGGGAAAAAAGATAACAAAACAAATCCAAAAACAATTAAACAAAATGGCAATAAGAACATATATATCAATAATTACCTTAGAAGTTTCCATGATGGTACAGCAGAAACAAATCCAACTAGGAACCATGAGGCTGAGGGTTGCCCAGTGGGTTAAGGATCTGGCATTACCATCAGCTGTAGCATAGGTCACAGGCTCAGCTCAGATCTGATGTTGCTGTGGCTGTGGTGTAGGACAGCAGCTACAGCTCCAATTCAGTCCCTAGCCTGGGAACCTCTATATGCCACAAGTGTGGCCCTGAAAAAGGAAAAAAAAAAAAAACGACAACTAAATGCTCCAAACAAAAGACAGACTGACTGAATGGATACAAAAACAAAACACATATATATGCTGTATAAGGAAGATATGGTACATTTATACAATGTAATATTACTCAGCCATAAAAAAGAATGAAATAATGCCATTTGCAGCAACTTGGATGGAACTAGAGATTATCTTACTAAGTGAAGATAGACAATAAAAAACCAACATTGTGTGATATCACTTATGTGGAATCTAAAAAAGAATACATGTGAATTCATTGCAAAACAGAAACAGACTCACAGACTTTGAAAACAAACTTCTGGTTACCAAAGGAGACAGGTGTGGGGTGGGGGGTTTGGTTGGGCAAGCTGGGCTGGAGGTTTGATATTGGAATATGCCCACCGAGATATATGGAATGAGTGGCTAACAGGGAACTGTTGTATAGCACAGGGAACCCTACCCAATATTCTGTGATAATTTATATGGGAAAAGAATATGAAAAAGAATAGATGTGTGTATATGTGTAACCAAATCACTTTTTTGTACAACAAAAATTATCACAACATAGTAAATCAATTATACTTCAATAAAACATTTTAAAAATGAGAGAAAATGAAGAGGTTTTTTGTCGTTGTTTTGTCTTTTTGTCTTTTTACAGCCACACCTGTGGCACATGGAGGTTCCCAGGCTAGGGGTCCAGTTGGAGCTGTATCCGCCAGCCTATGCCAGAGCCACAGCAACGCCAGATCTGAGCCACTTCTGCAACCTACACCACAGCCTACGGCCACCCCAGATGCCCAACCCACTGAGCAAGGCCAGGGATCGAACCCGCAACCTCATGGTTCCTAGTCGATTTCATTTCCGCTGCAACACGAAAAGAACTCCAAGAAGAAATTTTTTTTTTTTTTTTTTTAATCATGAAAGGATGTTGGAGTTTGTCAAATGATTTTTCTGCATCTATTGAGATGACCATTTGGTTTTGGACTTTTCTGTTGTTAATGTGGTGTATGGCACTGATTGATTTGTGTATGTTGAACCATCCTTGAGAAATTGGGATAAATCCCACTTGGTCATGCTGTATGATCTTTTTTATGTGTTGTTGGATTTGGTTTCCTAAAATATTGTTGAGAACATTTGTTTCTATATTTATCAAAGATATTGGCCTATAGTCTTTTTTTGGTAGTATCTTTGGTTTTGATGTTAGGGTGATGGTGGTTTCATAGAATGTTTTGGGGAGTGTTCCTTCTTCAGTCTTTTGGAAGGGTTAGAGAAGAATTTGTATAAATTCTTTGTACGTTTGGTAGAATTCACTGGTCCTAGACTTTTGTTTGTAAGCAGTTTTTGTTATTTTTTTTAAACATGTTTAATTACATTTCTAGTAATCAGTCTGTCCAAATGATCTACTTCTTCTTTTTTCTTTTTTTTTTTTTTTTTTGACTTTTTGCCTTTCCTAGTGCTGCTCCATTGGCATGTGGATGTTCCCAGGCTAGGGGTCTAATTGAAGCTATAGCTGCTGGCCTACACCACAGCCACAGCAATGTGGGATCCAAGCCGAGTCTGAAACCTACACCACAGTTCACAGCAATGCCAGATCCTTCACCCACTGAGCAAGGCCAGGGATTGAACCCACAACCTCATGGTTCCTAGTTGGATTCGTTAACCACTGAGCCACGACAGGAACTCCGATCTACTTCTTCTTTTTTTTTTTCCCATTTTTTTTTATTACTCAAGTGCATTTATCACATCAGTAGTTGTATAATGATCATAACAATCTGATTTCACAGGATTTCCATCCCACAGCCCAGGCACATCCCCCCACCCCACAAACTGTCTCCTCCGGAAACCATAAGTTTTTCAGTGTCTGAGTCAGCATCTATTCTGCAAAGAAGTTCAGTCTGTCCTTTTTTCAGATTCCACATGTCAGTGAAAGCATTGGATGTTGGTGTCTCATTGTACGGCTGACGTCACTTAGCATGATAGTTTCTAGGTCCATCCATGTTGCAAAAAAATGCTGGTATTTCGTTCTTTTTAATGGCTGAGTAATATTCCATTGTGTATATGTACCACATCTTCTGGATTCACTCCTCTGTCGATGGACATTTAGGTTGTTTCCATGTCTTGGCTATTGCAGATAGTGCTGCAGTGAACACTGGAGTACATGTGTCTTTGCAAGTCGTGATTTTCTCTGGATAGATGCCCAGGAGTGGGATTGCTGGGTCAAATGGTAGTTCTATATTTAGTTTTCTGAGGCATCTCCATACTGCTTTCCACAGTGGTTGCACCAATTTACAATCCCACCAACAGTGTGTTAGTGTTCCTTTTTCTCCACACCCTCTCCAGCACTTATTGTTTGTAGACTTTTGGATGCTGGCCATTCTGGCTGGTGTAAGGTGGTACCTCAGAGTGGTTTTGATTTGCATGTCTCTAATAATGAGTGATGCTGAACATCCTTTCATGTGTTTCTTGGCCATCTGTATGTCTTCTTTGGAGAATTGTCTGTTTAGATCTTCTGCCCATTTTTGGATAGGCTTGTTTGTTTTTTTGGTATGGAGCTATAGAAGGTGTTTATAAATTTTGGAGAGTAATCCCTTGTCAGTCGATTCACTTGCAAAGATTTTCTCCCATTCTGTGGGTTGTCTCTTCGTTTTGTTTAGGGTTTCCTTTGCTGTGCAGAAACTTTAAAGTTTGATTAGGTCCCATTTGTTTATTTTTGTTTTTATTGTCAATAATCTGAGAGGTGGATCTGAGAAGATGTTGCTGTCGTTTATGTCAGAGAGTGTTTGGCCTATGTTTTCCTCTAGGAGTTTTATAGTATCTGGTCTTATATCTAGGTCTTTAATCCACTTGGAGTTTATTTTTGTGTATGGTGTTAGGGAGTATTCTAATTTCATTCTTTTCCATGTGGCTGTCCAGTTTTCCCAGCACCACTTATTGAACAAGCTGTCCTTTCTCCATTGTATATTCTTGCCTCCTTTGTCATAGATGAGTTGGCTGTAGGTGTGTGGGTTTAATTCTGGGCTTTCTATCCTGTTCCACTGATCTATATTTCTGTCTTTGTGTCAGTATCATATGGTTTTGATGACGGTTGCTTTGCCGTGTAGTCTGAGGTCAGGAAGCCTGATTCCTCCAGCTCCATTTTTCTTTCTCAGGATGGCTTTGGCTATTCTGGGTCTTTTGTGCTTCCAAACAAACTTCAAAATATTTTGTTCAAGGTCTGTGAAAAATGTCCTTGGTAATTTGATAGGGATTGCATTGAATTTGTAGATTGCCTTGGGTAGTATAGTCATCTTGATAATATTAACTCTTCCAATCCACGAGCATGGTATATCTTTACATCTATTTGTGTCATCTTTGATTTCTTTGTAGTTTTCAGAATACAGATCTTTTGTTTCTTTAGGTAGGTTTACTCCTAGGTATTTTATTCTTGTGGGTGTGATGGTAAATGGGATTACTTCCCTAGTTTCCTTTTCTGCTTTTTCATTGTTAATATATAGAAATGCCGAAGTTGCCATCGTGGCGCAGTGGTTAACAAATCCTACTAGGAACCATGAGGTTGCGGGTTCGGTCCCTGCCCTTGCTCAGTGGGTTAACGATCTGGCGTTGCCGTGAGCTGTGGTGTAGGTTGCAGATGCGGCTCGGATCCCGCGTTGCTGTGGCTCTTGTGTAGGCCGGTGGTTACAGCTCCGATTCGACCCCTAGCCTGGGAACCTCCATATGCTGCGAGAGCGGCCTAAGAAATAGTAAAAAGACAAAAAAAAGAAATGCCGTCCATTTCTGTGTATTGATTTTGTATCCTGCAACTTTGCCAAATTCATGGATGAGCTCTAACAGTTTCGTGGTAGAGTCTTTAGGATTCTCTAGGTATAATATCATGTCATCTGCAAATAGCGATAGTTTTACTTCTTCCTTTCCAACTTGGATTCCTTTTATTTCTTTTACTTCTCTGATTGCTGTGGCTAGGACTTCCAGAACTCTGTTGAAGAGTAGTGGCAAGAGTGGACATCCTTGTCTTGTTCCTGATCTCAGCGGGAATTCTTTCAGCTTTTCACCATTGAGAAGGATGTTCGCTGTGGGTTTGTTGTATATGGCCTTTATCATGTTGAGGTAGGTTCCCGTTATGCCCACTTTCTGAAGGGTTTTTATCAGAAATGGATTTTTGTCAAAGGCTTTTTCCTCGTCTATTGAGAGGATCATATGGTTTTTATTCTTCAGTTTGATAATGTGGTGTATCACGCTGATTGATTTGCAGGTATTGAAGAACGCTTGCATCCCTGGGATAAATCCCACTTGATCATGATGTACAATCCTTGTAATGTATTGTTGGATGCGGTTTGCTAGTATTTTGTTGAGGATTTTTGCATCTGTGTTCATCAGTGAAATTGGCCTGTAGTTTTCTTTTGTTGTGGTATCTTTGATTTTGGTATCAGGGTGATGGTGGCCTCATAGAATGAGTTTGGCTGTGGTGTAGGCCAGCAGCTGTATCTCCAATTTGACTCCTAGCCTAGGAACCTCCATATGCCATGAGTGGGGCACTAAAAAGCAAAAAAAAAAAAAAAAAAAAAACCCTAAAATTAAAATTTAAAAAATAGGTTTTGTTTGGTTGTTCATTTGTTTGGTCTGTATACTGGCTTGTTTAAGTGATTACTTTCCAGTTGTGAATTCCTCCATCCTATATCTTTTACTTCTTTCCTATTTAGAGTAGGCCTTTCAGTATTTCTTTTAAGATAGGTTTAGTATTTCTGTATTCTTTTAGTCTTTGTTTGAGAAATTCTTTATTTCTCCTTCTATTTTAAATGATAATCTTGCTGGGTAAATTATTCCAGATTGCAAACTTTTCCCTTTTAGAACTTTGATTATTCTTGCCACGATCTTCTGGCCTATAGCATTTCTTTTTTTCTTTTCTTTTTTTTTTTTTTTTTTGTCGTTTTGCCATTTCTTGGGCTACCCCTGCAGCACGTGGAAGTTCCCAGGCTAGGGGTCAAATCAGAGCTGTAGCCGCCGGCCTACACCAGAGCCACAGCAATTTGGGATCCAAGCCACGTCTGCAACCTACACCACAGCTCATGGCAACGCCAGATCGTTAACCCACTGAGCAAGGCCAGGGAGCGAGCCCTCAACCTCATGGTTCCTAGTCAGATTCTTTAACCACTGAGCCACAACGGGAACTCCCTGGCCTGTAGCATTTCTATAGAGAAATCAGGTGATAGCCTTATGGAAATTGTCTTATGAATTCTGTTTTTCTCTTGCTGACTTTTGTATTTATTTTTTTGTCTCTTTCTTTTTTTTAGGGCCGCACCTGAGGCATATGGAAGTTCCCAGGTAGGGTTCAAATGGGAGCTGTAGCTGCCAACCTACACCATAGTCACAGCAATGCAGAATAGGGGTTACATCTGTGACCTATACCGTAGTTCACAGCAAGGCTGAATCCTTCACCTACGGAGCGAGGCCAGGGATCGGAGCTGTATCCTCATGGATGCTAGTCAGATTTGTTTCCCTTGAGCCACAGTGGGAACTCCTCTTGCTGCGTTTGGAATTTTCTCCTTATCTTTTGCCATTTTTATTATGTCTTAGTGTAGGTCTGTTTGAGTTATACTTATTTGGGACCCTCTGATCGTCCTGTATCTTGATGTCTGTTTCCTTTAAATTTGGAAAGTTTTCAAGTGTAATTTCATCAAATACATTTTCAACCTCCTTTTCTTTTTCTTCTCCTCTGGAATCTCTATTATGCATAGACCAGCACACTTTATATTATCACATAGGTCCTTATATTCCTTTTATTCTTTTTACTTTTTTCATTGGGCTTTCTGTCTGATGTCTTGATTGGGTAAAGTCCATTAATTCAACTTCCAAGTCACTTACTCATGCCTCTGGATTATTCACTCTGTTGTTCTATGCCCTTAATTCAGCTTTATTGTCTGCAAATGAATTTTCTAATTTTTCTTGGCTCCTCCTTATAATTTCTAGTTCCTTTTTAAAGTAATCTGAATTACTGTTGATATCCATTCTTAATTCCTTTAGTATTTTCATTACCTCCTTTTTGAACTCGGTGTCTGTTAGACTGCAGAGGTCTGTTTATTATTTGCTCCTTTAGGTGAATTTTCCTCTTGTTTTAACTGGCAGTTTTTCCTATGCTTCTTCATTTTGCTTATATTTTTCTTAACCTGTGACTTTATGGGAAACAGTTATCTACTGTAGTTTTAGAGGGCTATTTATATACAAGAGTGCCCCTGGGTATTTTGTGAGGACTTACTATTTATTTTTGGTGTGAGGTCTGTGTTTGGTTTGGATACTTGCTCTCTCTTTCCTCATGGTGTGCAGGCTCTTTTCCCATTTATAGGGGGTGTGAAGCTGTATGGTCTGCATGTGCTTCCAAAGAGATAGGGGCAGTGGATGGCACCTGCTGGCATCATCTATTCACTGGGAATTTGGCAGTGACAGCGACCCTCAAGGAGGTGGGGGTGGCACCCAGGGCCCTTTGCAGTGGCAGTAGTGAGGCATGTATGTTCCCAGAGATGTGACGTGGCCCTTGATTTTAGATCCCTTTGCCATGACAATCCCCGAGGTGAATGGGGCCACAGTTAGTGCCTCTTCAAGGCACCTGTAGTGCTGGTAGGCTTTGCTCACCTCAGGAGTCCAGGATGACTGCAGTGGCTTGCACCCACTCCTGTAGCGCACATAAGAGGCTCCCTGACACCTGAGAGCCTGTGCCTGCCCAGAGAAAGAAGTTCCTACGGTGGTCCTGCCCCTTCTTCTCTAGCATACCCCAGTAATGGTGTCTTGCTCCTCCTTCAGGCCCAGGCCTCCTCTTCCACTCCTTGGCTGTAGCATACCACTCTTTATCCCCCTCAGATTGTCTCTACTTAGTCAACCCTAGTCCTCTCCCCAGACCTGACCTCCAAAGCCCAAGCCTCAGCATCCAGCACCTACCTTAGTGTCTCAGGCTGTGGCATATGGGGTGGAGGTACCAATTGTCTGTGCAGCTCTCGGTCTGCTTTGCCCTCAGACTGGCTGATGAACTTTTCTCCAAGACTTTGAGGTTCTCCCTCTATCTGGGCTGCTCTCCCCATCAGTTATGTGGCTTCCCAGAGTTCAGGTTCCTTTCCTCTTTCCCAGCTCCCTCTCAGGAGTGCCAGTCCCATCCTTTTTTTCTCTTCTTTCTCTCCTCTCTCTCTTTTTCCCTTTGTTCTACACAGTTATGTGGAGGATTTCTTGCCCTTTTTGGAAATATGGGGTCTTCTACCAGCGTTCAGTGGATGTTCCGTGTGAATTGTTCTACATGCAGATTTTTTTTAATGTGTTTGTGGGAGAAATTGAGCACCATGTCCTTCTCCTCTGCCATCTTGATTCTACCTCTAGAATATTTTTCATGTTTAAGTTTTTATTGTCTTGCTATAAAATATATATTTTCTTTCACAATTAATATTCAAAATACAGGAGTTCCCATCATGGCTCAGTGGTTAACGAATCCAACTAGAAACCATGAGGTTGTGGGTTCGATCCCTGGCCTCGCTTAGTGGGTTAAGGATCCAGTGTTGCCATGAGCTGTGGTGTAGGTTGCAGAGGCAGCTTGGATCTGGTGTTGCTGTGGCTGTGGTGTAGGCTGGCCACTACAGCTCCGATTCGACCCCTAGCCTGGGAACCTCCCCATATGCTGTGGGTGCGGCCCTAGAAAAGACAAAAAGACAAAAAAAACACAAAATATAAATGAACAAGTCAATGAAAAGAAGCAAAGACAACATCAACATAATGGTTGGGTTTTTTTTTTTTTTCCCAAACAGCAAAGGATTGATCAGGCAGTTCAAATGAACAATAACCAATGAACATGTAGAAAGATCTTCAATCTTGATCGCATTCAAGGAAATACACAATATAGTGAGATTTTATATCTATCAGACTAACAAAAACTTAAAAGTGTTATGATATCAAATGTTTACAAGGATCTGAAGAAACAGGAATTTGTTTGAAAAATTACTGGGGTAAGAGCTATTAAATTGAAAATAGTATACCTACAACCCAGAAATTTCACTTTTTTCGTAACTCTGACACATGTATAGAAGGAGACTTAAATATACTACATGGTTTGTAACAAGAAAGAAATTTCAAACAACGCAGTATCAGTTGGGAGATGGATAAACAAATGTTGGCATGTTTACAGTTAGAATACTGAGTGGATTCCCATTTCAATGAAAGAATCAATCTATATAGATCAGTTGATCTCAAAAGATGATGTTGGGCAATAGATACAAGTTGTAGAATCATATGTGTGGTGTGATTCTGTTATATAATTTTTAAAACACATAAAATATAGTCTAGGCATTCCCATTGTGGCTCAGCGGAAGCAAATCTGACTGGCATCCCTGAGGTTGCAGGTTTGATCCCTGGCCTTGCTCAGTGGGTTAAGGATCTGGGGTTGCAGTGAGCTGTGGTGTAGGTCACAGATGCGGCTCCGATTCTACATTGCTGTGGCTGTGGTGTAGCCTGGCAGCTGTAGTTCCGTTTTAACCTCTAGCCTAGGAACCTCAACATGCTGCAAGTGTGGCCCTAAAAAGACAAAAACAAAAAACAAACAACCTGTATCTACCAAAGGTATATAAAGATGTGTTATTGAAGGGCCTGATGCATGGTGAGGCCAAATGAACTTGAAACATTAATGTTTGGATCAGAGAAACGTTTATGGCAGAGGGCCAAGCAAGGATAACGGGTAGCTCATGATCAAAACCCCTAAATGCCTGGAAGAGTTTCAGCAAA